>NC_068347.1:18624243-18968661 GCF_014633365.1 Diospyros lotus
TCAAGAAAAACATACCCTGGCTCTCATAAGAGCTGGCTGATATATACCCCAGGACATGCCTCTTTGTCCCCTCTTGTACGTATATAGATGATGGGATGGAATAGCAGGCATCGGCGGGGACGACCATGCCGCGGTAAGGTGTCGATGAGACCCTCATTAATGTGGATGGGATCCGCCATTAATGAGGATGGGATTTGAGGTGAACGCACGGAAACCTAGACGCGGCTGTAATGATGTTATAAAATAGGGGCCAAGATGGGACCGGCGTGAGCCGGCCAAATGGGCTGAGAAAATGGGCCTGAATAGTCCAGCTGGGGTGACCCCTGGCCAAATGATATCCGTGGCATATGCCCTTCCCGTTACCCAAGCTGATCGGCTGTGCCAACGAGCTGCAAGGGTCGCTGGGAGCTCTCTCAAAATGTAGCTGGGAGCTCACCCGAATATGTTGATAAGTTAGTGGAGTTATCTGGAGCTCGCTTAGTTCTGTCGTATGAGCACAAGCGCTGGCAACGTGTGAGCTCGCTTTGATAGGCTTAGCTCGAGGTCTCCCGGATCTTAAGCAGTAGGGTCGACCCATTGACGTAAGTCCGACCCGCATAGTGTAGAGCGGGAAATACCCGTAACAGAAAGGAATGCTAGAAAAATTCTGGAAAATAAGAAATGGAGGTTTATGATATTCAAGAGATTTTGGGAAGAAAATTATTCGGGCACGGGAATTGAGGTTAGGCACAAAAATCGAGGCAATGCACGAGTCTCAAGGTTAGGCACAAAAATCATGGTGGTGCCCAAGAATAGAGGCTGGCACAGAATAGAGGCTGAGCATGAAAATCAAGGTGGTGTGAGAGAATTGAGGCCAGGCTTAGGAATTAAGATTGTGCACAAAAATCAAGGCACGTCGTGCATATCGAGGAAGCCTGAGAGGCTAAGTTAAGGTGAGTAAAATCTCTTAAATTTTTTTTTAAAAATTAGGAAAATTATTTTAGGAATTATTATAGAGAAATATTTGAGGAAATATGCAAGAAATATTTAGTTTGGATTTATTGAGGAAAAATAGGAAGAAATAGAGGAAAGCTATGAGGAAATTAGGAAAAATGAAATATTAATGGGCCCAAGAGCCAATGGACTAGGGTGCGAGGTGTGACACTAGCTTGTTGAGCGAGGATGGAAGCCTTGGGAATTAACCCAAAATAAGATGGATCGTACTAAGGAGACACGATCTAGGGAGAAAGAAGCAAGTAATGTCTTAAATGTGGATTGTGTGTCCCGTTTATGGGTTCGTGGCCATCTTGTGAGTTGATTATGAGACGAGCATTGTGAGGCACGAGGGGTAGATTGACCCCGGTGTCTAGTCTGGCAATGCTAGTGGGGTCGCGAGATGGTTCGTTTTTTGCATGTGCCTCAAGGATAAAGTTGAGTTGCTTAGGAAGAGTTATCCCACGTGTGAGATGGACATGGTATATTTGATGTATGCTCATGAGTCGTATAAACGCTACCTATTTGGTAATGTGATCACTAGTCTCGAGAGCCTAGGATGTATGTTCTTACAAAAAGAGTTAAACATGAGGCAACGATAGTGAATGGTAGCTCTTGAAAGTCTATGACGAGACCGTGCAATTTCACCCGGGGCGTGCCCGTGTAGGGGGTCAACGCTTGGTGCAAAAGTTGCTTGTAAGTCGTTGTTAGAAACCGGGCAACCGTGAAGGTTTGATTCTGCCTTGATTGATCCGTAGAGTCGCAAACACGAACTCCTCCAAGTAGGTCCACACGATCGGCCGTTTCCATGAACGCCTCGAGTAATGTTAGTAGCCCTAGGCACCTTTGAGAGATCCAAAAAATTTTCCTTATTTTTCCAACTTCTTAAGTGGCCTATTTATAGAGTAAAAACCCCTAATTATGCCTTTGGAAAAACCCTAAACTATTTAGGTCCGGCCCATAATCATATTGGGCCGAATCTCTCTTTTAAATTGTGAACGGGCTCGATCTAAGTGTGTGACCCCTTAGGTCCACCATTGGGCTAGATGTAGGCCAACTCTATTGGGCTATATGAAGGCCCAACTCATTAGATTAATTAAACTCTTTAATTAAACTTATGGGTTTCTTAATTAGCACATCTTATGGGCTTCTTAATTAAACTCTTTAATTAATAGTTTTAGAATTAATCAAATTAATTCTAAAACCCTACATATCATGGTTAACGTCTAGCAATATGCCATGAATACCTAGCCAATGATGAAAAACACGGACCTTTTCAATTGCAAATACCGTGCAGTAAAATCCTTTCATCAATCTATGTCCCGATTGAATTTAGGGTATGGTTTTATGACGAAACCCTAATCATTCAATAACTATGTATCCATTCTAGATTTATGACTTAATAGGTGAAATCAAAACACGTTTTGATTTTCACCTCACCTTGGCTAAGGATTTCCTCAGTCATGAAATCATCGGAATACATAGGACATCTTCTCATCTTATCGATAAGTGATTAATCCTATTTTGACATTCATAAGCCTTCATATGTGATAAGGTTACGCCTAGTGATAATTTGTTAATGACTCTATTGGAATCCAAAAAAGAACCAAAGTGTAACCAGTCAAATATAAGACTACCATGATGTCTTAAGTCTAAGGATCAATCTGCACTATTGCAACATAGAAATTCCAATTTGACATTAAAATAACCATTAGGAATTCTATATCGGGTCAGTTTAGTGTACTTATTCTTATAATAAGCACCCACATATATGCACTAGTGTCCCCACACCAATGTCCATGAAACGAGACATTCTCCCAATTGAGCATGCATCATATGTGCTAGTCTATCCGAGTTATTAGTGTTCAATCCTAATAACTCTATGACTAGGAACATTTAAGATCAAGGTTTGCAAGGAATATGTTTCATGATCGTCATCTCAATGCACGACCATATTCCATGAGCCTATTTGATCTATGGACTTTGTCAAGAATGGATTACAATAAATAATGACAACCATCAATGACAAACATAAATGCCTTGTAATAATAATTGATTGTTCCTAAAGAATCAAAATGTAAAGTACGATCAATTTACATGTAAATATAATTGGCTTATGGGGTATAACTCTAACAGTAGTATCGACCCTAAGGGAGGATTATGAGAAACCTAGTCGATAGAATTTGCGACTACGATTTAAGCGTGCCAAGTGTGCTTGAGGATTTGAAATTCTATGAGAAAAGGCACGTGAATAAGTTATGCCTTGTGCATTGCATGAAAACCTGAATCGTTATTTGAGGTCTAAAGTATCATTCGGTAAAAAGTCCTTGGAAGTTTTTAAGGTTCAGTTACTTATAGTAAATTATTGGAACCAGATATCATGATCTGATTCAGGATCATCAGAGATAAATCGATTTAGGGTTTTCGAGGAATTTCCCTAAGGATTGAGAATCTAAGGATTCGTGATGAAACTTTAAAGTTTTTCAAGAAAAGATCTAGAAGGTCTTTGGGTAATATCGTTAAGGAAATAGAGATTGAATCTTTTCAGTTGTGAAAGCTATGATCTAGCAAGGATTGGAGTATCATGGGTAACGTAAGTACCTACATGCTCTAGTTAATGGGATGGTTAGGGATTGTTATTTGGATGGTCGTGCAAATCTTTTGACGTGCTTGAAAGAGACAGGTAATGACAAATGTGTCAGGATGTCAGATCGTAGTAGGAAAAACCGTGTGCTAAATAGATCAAAATCCATTGGAAATCTAGGATTTTTTATTATGAAGAATGCAGCTCTTGTTAGGCTAGACGGTTAGTCTAAGATAGCCCTGGTGAGCAAATTGGGAGATGTATACCTGGACGATCATTAAAGTGATGTTAACAAATTATGAATATAAGGATCCTGTTGAGATGTGGCTTTAAGCACTTACGGTCAATGAAAAAAAAAATGTAAGAAAATTGGGAGACACTGGGATAATGTTGGAAACTCCTAGGGAGTGTCAAGATGGGGGTTGAGGGCAAGATTTGCTTGCTAGGTCGTAACAAAGGTGACAAGAGCATAAGGCTCCATGTCAGTGAACGTGAGATCAAAGTTGATTGTCGTAAGCACCGTAAGCTTAGGAAGTTCCGAAAAGTCAGATGTCCTGATAGATTTCGGGAGACGAATCAAAAGTTTTGGAAAGAGATTAGTCCGAGCAAAGATCGGTAACTTGGGTAAGTAACTTCGAAAAGGATCAAGGATCCGTGAGATTTGGAGATTTTGTTTAGAGAATAATGTTGACACAGTGTGGACTAAAAGGTTATAATAGTACGAATAAAGTTAATAGCACTATTATCAAGACGATTAGACATTTGGAGCCAAGGAACAAGTCTGGTTGAGTAATTAGAAGATTGCGAGTTGGCAAGAAAACCTGTGTTGCGATTAACTAGAGGTCAAAAGAGCCAATGGTCGCATGTATAGTTTAGCCATGATATGTCAACTAAGATCAGGATAATAGATCTTGTGAAGTATGGTCAATTGCGATGAAAGAGATGAGATGATTTCCATATGATAAAGTATGATCGGCATGAGATGGTGCCTTAAAGGGTCGAGCATGATTAGAGTCGGTTGATAGGAAATGTTATCACTCGAGGATTTAGTCAAGCAATTTGAGGATCAAATGGGTAATCTAGTGATAGAAAACATTATTTGAGGACTTAAGGTGAGGCATAGCTAGTTTCGAGGATATGTGATAATGTATATTTGTGATGTTTTAGGATCAAAGGATACATGAAATAGTTGATGACATAAGAATATTTCCTTGAGGATTCATTTGATAGAAGTCAAGATGTATTAGGATCAAGGACTTTTGTGTTAAGGTTGGAAAAATATCAAAGCAAGATATATAACGTCGTGGGAAATCGACATCAGAGAAATGTCATGTATAAGGATATATATTGGATTTAGTAAAAGCAAATTGAAAATTGATGATGTGGATATAAGAGCCGCAGGCTCATTATGATGATGTGTGTGCCGGCTTGGATGGGAGCTCGAGCTAAGACTCGTGGCCCAAGGACCGGAATATGCGATTATGAGCTTTGAAAGTAAAATTCAAAAGGGATGCGTGGTTGGCAAGTGTATTGTCTTGGGATTGATGAGCATGGTCAACCCAATAGTTCTAATTTTGAGATGCGCGATGGCATTCTCAAGTTTCGAATAGGATATACGAGCCAGAGGTCTTGTGATTAGAGATGATTATAGATGGTATAGTTTTTCTGGGATATGTGATCACTTGTGAAGAGCTGTAACAAGATTATTTGGAATAAGGTAATGAGATACGTCTTACCCTAGTTATTTGATCAGTCGGGTGCTAATTTCAAGGATGAAATTTTGAGATTTAGAATATGTGGCAAATTTCAAGGATGAAATTTTTGTAAGGAGAGGAGAATGTAAGATCCCATTTTTTCGTAAGGTTGCCACATAATTTAAGTAATATTTGAATACCGAAAAATTGGCTTGACAGCAAAATAAATCGCTAAATCGACCGTAGGGAATGTTTCGGAGTGTAATTGTCTAAGAAAAATGATATGGTCTCGATGAGCATTGTGAGATAGGATTTATGGTATTAAAAGAAATTGGAATTGAGATGGTTTTCGGTACAATTAAAATACAGCTATGATTTAGGCTAAAAAATCGAATGATTATAGGGAACTTTCGGGAAGTTAACGGAACCTTGAGGGGGCTCTGATTTTTCGTAATGATCAACCCTGAAATGGTTTCAGGATGAATCAAGGGCCCGATGAGGACACTGGGGGCGGAATCAATTTTGTCGAGTAAATATCAATTATTAATTTTAGAGATTGGGTGGCTTGATGGTATTAAATAAAAGCATTGGAGGGCCTAAGTGCTATTTTCAAAACCCTAAGTGCAATTAAGGAGAATTAGTGGGGTTTAAATGTGTATTATATATATTATGTATATATAATGTGCACGCGTGGAAGGCTTCGAGGCTGTTGTCTTTGCGCATGGTGGAGGCATGTTGCAACATGTTGGAGCTACTTTTCATTTGAGAAGGTTGGGTAGAGAGAATGTCGAGAAAGAAAGTGGCGCCCAAGCTACCTCGCCTATATATAGAGAGAGATAGAGAGATCGAGGGAGTGAAAGAGTGAGAGCTCGTGAGAGCCACGGCCGAGAGCTTCGGCAAGCAAATGCTAGAGAGAGAAAGAGAGAGATGGTTGAATTGGTCGTGGCAGTGAGCTAGACTGTTGCAGAGAGCTTGGCCGAGTGAAGAGAGAAAAGAGATTGAGGAAGGGAGCAAGGCGGTAGCAAGCCGAGGTAGAGCGCTGCAAGCTCGAGTAGCAAGCAAGGAGGTAGCCGACAGTGACCGCGGTAGTGACTAGCAAGGATGGGGTGGCCGGTAGGGCTAACCGAAGCATTGACGGATGCTAGGCATGGCCGATGGAGGCTATGCGTTGCAAAATAGAGGAAGAAGAAAGGTTGAAGAAGAAGAGAAAAATAAGAAAAAAAGAAAAGAGAAAAAGAAAAAAGAAAAGAAATAAAAGGAAAGAAAATGAGGAAAAATAGAAAGGAATGCTAGAAAAAATTCTAGAAAATAGGAAATGAAGGTTTATGATATTCCGGAGATTTTGGGAAGAAAATTATTCGGGCATGGGAATTGAGGTTGGGCACAAAAATCATAGTGGTGCCCAAGAATAGAGGCTGGGCACAAGAATAGAGATTGAGCACGAAAATCAAGGTGGTGTGCGAAAATCCAGGCTGGGCTTAGGAATCAAGATTGTGCACAAAAATTGAGGCATGTAATGCATACCGAGGAAGCATGAGAGGCTAAGTTAAGGTGAGTAAAATCTCCTAAAAAAATTCCAAAAAATTAAGAAAGTTATTTTAGGAATTATTATAGAGAAATATTTGAGAAAATTAAGAAAGTTATTTTATGATATTCCGGAGATTTTGGGAAGAAAATTATTCGGGCATGGGAATTGAGGTTGGGCACAAAAATCATAGTGGTACCCAAGAATAGAGGCTGGGCACAAGAATAGAGGTTGAGCACGAAAATCAAGGTGGTGTGCGAAAATTGAGGCTGGGCTCAGGAATCAAGATTGTGCACAAAAATCGAGGCATGTAATGTATATCGAGGAAGCATGAGAGGCTAAGTTAAGGTGAGTAAAATCTCCTAAAAAAATTTCAAAAAATTAAGAAAGTTATTTTAGGAATTATTATAGAGAAATATTTGAGAAAATATTCAAGAAATATTTAGTTTGGATTTATTGAGAAAAAATAAGAATAAATAGAGGAAAGTTATGAGAAAATTAGGAAAAATAAAATATTGATATTATTGAATAAATATGATGGCCAGGGTATGTTAAGGTTCCGAATTGAGTACGTTAGAAGCCTGGCACGAGAATCAAAATGTTATGAGATGCGTATGAGATAAGTGGCACTTCCCAACGAGATTTAGTTTTATGGAAAATGTTTGGTTTGTAAGTGGTTTAATCCAAAACCCAATTTGATGTAAATGGTTTTATCAAGTTATCATGTCTTGATATGAATATGTCATGTAGATTGCATTTGCATGTATTGATGATGAAATATGCATATGTTCACGACGATATTATTGATCATGCATTCTCATAAGAGTTTGAGAGTACGGGCCGGGACCGCTACTCTTCCAAGAGTACACCCATACACCTCGGCCTGGGAAGAAGGCTATAAAAATAGAGAGTAACATTAAGGTACGGTCGGCTCAAACCGAAATGAAAAGAAAAATGACATTTTGCATCCATACACAAAATATAATTTTTACACCCTTACTTAGATGATAAAGATTGTAACAGAAACAAAGATGAATGAAGCATGAAATGACACTTAGTAAAATGCATGATGAATTGAATGATGAATAGAATGTATGTAATGTAGCTCATGTATTTAAGTTCTGCTACTTTGAAATTTAAACGTTTTGAGGAATGATAATATATGACCATAGTTAGGGTTAATGTTAGTCGAGGAAGTATGTTATGTATTAATATTAGTTGAAAACTTATGTTATGTTTTAAGTCATTGATGAATAGCCTTGTATTGGGAATTAAGTTCGAAAAATGGTCATGTATACCTTATTATGGTTAATGTTAAAGTTCAGGTTCAATTCTAACTTCCGCATTTAATGTTTTTGATAATTCTCTTTCTAGATAAATGTATTAAAAGTTTGGGATGATATGAGAAATGATATGATTTAATATTAATCTGAAAGAAAAAAATTTATTATCCCAGAATTTTCTTAATTTATAACACGTCTGAGAAAGTTGAGTGTTACAATGGCCATGATCTCTTTAGAAAATTTGGGAGATTTTGAATTATAAGAATACATACCCTAGCATTTATTTTATGCATATTTGATCATTATGGCAATTTATGACAAGAACACACAATCACAAGTCATGGGAGAAGACCAATTATCTACCGTGCTTAGTTCAAAGAACACACCATTCCTTAGGAATTGTGGGGGAATACAAACCCCACCTTGGCCCACAACAACATGCACAAGGATTAGAGACCAAGACTTGGTTTTCTCCCAAAACCATCACTAGCACCAAACTCCTGTAGCATACAATGTCCACAAGCTCCCAATTCCTCACCTCAAAACCCTAAATTAAAAGTGTAAATCAACAGCCCCAAGTTCCTCCAAACCAAACCCAAAAGGGGAATAAATAACCATAAATGAGAGGGAAGAGGGAAAACTTGCCCTCATTGGCTTCTTTAGTTGGTGATTGGATGAATTGGAGCCTTTAAAATGGTGAGGTCTGTCTTGAAAATTGAAGAAGATCTTTAGAAAATGACGGAGGAAGAGATTCACGAGAAGGCTTCTCCAATCGCTTCTCTTTTTCTTCCCTAATTCCCTTAATTTACTTAAATAATTCACATCCACAAGTTTTAATGCTCACACCACTTTTAACTATACATGCTTTACACTTAAATGACACTTAACTAAGCTTCTAGAAAGTCTCCCCCCTCTCTCACATTTGTTACCCGAGAATGCTATTTCAATTCCCTTCACTTAACTTAGGTTTTGACTTTTCAAAGTTCCACCTTGGCACTTAACGTTGAATTTCCCACATCTTACTCCTTTCACATTACTAACACTTTCACTATCCTCACGCTATCTCGGGATTTATTGGCTCCCACCACTTAAACAATTTACGTAAATTACGGGATACAAGTTTAATGAAGATTCTACACACTTGGCCTGACCGCGGCCGATTTCCAAGCTTCCCGGGTCACCGTCACCTATCCTCGGCTCCTGACAACGAATAATTTAAACCACTTAGTCCAAATAATCCCCATAATTCAAATACCCCAAAATGGGGCATTACATATAGTGATAGAAAGTCATCAAACAGAATCCACCATTATCGTTACTATCAATTAAGGCCTAGAATGGGAAATCGAACTGTACTCATTTTTACTCTCTAATTAAGAAGACTATGACATCTTCATCATTAGTTAATTTAGGTATGCGTTTATTTTGTAGTATACAAACTAGCATAAAACCTTTACAAATTTCATAATCTTGTTTATATTTAATGTGTATGAAATGTAGAAATTTTATATTACAAATAGAACTCTTTCATGTTAACTCAGGTGACTAGATTTGATTATAAAGTAATATATTTATGAAATATTACTCAAATAATTTGATATGTCATTATATATTTTATTATTTAAACAAATCATAATTTTAGTGTTCCCTTTTGGAATTTCTATTAAACTTTCAAAATTTTAAAATTTCCCTAATGATGCTAGAGATCGATCATCATAAGTCATCCTTAGGTTGGATACTTATAAAACGAGATAGGGTTAAATTTCCTAGTTTAACTTCTAACGCTTTAAGTCAATCAATCGAGAATGTGAGTATGTAAAATACAAGATGGACATAATGTCTAACTATAAGGGATCGAGGCTTTTATATGGATTTTGGATCGAGACTTGGCTAGGTGGGATACCAAGAGTTAACCGTTGAGATTTGCGAGGCTCAACCCATTAATTGGTATGGGATGGTGATAAATCTCTTGGATTAATCCTAGATGTGTTGGGATTTAGATTTATTAATTTTTTCTATTATAAACCAGGTAGGAGACACGTGCCCTTTTCCTATTGGCCTCCAGTGAAGATCCATGTCAAGTAAAGACTATGCACCCTTAAGGCTAAATGAGTAATTTCACATATTTTCAGTGCTCCCTTATCACTTACCCCCATTCCTCAAGCTGAGTTGTACGTTCAGTTTGAGGAGTAACTAAGCTAAGTCATTTTAGCCCTTCATTTAATGGTCTGACTTTTCCTTTCTTGGTAGAAGTTTCTTATACTCGAAGGGTAATATTTTGGTAAAATGCTATTAGTACATCCATTTTGTACATCTTAGTCTACATATGGGGGTATTATGACAAAAAAGCCCCTCATAAGGCGCATAGAAGTGCATGAGGTGCAGGATATTTTGGTCATAATACCCCCTTATGTAACCCAAGATGTACAAAATGGGTGTACATCTAGCATGATTCAATATTTTGACAGTTCATGCTTTTCTATTATGTCTTTTCAACTCAGATTGGCTCATAGGGAGGTGTGCTTGAAACCACGACCGCTGCCATTCTCTTTCTTTTTTTTTTTTTTTTTTGGTAACACGCCATCACTCACGTCCCTCGCCGAACCCGCCCCTGAGTCATCATTCTCTTTCTTTATAAACCATCATCTTGCCCTTAGTGCAGTTTATTTGTATGCCAACAAATTTTGAAGAATGCTTAGATAGCTTAGTCTGCTTGGTTGTAATTAAGGCTCGCGCGCCTTTATTTCTAGCTTGACGACTCCTTTTCAATCTTCGGTTAGTCTTGACATAAACATATAGCAATGGCACCAAAATTTAAGGGGTGAATTGGGATAACTTAAAAAAATTGATTTTACCTAATAAAATCTTGATCGATAATGATGCTTGATGAATTTAAAAATAATAATCAATGAGCAATGCTTAAAGAAAATATAGAAATAAAAAACAACTACAAGAGACAATAATTTATAGTGATTCGGTTTTCAAGTCTAATCCACTACCTTAACTTCCCACCAAGAATTTTGAAATCAATTCACTAAAAATCCCCTACTTAAGTCAAGTAAGTCCTCTAGTCCACGACTAGAAAGATTACAAGCTTCCCACTCAAATGGGCCCTCTAACTTACGCTAGGTAAATACAAGAAAATGAATAAAAGAATCTAAGAGTGAATACTCTTAGTTACAAGTTCTCTCTGCAAATAATCTTGAGACTTGAAATGAATGAAATCAATTAAGTATAAAGCCTCAATACAATGGTAAATGAGAACACAGAAAATTTAAGTGCGATAGAAAGATTTAATGCACGGTCGTTGAGCAATCAATGATCTAAAGAACCACCTTCAATGCTCTTCAATACCATATATATAGTTGCTGGTGGATACTTCCAAAAATTGAATCGTTGGAGCGGTTGGGTGAGCATTAAATGTGCAAAAAACTAGCCGTCATAATTTTCTGTGAAACAAACTGTCGATAAACTCAAGAGGTTAGTCGACTAATTATATGAACAAAATTAAGACATAGTCGACAAAACCAGAAGCATAGTCGACAGAAAACCAAACAACTTCACTGATAGTCGACAACCACTCTTACATAGTCGACAGATCAAAAATATGAAGAAAACTTCTTCTAAAATACACACTGATAGTCGACAAATCAAATTATTCTGTTAACAGAACCACGAGAATAGTTGATAGATCAAAATATAGTCGACAGATGAAGCACTTAGTCGACAATTCAAAAGCACTTAGTCGATTATTCTCTTAGAAAAACTTAACACTTTGTTGACAACATGAAAAAGAATATTTGATTGATATAACTGGGATTCAGATCATAAAATTCTTTAACATCAAACTCTCTAAATTTTATTTCATTTGAAAGCAAGTTGAGGTTATCAAAATGAGATTGATTTTGAATTCAAACACTTTATTTCTTTTGATTTTCATATATTAAAAAACTTGTGTCATTATCAAAACTCTTTCAATACTCAAAGAGAAAAATATCAAGTCTTTTTCACTTCTTCTAGTCAAGTCTTTCCCTTTCTACTTGCTTTTTTGTAGTTCAATTAACCTCTTAGCATGTCTTATAGTGATTCCCAAAACATAAGGTCTAGCTTGGTAGGTAGTAGGAGCTTGTACACTTTGTTCAGCTCGTCTTCTAGTAGTAGTGACCTCTTTAATAAACCTTTAAAGAGACTGATGATAAGAGACATGAAGGTGGAGGTGTCTTCCTTCCCCATCGAGGAGTCTCCCGAGCTTCCAAGAAGGAAGAAATAGATATTGAGTTTGAGGTTCTTTGATAAGACCTCACAAAGGACAGCTCAATTTTGAGTGGGGAAGCTGATTGAGCCTTAGTCAAGTGGTTCCGAGAGGTTAAAGGCTCACCCAGCGCCTTCAGGTGACCTAGCTATGTATAAGCATGTGCTTGAGGTAGGTCTTTGATTCCCCCTAGTTGAGCTTATACCCAAAGTCTTTTCCCTGCTTGACATGTGTTCGACATAGCTTGCCCTAAATTGTTGCCTTTATCTCCAAGCATCTCCTGCTTATTCTTTGTTGACAATAGTTTGTTTCTTGTAGGCACAGATGAACGTAGTGTTTCTAGACTCAAGTAAACTGTTTTCAATTTCTGTGTTGCCTTTAGACAAGTGATCACTTTTGACATGTCCTTAATTTATTTTAGCTAAAAAACTTATTGAAAAAGCATCAAAGTATTTGGGATCAGTTCCAAGTCAAAGATATATATGGAGATGAATGGTCGCTATCTTGGTTTACCCATTTTCATTGACAGGTCGAAAAGAGAGTTCTCAAACACGACAAAGCAAGATGCACTAGATAAAGTGGTTAACCCTTTGCACAACCAACACAGGTGGGGGTTTGGGTTTTCGATCCTTTATGGCTTTTAACAAAGCCATGCTTGTAAAACTAGGCTGTGGTATGTATGTTGAAGAGCAAATACTTTTCCCACTATTCTTTCTTATAAGTAAGGCTTTTCTTAGGTCAAATCCCTATATGCTTAACAAGTCTTCCAATATTGCAAAATGTGTAACACCATATTTTGAAAAAAATCGAGCCACTAGCAAAGATGTTGAAAATATATATTGTTATGTACACAAATGCCATTTTCCTCCTCTTAATGATTTAGTCCCCATTGCATTTATAACACACTAAGAGTAGCACAGCTGGTGATTGTATTTGGCAAATCCATACATAGTATCTTAAAAGCCCATTCATTGGGGATAGGATACAGAGGTAAACATAAGCCGAACACGAAGTGAATTACAACTGAACTTGTTGGTCTGCTTTTAGTCCAGAGGCAGATGCTATAACATTCTTTTTCCTGAATGAGCTTCCATTGTTGTTTAGGAAGCTCTTAAACCATAGAGCAGAGAGCTTTGGTGTCCTTTCCAGAGTTTGCCGATCTACGTAATGAAGCCCAAACATCGGGCCATAGCCCTCTGCCCATTCGTAGTTGTCCATCAACGACCACACGAAATACCCGCGCACGTCTGCACCATTCCTGTCGACAAAAATGATTGACCAAACAAACAAGAAGCAATTAAGTTTTAATTTTACCATGCGAAAGTCACTTACGTGAGTTCTATCTCATTGGTTATCTCTATTTATGTTCATTTCTACAGGCAATAGCATTGACATTTTTCTATTTCACCATATAATTATGACCCATCGTCTCAATGTGTTTTGGATGAATGGAAGATATCACCTGATTGCTTTGGCCAAATGTGAGAGGTATGCCGTGTGGTACTCAATTCGCTTCACATCATTCAGCAAGTCCTGCACTTGTACATTTTGCTCTCGAGGTGGCGAATACCCTGCGAGACAAGACGAGTTCAACAAACTCCATCTCGATTATCATTTGTAACAAGGTTTCTTGCTTTATAAGAGTCTAGAGATGATCATTCACATACCGTTTTCTAGTACATACAGAGGCTTCTCGTTGTGGTATCTTTCCTTGAGATAATTGATAATCTTCTCCATGCCTGCTGGAACTACGAAGAATTTCACCATCCCTGTCTATTATCAGAGAAAAAAGAAGCCATAAACACAAGTGCAACAAGGATTCTAAACAAGAACAGAAACAAATTGTACACATTTTCATACTCGATCCCCTATTGGAACGCCATCTCGCTCCTCTGTCGTGTACGCAAAGCCTCGAATTGGCCGGTCCCAACCGGGGATGCATTTAGAATATCTGCAATCCTTAGCATATAGCGTTGAGTAATGGTTAAGTCCAAAGAAATCGGTGCTGCCTTTTATAATCTTCCTTTCCTCTGGAGAGAAGCTGGGTAGATCATTGCCAAGATAATGCCTCATTTCTGGAGGGTAATCCCCGAATACAAGGGGATCTAAGGCCCTATTTAACAACGAATAAGCCGACCCCATTTAATAGAATTAATGCTTGATATGTTGTTTATTTTGGGACCGAAAATCTTAAGACTCACCAAGCGACATTAAATGCCAATGTCCTATTTGCTGCTTCACGATCCAACTCACTATCAGTCAATGGTTCAAACATGAAGGAATTCACCACGATTCCTATGACTCCACCCTGTTCTGCCTGCATCAAACATCAATTCCATAAGCTAAAAGATCAGAATTTGAATTTGATTGAGTCATTAACTCGACTTGGTTACTTGAAAATGGTCACGGTAGAGCCTGGTTGCCTTGGCGTGCGCCAGCAGCATGTTGTGCAACACTATGAGCGGCTCAACATCTGAGTTGCCAACAGAGCAGTTGCCAAAAGGCTGCGAGCAATGAGCTGGTGGATATCTTCCTCTTATGTAGGCCATGTCTGCAAACAAGTTTGGCTCGTTGATCGTGATCCAGTACTTCACTCGATCGCCAAAACTCTTAAAACAGGTCTCGGCAAAATGAACAAAATCTTCCCTAGATGAACAGACATTGCAAAGTTTCAAGACACTAGTAGCATCAGAACCAAAACATACTGGATTTTCCTGGAAAATTCGGGGGAAAATGTCAAGTATGGGAATTGGGAAGTAATGCGTACTTACTGCATTTGGGGACTGAGCCAAGACCCAAATCTGTCCTCGAGTTCTTGGGGGAAATCGTGATGGCATATCGTCACAAATGGCTGAATTCCTGCATTAATAAAACACCAATTCCTGTCGACTAAAATCAAAATTATGAAGTCGAGTGGAATCAGCCCAGATGAAGGTGAAGATTTTCCGCAGTACCTTTGAGGAGGAGATTGTCTATAATTTTGTTGTAGAACAACACACCAGTCGGGTTAACTCTACCAAATCTCCCTTCTGATACAAACATCCAAGAACCCACATCGTTAATCATCCAGTTAACTACTGCTGGAACCAACTAGATCATCACCGACTAAAACTTAAAACAATCGTTATGCGAACACATACTGGGAAGAATTCTGGCCCAAGAAATCGAGAATCGATAAGCATTGACCCCAAGAGAATCCATCATCTCGATGTCTTCCTGCCATGCCATAATCACAAGTAGACTAACTTTGAGTTTGTAAAGGGGAAACGAAGAGGAAGAAAATTATCTGAAAAACTTATGCTCCCCTTACTAAAGCATCAATTCACGTCGTCTTCTCTTTCAATTATAATTCAAACAAGTTAGTCAATCCTGTTTCCTTCCAGATCTCTCTACCTTTCCGGTTTTTTACTTCTTCTGGGACCGTTCAACCCAAAGGGTGCTGAGAGAAAAGCAAAAAACAGAATAAACAGAAATCAAATACCAAGTAGCGATGGTAATGGTCATCGGCAATGTCTCCATTCTCTCCATTGGTATCTGAAACAATTTGGAAAGACAGAAAGAGAGGAGCCAAACGAGTTACCATCTGCTGAATCGCTTGTTTAATTCAAGAGAAAATCATATTTTCTTTCTTTTTTGTTTTTTTTTCTGACCTTGCCTATGATTAAAGACATCCCAGTTGCTGAGGCTCTTTCCATCCTCAAGATAAGCTCCCTCAACCTGAGACAATAATGACAACGAAGAAAATGTTTTAACCAACCTTGAAAAGAAAGATCGAAGGGAAGCGCAATTCAATACATACTTGATATGAAGAAGTGGCTGTTCCGAAGAAGAAACTATCAGGGAAGTCTGATCTTCGGACATCATCTTTTGATTCAAGGGAGCTTTGAGCGAAGGAGTAATGGGCAGGGGAGCAACAGAGAAGAAGAAGAAACCAGAGATGGGAGTGAGATGATGTAACCATTCTTTGGTTGGAAGGTGTGACAAATGGTGTTGCAATTATTCAGAAGTATAGGAGAGGGTTCCTATATATCTTTATATCAGAGGTAGCTTTCACCCTCTGTATCATAACGTTTTAATTAATTTTTAATTTTTAGGTAAAATTTAAATAAAATAAATTTTGATGTAATGATAAAATTAGTTATTATGTAAAAATGTTTGAATTTAAATTTTATTAACATAATTATTTTTTATTTTCTTAAAGAAAATTACTTTATTAATGTAGTTTCATAGCACCAAAACATAGTATTTGCCCTATATATTTATAGTATAGATATAGATATATATAATTTTTTTTATTTTACTATATAATTATTTAATATTATTAGATATTAGACAAAAAAAACTAATTTGAAATTAAAATTATCCCATGTTACCTATGAAATTTTCTATGTATTGGGATTTTAAATATTTTTTAATCTATTATTTAATTATCTATTAGATATTATTGATTAAAAATATTAGTTGGCATATCCAAGGAATGTTTACATGGGAATATATATTAGAACAGTAAAATAAAATAATTTTATTGTTATGTTATCAAAATTTTGTTGCTTTTGAGTTCCAAATTGGGTCTTTGTTATCTTTTGATTTTTTTTTGATAAATTTCAATCATTTCATTTATAATTAATTGTCATATTCATATGCGTTGTTTATTTAAAAAAAAGAAAAAAAAAAGATTTAATTGACTCTACAAAATCAATTTTTTAAGATTTTTATTGAATTAGATGTATAAATAAGTAAAAGTTTAAAAAAAAAATCTTAAAACAGTATGTAAATAATTAATCAATTTTTTGCAACACGTGGGCCCAAGTGCTCGTCATAAGGATCATCCACAACTCTCATAAAAGAGCCGGTGATATGTTCACCAACAGTTTTAACTTCCGCGTTGCTAATTCGAAAAAAGTAGTGTTAGATTTATGCCCTCATGTAAGTGGCTCTATTAGTGGGATAGTAGGGTAGTGGAAAGCTGTTATTTTGATTGGAAAAACTGCTCAACTGTTACATTAAGGATGGTTATAGTTCTCTCTCTTCTTATATATAGTGACAGAAAGCCATCAAATGAAATTCATCATTATGTTACTGTCCATTAAGGCTTGGAGAGGGAAATCGAATTGGACTCATTTTTACTCTCTAACGAAGAAGACTATGGCCAGGGGCGGGTCCAGTAAGTTGGGGTGGGGTGGGCTGGGACTGGGGCTGGACTGGGCTAAAATGAATTTAGGGCAAACTTTTGTATTAAAATTTTAATTTTTTTGTGGGCTGCCCTGGGCTTCAGCCCAGGGCAGCTCACATGTGTATCCGCCCCTGACTATGGCATCCTCATCATTAGTTAATTCAGGTACACATTTATTTTGCATTATGCAAACTAGCAAGAAATTGTACAAATTTCGTGATCCTGTTTATGTTTAATGTCTATGAAACATAAAAATTTCCAATTACATTTGGTGTCAAAGCATTGGTTGTGAAATTGTATGTCTGCTTTAGGTATAAATGTTTGTTCACAAGTCAATTCAAAGAAGAAGATTTTGGTTACAAAAAATGACTTACAGCCAAACGTTGCAAGTTGTCGAAAGTCATGTACGAACGAGGCCATATGAAGACAAATCGCTCGCTAAAAAGCATGGTGGTTGTAACATCTCAGATTTTTAAACTCAAATATGATGTAATACCTGAGGTTATTAGGTTTTAATACTTGAGTAAATAGGTCATTTCAAGGGATTATAAAAGCCTTGAGACAAAGGTTCAGTTTCTGAGCTAGTGAAAAAATTGTAAATATTGAAGTGTGGGGTAAAAGTGTAATTTACCTAAAAATCTTGAGTATTAGCGTAATGTTTTCATTTTTTAGGGATCAAAAAGTGCAATTAAAAGTGACCCAGGGACCAAGTTGCAAGGGCCTAAATGCAAATTACCCAAAAAATTCGGGACAATGTGTAGTTCTTAAAACCTGTAGCTAGATCATTGGAATAATGAACTGGGCCAACTAAACCATTTGGGAATAATGATTGCGGATTCCAAACTTATTCCAATATAGTTAAGTCATGATTGCGGATCTCAAATAACATTTAATCCATAGTTAGATCATTTTAAAATCCAAGGCTTAGCCTCCAAAAGTCTCCAAACTTTATTCTCAAGAATACATGGCAATCAACCATTAGCCACTTGGAAGATAAGATAAAGTCACATGATGACTCAGGTGATTGGCCAAGAAAAGCTTACTTAGCCTCTAAGTTTGCTAAAGTCTCCAAACTTTATCCTTAAGAACATGTCGCAAGCCTTCATTGGCCACTTAGAGATAGGATTTGAAGTTTTATGATGGGAAATGTAGAAAATTCAATTAACCATGTGGGATGTAATGATGGGAATGTTAAAAATCTAATTAAACATATGGAGGCACAAATCTCTAGGGACACGTGGCACATTTTGATTGGATGCTCATGGATGGAATGATGACGCAACACATGGCGCAATTTGGTTTGTCGGAGTTTCCTATAAATAATGGCTTTGGGGTCATTCATTTTGGGCACCAAGCAAGGAGGAAAAGGAAAGGAGTTTGAGAGAGGAAATACTGCAGAAAAGAAGGGAGAAAATTGATGGAGAAACGAGGGAGAATGAGCCTCAATGGAGTTTTTGGGTCTTTCTCGAAGTTTGTGCCAAACAGTGAGAAAAACTACGAGAAAACCCATCCCGCTAGTTGTAAACCGTGTTTCCTAAGGTAATCGGTCAAGGTAAGTGGTTCTTGCATGTTTTGGTGACACCTTGAGCATTTGTTGCTTCACTTGTGCATGGTTGTTGACTTGCATATCATGCTTTTGTTGGTTACATGTCATATTTTCCTTTGTTTATGCATATTCCTTCTGCTTTGTCATACATCATGTTCATTGTGGTGATTGTGGCTAGTTGTTGGGACATCATGGGTGATCTCGTGCTCTTACAGTGAGCCAAGGAGTGACTATGATAACCACGGGGGTAATTGCAACACCTTTGCATTACTACCACAGGGGTGGATTTTATAATGGCATTATTGCATTTGCATGCATGTACTTTTCCTTTCCGAGTCACTCACTTAGATGTTATTATCTAACTTAGGTGTTTCATATCCTTGGGACATTCAATGTCCCAAGTATATTAGACGTGCCAAGTGATCCAGGTTTCAGTTCGAGTAAGGGAAAAAGGTGGTGCTTGGCTAGTTTTGAGTTTTGCATCTAGCTTTGGGTTTTATTTCATTACGTACCTGTGTAATACCATAGATTAGTGGGTATACGGGGTATACAGTGCTGTTGTGGTGGTCATGACGCACTTTAAATGTTGTATGGAAAAGTTGCCATGATGAGAGTTTATTCACTAGCTTAAGCATGTGTTGCAGTTATAATTACAAGTAGTGAGTTGTGTTTTTTGGGTTTATTGAAAGTTGTATGCGTTTCTTGTACATGTAAAGGAAAAGTGAGTGGAAAACCCGTTTATTTTGCTTTGGTTAAGTTTTCAAGTTAGATCCAATGCTTCCGTTGGCAAGGATTTCCATAACACCCTAGGTGATGTCTGCTTGTATTTCACGTTGTTGTGTGTTTGAAAAAGCGGGGCATTACAGTGGTGGTTATTGACAATTGTTGACGGTTGAGGATGATTTTGGCTACATCTCTTCATCTTCTCCAACGGATTTCGTCATCTTCTCTAGCTAAGGAGTCTTCGTTTCTGGCATGATCGATTGGCCATGGCTTTATGTCTTTTCCATGACCGACCAATCGAGGCTCTTGGTCTTTGCTAGCCGTCTCTGCCATGGCATCTTTGTCTTCTCTATTTATGGTTTGCAATGGGTACGTGGATGTTGGCATGATGAATGGCCGGAGAAAGGTGTTGTTTTTCGATCATGTATGCCACTAGAGGTGTCAAAACTTCTTGTCAGCAGCCTGCGATGATGAAAGGCTTCCTGTTGCGGGGCTAAAGCTAATCGAATGAGGAAGATGATGATTGCCTAAGCTTTCTGTCATGCGTAATCAATGGCTAAAGGTCGCCAATGGAAGGGGAAAGCCAAGGGTTGAAGCTGTCAGCGATAAAGATGGAGAGAAAGAAAGGAGGTGGCAGTGGCGGCAATCTTGAAGTAGAAACCCCAAGCTACATTTTAAAGGAGATGGGTCTAACTCGTTTTGAAAAATTGATCGAGTAAATCCGACCCACTGTTTGGTTTTTAGATTTGGTGTGCTACAACTAGATTTGCACGAATCTAGGTCGGATTAACCTGACCCATTGAATCAAACCCATTAATAATTTAAAAAATATTTTTAGTTAAAAGAATGTTTTAAAGGCCTTTTTAGGAAATTAAGAATTATTCTTGTCAATTATAAAGAATGAATGTATTATTGTTATAGTTGATAGTCACCAAAGTGACCAACTAGAATGTTTTACATGCATAAATATCAATTACGATTGTGGAAAAATGCATGTATTATTGTCATAGTTTGTTAGTTGCCAAAGTAATCAAACTAGAATGTTTTACATGCATAAATAACAGTTTTTCCATAGTAGTAAAATGCCTATTAAGATATTACATGGATAAATTGTGTTTGCTAATCATTAGATCTTCAAGATTTACCCAAAGGTAAATTGTTAGTCATGATTAATGAGCATAATCGATGTGTATTAGTATTTTAACGAAATATGTTTGTGTATCCAAATATAACAAATGTATTTAGTTAAAAATATCTTATTCACCTATTAAGGATAATATATGGCATTTATCTATGATAATGTATAGTAGCATCTACCCAAAGGAGAATTACTGTTTATTTAATGTTTTAATATCTAAATCTATTTAGAAATTAATTATGAGCATTTATTATGCAATTGTTACAATCCATCTCAAACATCGTCTGTTACTCTATGTAATGATTTGAACTTCTCAAAATGGAACGAGTAAGTCAATTTTCACTTAGGTGTTTCAGATCTTGACTTGGCTTTGTTAAAGAACAAACTTGTTAATCTTATGAAAACAATCAAAGAGGATAAGGTGTCCTATTTTGCGGCATGGGAATGGAGTAACAGATTATGCCTGATGTTTCTTAAGATGACTATTGTTAACAATGTTAAGTTAACCATTCTACAAACAAAAAGTGCAAAAGAATACATGAAGTTTGTGGAAGAACATTTTCGTTCTGCAAACAAGTCATTGACTAATATTGTAGTAAGGCTAAAGTCATTGCAATATTGCACTAGATGATTCTTTTCTAGTGTAATTCATCTTGAACTCACTATTTGCTAAATATGGGTCATTTCAGACTAAATATAACACTATTAAGGATAAGTGAATTGTGAACGAATTGGCTAGTATGCTTGTTTAGGATGAGAGAAGGCTGAAGAATCATGAAAATCACTTCATTAATCTCACTAGACACAAGGCTAGGAAAGGAATAAAAGGGAAAGATCATCAATGTAAGAAAAAAAAGGATAGATGCTAATGCTAATGCTAATGCTTCTCAAGCTAAAATGAAGGAACGCAAAAAGGATAGATGTCATTTTTGCAAAAAGTTTGGACACTATCAGAAAAACTGTCTGAAATGTAAGACATGGTTCGAAAATAAGTGTAATTCAAATACCTTTATATGTTTCGAATCAAATTTAAGCAAAGTTCCTTACAATACCTACTAGTTAGATTCTAGTGCTACGACTCATGTCCCTAATATGATGCAAGGATTGTTGAGTCAACTTGCTCGTATAAATTAAGTTTTGATGATTAACAAAAAAATAATTTTTCATATATAAATTATAGTATTTTTAGTGATTAACAAAAAGAGTATTTTTCTTAAATATATTAATTGTAGTACAGAATAATTTTTAATTAATTTATAAAATATTTTTTATACCATATGTAATATCAAAAATATTATTTTCTATAGAAAATATTTTTAAATATTTTTAGATTAATTTTTAAAATATTTTCATAACATATGTGTAATACCCTAAGTTGCATTTTATAAAATTAAGTTTATTAATTCGGTTTAAATGATTAGTTTATTTAGTTTAAGTATATTTATTTTATATAAAACATGTAATTGGGTATGTAAAATATAAATATAAATATAAATATAAATATGTATATAAGTATGTATAGCTATATAAATAGAAATAAATATAAATATGTAATAAATTCGTATGTATGTATGTATAAATATGTAAAAAAAAAAATCAAGAAAAGTCCGAAAAATTCGAAAGTTGCAGGCAGTGCGCATGCCCGTCTGCAACCGGGAATTAATAAGGCTAGGGGGGATTTTAATGGCGATTGATCAGTGGTATGGCCTTCTCGGCCACGTGGGCTTCGATTTGACATGAGCGGTATGCTTTTTCGGCTATAAATAGCCCAGTTCGCACAAGCCAATCCATCCGAAAATTGCAAGGCTTAGATCGCTCGATTGGGAGAGGGTTTGAGAGATTTGAGAGTAGGGTCTTGATCTTCAAGTCGCGGGCATCATTTCTGGAGAGTTTGGAGGCCAACGAAGCAGCGAAGAGGGAGATCCAAGCGTCCCCGGAAAATCGCGACTTCGCCGGAGCCAAGCCTTCACTCGGGAAATCGAGGTACCAAATGTCATTTTTTCGAAAATTTAATGCTATAATCGAGCTCTGGGGGTCGAGTTTAAGGGGGAAGAAGACTTCTTTCGAAGCTCTGAGCATTGGTAGCATTGCCGGCGGTGTTAGAGCCACCGGAGAAGATGACCGTGAGGGGGAGGGGGAGGGCGCGTGGGTGCACGCGCCCGCGATTGAGGCAAAGGCGCGTGCAGTCCACGCGCCCGCCAAAAAAAAATAAGAAAAGAAAAGAAAAGAAAAAATAGAAGAAATAAAATTTTGTAAAAATTTTTATTAAATCAGAAATTTTACTTATGGCATATTTGTGAAAAATATTTCTGGAAATGTTAAATTTATTAATTTTTAGGTAGATTTTTCTATTATGGAAATAGAGAAAAAATATGATTTTTAATTCCGAAAATTTCAAGAAAATTTCAGGATATTAGAAGTATTATTTAAGAAATATTAGTAAAGAGAAATTGAATAAAATAAGTGATTAGATAATTATTATGTAATAATTACATATTTAGCTATTTTGAAATAAGAGAAAAATAGGAATTTAAGTTAGAAAATTCCAAGAAAATTCCAGAATACTAGGAATATTACTTAAGGAATATTGGTAAAAAGAGATTAAATTTTTATGAAGCCAAGATAATTATTATGTGATTACAAAGAGTTAAAGCTTAGAAATAAAGGGAAAAATGGAAGAAATTATGGAAAATAGGAAATGATGTTTTAAAAATAAATGTATATTGTAGGAGTCCTCGTGAGCAAGGAGATTAAGGAATAGCTACTCGACACGCTTTTTGAGGCAATTAACTGTAAGCTTACCTCTTAAACTTAGTACAGTTATAAATGTAAATGTCGTGAATGCTTCATCATATTGGCATGCAATGATATGAAATCATCACGTAGACTGCATCAATGGCATGATTATGAGCTGCATAATTACACGTTGATACTATTCATCACATGCATATGAGGCCGTAGGAAGTACGAACTAGTACCGCTGCCTTATCAAGGGTGCACCCATACACCCTGGTTTCGAAAGAGGTGGCCGCTAAAATGATAGGCAGCATGAGGGGTGCAGTTGACACCTACGATGAAAGACATTGCATACACTCATGACATTGCATTGGGTACCCTTACTTAGATGGTTCATCATCTAACATGGGTTCGCCCCTGGAACAATCAACGTTCCAGCCGGGACTTGTAGAGATGATGCCGAGATTGGTGATGAGTAGAGATATGAGACATCGAGATGCGAGTACATGTACCAAGTTATGTTGTAATATGGATATTTTATTTAAAATTGTGTACATTGTATCAAACGCTCGTATGTTAACTTGTAATAAATGCCATGTACAATTACTATTATATGCATTGCCATGAGCAGGTTCGATTCAGCTTCCGCTTGTATTTATTTTTCTAGTATAGATATCTCATCTAGCACTAGACGCGGTCTTAGGGAATATTAAAAAAAAAAATTAACCAAATTTCCTGAGGGATAACACGCCCGAGAAGGCGAGCTGTTACAATATGTATTACCAAAAATATTATTTTCTATTAAAATCATTTTTGAAATAGTTTTATATTAATTTATAAAATATTTTCATAGCATATATATATATGTATATATTAAAAAAAAGATGTGTAACAACTTGGCCTTCAAAACGACTTCATTTTGGTACTCCTTGTCTATAATTAATTCTAACATTTTCTCCCTGTGTGCACATGCCCCTTGAATCGAACCCGTGACCTCCAACCACCCCAAGTCTTCCCTCGTGCACGTATGCTAGCTAATCTATAAGATTCCTTAGTTATATGAGTGCACATATTAATTTTAAGTTAATGTAATGATAATATTAATTCTAACCCACTCCTGCCATAATGATAAGATTTTTTACCATTGGAAAAGTGTTTAAAATGCCTATAAATACCCTCTCAATCTCATTTTTGAGATATTAAGTGCTTCCATTGCAAATTCAAAGTACCCGAATGATCCCAAACGTTCTCAAGCTATCATCCAAATAATCCGAGACTCATGAAATATTATTGCACATTAACCGAAGAGCCACAAGGCAAAAGTAGAGAAATATTTTCAAATCTACTCCGAATTTCTCTAAGGTCACTGATTTATTTATTTATTTAATTATTATTACCTTATATATTTTTGTGTTTAATTGCTTATTTATGTTCAAGCGTGGACAAATTATTTGTGAACATTTAAATTATCACTAAGAATCGTATAGGTTTTCTAGAACCATTAAAATCTAGATAAATCTAGTTTCCAATGTAAGGTAAAGTGAAAATCTTGGTGTAGTGGTTGCCTAAAATCCATTGTAATTTAGATGTGTATCTAGTTTTCAAGGTAAGCTAATGTGAAAACCTTGGTGAAATTGATTTAGTGGAACTCCAAGTGTGGTTAGATCTTGGAAGAATGGATTAGGTGTGTGTGGAAACACTGAACCACTATAAATTGTATTGTGCCTCATTTTATTTATTTTTGTTATATCTTGTGACTTGTATTAATTATTAATCTCAAGCATAATTTATTATATTTATCAAAGATATATTCTTAAATAAAATCATTAATCAAGAATATTTATTAAGAGAGAAAAAAAATTAATTACTCAATTCACCCCCTGTTCATGAGTAACCATACCCTAAGGAACAAATAGGAATTCATTATGATTCGAATCACAAATCCAACTAAAGATTTTCTATTTATGGGAAATCGTATGAAAGCTCCAATTGAAAGCATAGGGACTTACAGGCCGATCTTGGATACTGGTTATCACTTAGACCTATTACAGACTCTCTATGTACCTTCAATTTATAGGACTTTTATTTTTATTTCAAAGTTTGATGTTTCTAGTTTGTATGTAAGGTTTGAATTTTGTAATTTCAATTTATTTAAGAATACTAGATTTGTTGGTTCTAGTGTTCTTACTGATGGTTTATATAAATTGAAACTTGATAATGTTTTTTGCTAATTCCCTACTTATTATGCACCATAATATTGGAATTAAGTGTAGCATATTGAATGAAAATTCTACTTACTTGTATCATAAGCATTTGGGTTATGTATCCAAAGAAAGAATAATAAGATAAGTAAATAATGAAATTTTTCCTAACTTGGACTTTACTGATCTCACGATGTGTGTGGATTGCATTAAAGGTAAGGTAAGCAAACTAGACACGGTAAGAAACAAGCCATAATAAGTACCAAGCTTCTAGAACTTATATACATCGATATTCATGGACCTTTTGACACTTCAACTCTTAATGGAGAGAAATATTTCATTATCTTTATAGATGACTTCTCAAGTTAAGGTTATGTTTATTTGTTTCATGAAAAATCTCAATTAGTATATGCTCTTAAAGCTTACATAAATGAGGTTGAGGGGCAATCAAACAGAAAGATAAAAGTTATTAGATCTGATAGATATGGAAAGTATAATGAGTCAGGTCAGTGTCCAAGCCCATTGGCTAAACTCCTCAAAAGTTATGGCATATGTGCACAGTATACTATGCTAGACACACAACAAAACGATGTAGTAGAAAGGCATAATCAGACATTAATGGATATGGTTCAAAGCATGATGCATAACACATCGTTACCCAAATTTTTATGGATGTATGCTCTCAAAACTATAAAATATTTTTTGAATAAAGTTCCTAGTAAGGTAGTTTAAAAGACCTCTTTTGAACTATGGATAGGAAGGAAACCTAACTTAAGGCACTTGCACTTTTGGGGTTGCCCAACGATAGCGAGAATATGTAGTCCACATAAAAGGAAAGTAAACTCTTGAACGACTAGTGGTTACTTTATTGATTACCCAGAAAAGTATAAATGGTACATATTTTATTGTCCAAACCATTATCTGAAAATAGTGAAAACTAGTAATGCAAAATTCCTAGAGAATGGTGAAGTTAGTGGGAGTGATGAACCAAAATATGGAAATAAATGAACATCATGATGAGGTAATAAAGGCAATTAGGGTAGATGTCCATTTACCTATACTTGTTCATTTTTCCACTTTTATACCAAATGTTGTTCCTATTACTGAAGATTGTCTTAATAGTACTAAATAACAAATGGTTGAAGAATCACTACCTGAAGTGGTTGACGAATTACTACTTATAGGTACTAGCTCACAAATGGCTAACGCAGATCAAACACAAGAAACAACATTAGAGATATCTCAAAGAAAAAGTAGATCATCCATTTTGGATGATTATGTGGTTTATTTGCAAAAGTCAAATTTTGCTGTTAGAATTGATAAAGATCCAGTTTCATTTTCACAAGTCATAGGAAGTGAACAATCAAATAAGTGGATTAATGTTATGAAAGATGAGTTAAAATCCATGGAACAAAACGATGTATGAGATCTCATCAAGTTGCCAAAAGGTTGTAAAAGGGTTGGGTGTAAATGAGTTTTTAAGACCAAACGTGACTCAAATGGAAATATCGAACGATATAAAGGTAGATTGGTTGCCAAGGGTTATACTCAAAAGGATGACATTGATTATAAAGAAACCTTTTGCTTGTTTCAAAGAAAGATTTATTGAGGATAATTATGGCATTGGTGGCTTAGTATGATTTGGAATTACACTAAATAGATGTGAAAACAACATTTCTTAACGGGGATTTGGAGGAGGAAGTCTATATGGATTAACTTGAGGGTTTTTCCATAGAAAGCAAAAATCATATAGTGTGTAAAATTAAGAAGTCAATATATGGATTTAAACAAACTTCCCGACAATGGTATATCAAGTTTAATGATACCATAATGTCTTTTGGATTTAAGGAAAACATCGTTGATTAATGTATATACTAAAAGGTCAGTGGGAACAAGTTTATTTTTCTAGCTCTATGTGTTGATGATATTTTGTGAGTTGCTAATAATTTGGGCATATTATGTGAGACTAAAGGTTTTCTCTTAAAGAATATTGAAATGAAAGATATGAGAGAGGCATCCTATGTGATAGGAATTGAAATATTTTGGGACAGATCACAAGGAATGTTGGATTGTCTTATTTTAAATAAATTTAACAGAATTGATAATTACAGTTTTTATTTTTAATACTCTATTTTTTTATCAAAAATTAAGTTTAATTAATTATTCGCTACTCAATATGCTAATGGAGAACACTCTTAATTCAAAGTACCACCATTCAATAGGCTAAATAATAATTAACATACTAAATAGGTCACTTGACAAAATACTTATAAATTTTATTTATTTATTATATTATATTTATTTATAAATAAATATTATAAAATTTATAATATATCCACTCAAAGATGTTAATTATTTTCTATTTATTATATTATAAATATAAATTAAAATTCTTAAATGTGAGTAAGAATAAGTTTTTCCATAATAACAAAACTTTAAAAATATGAATTTTGATTTCTTCTATAGTCTTAAAAATGTGATACCTTAAATATGAATTAATATTGAAAAACCTAAACATTTGGAAACCTTAAATATTCTTTTATGAATTTTTTAAGATATCACATTTTCAAGATTATAATATAATTATTAAAGTAAAATTAATAATTAATTAATCACTACATTTGATTTAATACAAATTTTTGAGGAAAAAAATTCATCATTAATTGACACTTGACAAAACACTTTACCTGACTATCATATTTTTATATTATATATATATATAGAATAAATATATAAAGATAAGATTTTAAATAAATAAACAATTTTATATGACTTAATTAATAGTTCAAGTTGTCTATTAATATTTTTCAGAAAATCCATGCAAATTTAATATAAATTTTAGAGATAAAAACAGCTTGACAGATTTTTGGAGGGAAAAAAAAATTTGCAAACTATTCTACTTTAATATAATATATTATATATTATTATATTATATAAAGATAAAATTTTATTTAATGAACAATTTTCTGTGACGTAATTAATACTTTAAGTGTCTATTCATATTCCTCATAAATAGTATTTATTTTTGTTTGATTGATGGATTAATTAAATATTTAATATTCACATAATAATGTATTGAAAAACCTGCGATTAGCATTGAAAAACTCATATATTTAAAATTCATTATTAATTTTACAGTAATTAGTACTTATTATTTTAAAGTAATTGAAAATTTTAAATTATTAATGTAAATTACAAAATACAAATTATTAATGTAATGAGTACTGAATGTAAATTATTAATGCAAGTTTTGGGTGGGAATTTTTTTTTCAGATTATCATACTTTTATATATATAAAGATATTATATATTATTATATTGTATGAAGATAAGATTTTATTTAATATATAATATTTTGTGACTTAATTAATATTTTAAGTGTCTATTCATATTCCTCATAAATAGTATTTATTTTTGATTGATTGACTGATTAATTAAATATTTAATATCTACATAATAATTTATTGAAAAAATCATGATTAGCATTGGAAAACTCATGTATTTAAAATTTATTATTAATTTTACAGTAACTAGTACTTATTATTTCGAAACAATTGAAAATTTTAAATTATTAATGTAAATTACAAAATACAAATTATTAATGCAAGTTTGGGGGGAATTCTTTTTTTTTTTAGACTATCCTACTTTTATATATATAAAGATAATATTTTATTTAATGGATAATTTTCTGTGACTTAATTAATACTTTAAGTGTCGATTCATATTGCTCATAAATATTATTTATTTTTGATTGATTGACGGATTAATTAAATATTTAATATTCACATAATAATGTATTGAAAAACCCATGATTAGGATTGAAAAACACATGTATTTAAAATTCATTATTAATTTTACAGTAATAGTACTTATTATTTTAAAGCAATTGAAAATTTTAAATTATTAATGCAAATTATTAAATGTAAATTATTAATGCAAGTTTTGGGGAATTTTTTTTTCAGACTATCATACTTTTATATATATAAAGATATTATATATTATTATATTATATAAATATAAGATTTTATTTAATGAATAATTTTCAGTGACTTAATTAATAGTTTAAGTATCTATTCATATTCCTCATAAATAGTATTTATTTTTGATTGATTGATAGATTAATTAAATATTTAATATTCACATAATAATGTATTGAAAAATTCATGATTAATATTGAAAAATTCATATATTTAAAATTTATTATTAATTTTACAGTAATTAGTATTTATTATTTCAAAGTAATTGAAAATTTTAAATTATTAATGCAAATTACTAAATACAATAAGTATTAAATTTAAATTATTAATGTAGATTTTAGGGAGAATTTTTTTTTTTTAGACTATCCTATTTTTATATATATAAAGATTTTATCATATCTTATGTTGAGGTGGTATTGTATGTGTTAGTGCAATCTTGGTGGTTTGTATGTCCTTTTCAAGAATCTTATTATTAGTTTTTTTTTTTATAATTTTCTGTCACGCTATCTAATACATATTTAAAAAATACAAAGCTTGGGGGTACGAGCAAACAAATGATCCTCCCCCAATTAATTATTCGGATATTTGAGTCTCACTATTCATTGGTTGATATGAACGCAACCAACGGGATGAGCACATTATCCGGATTGATTTTATTTCTTTTTTCTTTTCTGTTTAGGCCCACAACTTCAAAAGACTACCATTATTGTACCATTATTGAAGTTAATTATTTGGGTCAACGTTCAGCCCAATCGTTAAAGCCGGATCCCATAGGACCAATTACTCGTATAATTTTTATAATAAAAAATATTATCCAATCAGTTCATAATTTGAAATTTAAATATTTATTAAAATAAACTCTAGTTATTTATTTAAAATTAAAACAAGTTTAAAAAATTTATATTTAAATAATATAGATGACATATTTTAAATATTTACTAAATAGGTATACAAATAAATAAATAGACAACTCATTGTCATCTTTAAATATGAAAAGTCATCCATAATTACTAATTAGTAACACTAGTTAGCATATAAATGTTATATAAATTATTAACTTATTATTAGTGAGAAATACCTGTTAGAACGGGAGGTGCTATAGCACACACCAAGAAGGGGTGAATTGGTATAATTAAAAACTTGATTTAAAACTTTAAAATCCTTTTGATGGAAAAAACAGTTTAATGCAAGTGAGGATAATGAAATGATAGCAATGATAAACAAATTAAAAAACATAAGTAAGAGAGAACACAAAGATTTATAGTGGTTCGCCTTAACTCAAGCCTAATCCGCTACCTTAGCTCCTCACTAAGGATTTTTCAAACCATCCACTATCAACCCCCTACTCAACCCAAGAAGGTCCTCTAGTCCAAGACTAGGAATTACAACCTCCCACTCAAATAGGCCATTTAGCTACACAAGTTAGGAAAATAACAACAATACAAATGAAAGAGAGAAGTTAAGAGTTAACACTCTTAGTTACAAGTTCTCTCACAATGAAAACAAGATTTAATAATAAATTTACAATGATAGAATAGCGAAACCTTGGAGAGAAAATACAACAGTGAAAGTGCAAATATTATAAGCTCGAGTAAAAATGATTTGAACTCTTTAGATCAACTCGTTCCCATCCATTAGTCGTCTCTTGATCTTGCTTGAGTTGTATATATAGGCTTCCCAAAAGATTGAAGAGAAATGTAGTCGTTTGTGACCGTTGGAGTTTGAAAAAACTAACCGTTGGAAACTTTCTGCAAAAGATATAGTCAATAGAAGAAAATGCATAGTTGACTATTTTTACAAGTAAAACAAGACATAGTCGACAGACAAAAAAGTATAGTCGGCTATCTTCTAACACAAATTTCCCATAATCGATAGACACAAAGACATAGTCGACAAATGTAAAAATATGAAAAGGATTTTGAATTTTATGAACAAAAATAGTCGACAGATGAAAAACCATAGTCGACTATCTTTACATGATAGTTGACAGATCCAAAAATAGTCCACAGAAGCCTTAAATAGTCGACAGATCAAACCAGTATAGTCGACTATGCTTATACATATTCGACTATCCTTATAACATAGTCGACTATTTTTAGGCATAGTCAACAGAATGAACCACATAGTCGACTATCTATTTGAAAAGATTGAAAACTTAACAAATCCTCATTTTGATGCTTTTGAAAGCAAGTTGAGATTATCAAAAATATATTTTGAAACAAACCACACTCAACCACACTTTAATATTTCTCCTATATAAATTTTCATAACTTTACTTTAAGGAGATTTAATTTTGTTTCAAGGAGATTTAAAGATTGTTTTTCACAAACTTATTCATAAATATTTACTCATAAAGATTTAGAGATTGATTTTCATATAGTTATTATCAAAACTATTTTATTACCAAAAGTAAAATATCAATACCGACTCTATCTTTATATATAGACTTTTTCCTTTTTCTTTTCAAAATATCTAACAAAAATATGATCACTCACTAAATTTGTATCATATAAGGGAAGTTAATGATTCAATGATTTCTATCTAATGATGCTACTACATTAAATTGGTTAAAGAAAGTAAGTTTAATTCATCTAATTAAGTCTCTTACGTTGGTCAGCTTTTCTTTTTGGTATAAGTTTTATACTCAAAGTCAAAATATCTAACAAATATAATTAATGTTCTAATTAATAGTAAAAGTACATAATAAAGGCTTGCTGAATAGATGCTAAAAGCAGTGCTGCTTTGCCAGATGCACTAATGGACTTACTTAAAGGTGTCAAAAGATCAAAATGATATCACCCAAATTGCAAATTTGCAATTTGTAAAATCTATCACTGCTAACTGCTCTCTCCATTCCCATAGCTCCCAATGCAATCGCTAATTGTAGTTGCCTTTACCTTGCCGCCTCGTTGATTGCCACTGCATCCTCGGTAGAGGGAGGATGTAGCAACTATAACACCTCATTTTCTCGGATATGTTATAAATTGGGATAATTTTAGGATTTCTTTTTAAATCAATACTAATGCTAAACCATATCATTTATTCATATCCATCCCAAAATTTTTATATATCTATCTCGAAAAAGAATCATCATATATATCAAATGCGGAAGTTAAAATTGAACCTTAATTTTAACATTAACCATAAATAAGGTTATACATCATCATTGCTCAAAACGTTAAAAATTCAAAGTAGCAAAACTTAAATACATAAGCTACATAACATACATTCAATTCATCATGCACTTTGCTAAGTGCCATTACATGCCTCATTCATCCTCGTTTCTGCTACAATCTCTATTTGAAACGTTTGAATATTCTAGAGGCAAAACCTAGGTTAGATGATGTAAGGGAAAAAAAACATATTTCGTGCATGGATACAAAATGTCATTTTTCATTTCATTTCGGTTTGAGCCAACCGTACCTTATTGCTACTCTCCATTTTTACAGCTTCTTTTCCAGTCTGAGGTGTATGGGTACACCATTGGAAGAGCAGCAGTCCAGGCCCGTACTCTCAAACTCTTATGCGAATGCATAATCAATAATATCATCGTGCACATATGCACATTTCATCATTAATACATGTAAATGCAATCTACATGACATATTCACGTCAAGACAAGACAACATAATAAAATTATTTACATAAAATCGGGTTTTAGGGTCAAACCATTTACTTTCTCAAGCTTATCGAGTTACCTCGATATTTGCATCTTGCCTTGAAATACGTGCATAGTCTTGATTTGAGTGCTAACCTCAAAATTCGCACAAATCACTTCAACTTAACCCTCAAATCACCCTAATCATCATATTTATTTAAATAAGTATTAAAACCTATTTTTCTATAATTTCTTGTATTTTTTTATTTTTCTCTCTATTTCTTCCTCTTTTTTCTCAATAAATCCAAACTAAATATTTCTCAAATATTTCACTATAACAATTCATAAAATAACATTCCTGAATTTTTGAAATTTTATAAGAAATTTTACTCACTTTGATCTAGTCTTTTAGGTTTCCTCAGTATGTGTGCCCTAACCTCAAAATGCGTGCAAATTCTCAATTCCCGTGCACTACCTCGATTCTTTTGCACCAGTTCGATTCTCATGCACCATCACGATTTTTGTGTACCGCCTCGATTATTGTTCTCAACCTCCAACGCATGCCCAAATAATTTTTCTCGCTCTGCGCATGCTCTTCAAACCCCAAATTAGTTTCTAGAATTTTCAGAGATTTCTCGAAATATTTTCCCTATTTTTCTTTATTTTGCTCCATTTTCTTTTCTTTTCTTTTTCTTTTTTTTTCTTTTTCTATTTTTTTTCTTTTTCTTCTTTTCTTTTTCTTCTTCCACTTCCTTCCTCTGCTTCTGTTCCTACGCGCAACACCTGCGCATGCCGCCAGCCGCCATCATGGCCAGTACCGCCGTTGCCTTGTCGCCCCAGCTCCACCACGCATAGCTGCAGCCACTGCGGCCAGCCTCGCTGTGCATGACCACCGCTCGCCTGGGCCTCTAGTCGCATCTGACCGTCTTTGCTCGGCCCACTGACCACCATGCTCCGCCCTTTTGCGCCATCGCCATATCGCCCAATTGTTGCAACAGTAGCTTCACTGCTCGCAGTTGTTGCGGCCATGGCCGCCCACTCATCTATCTCTCTTTCTCTCACTCATCATTTCTCCTTTTAAGCTTTCGACTGCTCTCTCTTTTTACTTCTTCTTCTCGAATCCCATCCAATTTATAGCCCCAAGCTCTCTCCTTGCCCTCATTCTCTCGGCCAAGCTCTGTAAATGGGAGAAAGATGCCACTGTTCAAAACTTGGCCCCCAAGAGTCTTGGCCATCACTCCATGAAGCCACGCGCAAATGACAATTCTCTTAATCCTTCTGCAATTCCTCGTTCCAATGCCTTTAAATGGTGAAAATTTGTCCCTCAAATGATGCAAATCAGCCCCTCATGTCTCATGCGCAAAGCCATATATATATATATATATATATATATAAAACATTATATATTACATCAATAATAGAAAAATTGCACATTTAATTATTAATTTTGTCTCTATTTCATCTGTAAAATTTTCTAATTGTAATTACACTCATAAACATCAAATTAATTTACATTACGATACAAAAAATTTAAAATTAATAATTTATGGCTTACTCGATAAGGACGATTTCATCCCTGCGCCCTTATCGGACCCTTGTTTCGTCTCGAAACTATTTCAGAGCGATCCTTACAAAAAACCAAAGTCCATCTTATCTTGGAATGTTCATAGAGACCATAGCATTTTTCTTAAAAATTTATACTTTGGGACATTCCCTGTAGTCGATTCAGTATTTATAACTGTATGAAATTATACTTAAGCCCTTAGTCTTTTGATAATTTCACCTATAGCCCAAGTTAAAATTACTCTTGAGCTCTTTTTAAAATGTGGGATATTACAGCGGCGGTCGACGAGATAAGACGAAGACAACGGCGGTTGCATCGACAGTCATGAGAAGAAAGAGAGGAGAGAGCATTGGGCAGTGCTAGATTTTATAAATTTACAATTTAGGTGAGGGCAATTTGATCTTTTTAACACCCTTGAGTAAGTCCTCAGTATATCTATCAAGCACAGTAGATTAATTCAGATGCTAATTACAGAGGGTGTAAAAGGTAATACCTTAAGCTTGATACAATGGCTCACCATATAAGACTTTTGGCTAAAGAAACATGGCTCTTCAGTTTTAGTTTTAAATTTTAATTTTATAATTAAAGATATTTTAACCATTTATATTTTAAGAAGTTATGTTATTTATTTTAAAAAAAATCAAAAACATCAAAAAGGGTATTTCTAATTCATAGTATAAATTTAAAAATTAAAAAAAATTGAGTTTTATATTTTCTAGCAGAAGATTTAATTATTTAATAAAAATTAAAATTAAAAAACAAAAAATATTTTCTACAACTCATCAAACCCTTGAATTTTCTTCAAGTGTCCTGGAACAATTTTGCATGTGTCTGAACATCAACTTCTAAAATTATGCTCATAATGAATGTCTGATTATACTTTGTCAATTTTATAAATTGCTTAAAGTGGTTTTATTTGGGGTTTGAGTTTCGGTAAATTGCTAAACAGTGCTTTTAAAAATTATGTTTTTTATAGTTTAAATTTTTTATTTAGTCAGAAAACTATGAATTTTAATTGATTATCATAAAATAACAAATTTATAATTTTCTGATTAAATGATTAAGAATAAATCTTTTGAAATAATTAAAATGTAATCAATTTTTTTTACTTTTTTCTCAACAAAAAATAAAAAATACCGTGTTCTTGCTAATTAAAACTGCTTAAATAGCAAACCGTGATTTGATTATAATTTGAAAAAAAAAAAGAAAATTATTAATACAATTTTAGTTTAAACAATACATTTTACACTATCCAAACTGACCAGTATGTAGTCCACAACAATATATATCCTTATAAAAATTGATTCAATTTCAATATCCTTAAAGTGAAATAATCGCCACTTCAGAAAAATGTAGTTGGTCAATATCCACAAAGTGATTTCGTTTCAACATATATATATATATATTATTATTAGGTAGTGTTTGTTAATCAATATATGAATTAAAAAAATAAAATATAAAAGATATTCTAAAAAAATGTATTTTTCATTATATTTGTTAAATTTATCTAACAACCCACTGAAAAAAAATCACGTGACTTCTTATCTGAAATTTTATAAGTAAATTTATTTCTCCTCCCTATAGATAAATTTATCTGAGATTTTACAGATATAACATTCCGCATCGAGCAATAGGAAGGACCGGATCAACTTACTTTGATGGGCCTATGTGAACTTTCTAGGGTTCACCTATCCTTGAGCTACCATAACTTAAGCACGCTTAACTCGGGCATTTTTTTATCCACATTCAATCCAAAAAATATCCAACTGGTATTGTTTTATTTCTTACTATCCTCGATATATATATTAACTTCTCTAAAGTCACTTCTTAGACCTGACATTAGGCTCTCGAGGTATTAAATTCTCCCCCCTTGAGCACATGACGTCTTGTTCATGTGACCTTACAATTTGATCCCAGATCTTCTCTCATTTGGGGGCAGTTGTAACACCCTGCTCTCCTAGGGCATTAAATAACGTGAGACAACAGGGATATATATTTTTTTTCAATAGAAACTCAACACATAACCCGTTCCCCGACAATCTCAATACACATTCTCAGTATATCAACTTAGAAACATTAATAAATTAAAACAGGTAAATCACCTCAAATGCGAAAGTTATATCGAAACCTCAATAGAACATAACCGAAACCACTTTATTCATAACATAAAGCCGAACCAACGTTTAACATGAGGTCGTCAAAAGGTAAAACATAATTGAAAACAACATACTAAACCATCAACCGATTGTCGTCACTCCTCGGTAATCCTTTTTCCTTTCACACCTCTGCCTTCACCTGAAACGTTTGAATATTTCAGGGACATAGTCCATATTAGATGATGAATCATTTAAGTGAGAGTTCAAAACACATTTTCATGAATATATGTAAGACATGAACAAACCGACACAACTGACAAACCCTAGCCCAAGAGAATCCCACACAGTACTTAACCCAACCATGGGAAAAGAACAATCTCTCTAAAGGCAACATCACCACATCGACACATTGACACAACACGGTCCTAACTTAAGAGGGGCATGGTCAACGCATCTCCCCAACACCTTGGGAACAATCATTACCACTCCCGTCCTAGGAGGGGTCACATCAATGCAAGAACTCGCCTCCCCACAATTATGTCAGGAATTATGCTCCCACTCAAAAACATTCAGGAATCATTACCCAATCCCAACTCATATCCCATATGGACCACCAGTTGTCCTAGTGCAACTTCCCTGGCCATACTGCCCGTCATAGAAACCTAGGCGATTATCTCGGCATGCACACTAGCACAAGAGACCCTTATACATTATTCCGGCAAACATCCTTAGGGAATTATGATTACACTATCCAGACAACATTCTCGGCTGACATCCCATATGAACAACACAAAACGCATGACAATGTCACATAACACAACTTATTGCATCATATAAACAACATTTCATGTACATAATTTATCGCACAAAATTCAATGCACATGTATAAAACGTTTTGGGACGAACCTCTCACATGAAACCAACCGTCATCGGTTAAACCGTTCGCATGCAACAAAATCATTTTGCATGAAATCATAACACATTTAGGTAGCATAAATACCAAGTTTTTAGGGTAGAAACACCCACAATAAATCATGTTTTGGGGGTGAACACTCACCTTAAATGTAACTTAGAATGTCTCAAAATTAGAGCTCAATCTCGAGTCTTGTGTCAAGCTTTTAAATGCTAAATTTCAAGCCCCAACACAATCCTCAAACTTCAAATAAATTTCTAAAATTTTTCAAAAATCTTTTACTATTTTTTTCTCACTTTTTTCCTTCATTTTCTTTCTCTTCCTCTTCTTTTCTCTCCTTCTCCTCCTTTTATTTTTTCTCTTCTCCTTCCTCCTTCCTCTCTTACTTCCCCGCCTTCTGCCCATTACGTCCAAGCCTATTTATAGGCTTTCTCCCCTTGGTGACCAAGCACCATATGCATTATTTTAATGGTATGCTTGCCTACCACCTCACTTGAGCATCACACACAAAGCTTGGCCTCCACGCATTCACTTGCACAATATATATATATATATATTAAAGTTGCCACTCATAAGCACATGCTCTTTGATTTAATCTCAATTCTTTAATATATTCATTTGCCTTAACCACCATTACGCATGAACATAGACATGTATAATATATAATAACTAAAGTGGTCATCACATGGATATATAATTATCCTTGACAGCCACGGTTTGGTAAATATATTATATATTATATATCTATGCAACTCAAGTTCAAGTTCAATTATAATTCTTTCATCACTTGAGCACTGCTTGATGCCCACGCATATGTATAATTTATTATATCATATATATATTAAAATCATGAAAATTATATATAAATCCCTCAATCAAATTCTTAATCTCACTTTAGGCATTGCATAACTGTAATTATATCCTCAAATATAAATTTTATTTAAATTAAACTATCAAAAACCCAAAATAAATAATCTAAGCTTACTCGATAAGGTTGATTTTGTCCCCGGGCCCTCACGAGACCATTGTTTCATCCCAAAATCACTTCAAGTTTGATTCTTATGCAAAACTGTAGCCCCTTCATAATTCTATTGACTTTTTGGAAGTCCCCTATGACGATTCAGTTTTTCAGCCCGATCCACAGTTATATCGAGAACCGTTCCCGATTCAGTTTCTTTGGACACCTAAAATCATGTCTCGAATTACTCATCGATACTATTCTATTTTCCTTAAATATATAGCGTATGGGGCACTCCCTGCGATCAATTCGGTCACACAAAACTATGATAGTGTACCCTATAGCCATATTCTTATGAAAATTCCATTTATATCTATCGTAAAATCCCATTTATAGCCTCAAGAATTTTTTGGGTATTACTGCTACCATCCTAGAAGCCTGCTAAGAGTCGTTCCTTATTCAGGCCCTCGCGCCTCGGCACCACTCACCGTCCTCATCGGACCGCCTTCTCCAAGGGTCGACTTTGATATCACCTGTAATGAACTGGAGGTCCAATACAAAACTCTATCACCAAACTACGAGGGCTTGTCTCTGGAAGTCTCGCTAGCAAAGGAATTCCGAGAGAAAGTCCACACAAGATGGGGTTAAAGTGTAACTCAACCAAGGTTACTCACACCATTAACAACAAATAGTATTGATTCCACTATTTTTCATACAGAACAAAATAAACATACCATTTACATTCCATTAGGCTGTCCCAAAGGAGATTCAACAAGCCCAAACAATAAAAAAAGTACATCTACTAGCATGGCACAAACCAACAATTTCCCTAAGACCTTTTATTTGGTTGAGCTCTATACACATATACCAAATAGATCATGCCCCATAAGGACCCTTCTTATTCTTCACTTTGCCTGTACCTAGAATGATGCAAAGAGAAAGAATAAGCAGCAAGGCTCAACAAGTATAACACAACGAAATGGAGCATGAGTAAATCACAATGAAGACTCAATAAGCAAACAAAGACAATACATGGTAGGATCATAACATAGCGTACTACTGATAAAATAAAAACAAGGAGCACCACAGGAAAGACATAATGAAAATCATTGTAGTCCACCCAACGAACCTGCTCTTACCATAATCTAGGTACAATTCGATGACCTTGCCACCACATAGTATCCAAAACCCACATAATGCTTTAAGCACCACACTCATTATTTTGCAATAACATAGTATTCATGCCACAAGGCACCCCACTATAGGCTCATAAATCCCATCCATTCTACGGCGTTAACACACATCTATGGTACCACATGCCAAGTATGCAATGGCCTTACCGTAATAGTGCCCTCAGCCCACTCTCAACTCTACAGTCCTAGCACACACCTATGATACCACAAATCCAAGAACAAGGGATGATACATGCACACATCCATATCCAGCGTTACATGCCTAAATAATATCAGACACTCGGGGCCAAACAACTCCACTCCCAAGGCAATGCCTAAGGCCAATCAGCTCTACCTAAGGTCTACATACATATCAACTCACCCTTGGGGCTAGATAGCTCAACTCTAGGTTAACACTGGAGGCCAGCCAGCTCCACCCAAGGTCTATATACACATCAACTGACACTTGGGGCTAGCCAGCTCCACCCAAGGTCTACACATAACTCATGCCACAAGGTCATTGAGGCCAGATAGCTCAACACCTAGGGTATGCTCTCATATGCATGAAACCATACAGGCCAATTAGCTTCACTCAATGCCTTGGCTCACCCACATAGCATACCCAAATTCTTATACATAAACAAGCTTCCAATATTTCATCGAATTACCAAATTCGTGTAATCTCAAGTCATGCCCCAACCATACCCAAGAATGCCCAAATAATCCCTCAAGAGCTTCTAAACATTCTTAGGGATAATGAGGAACTCACCCCAAACTCATACTTTCAACATAAGCCTCTTACGAACACCAACTCATCTAGACATGTTTTGGAACTAAGAGGAAAATGAATTTAATTCTATGTCAAATCGAATCTTATCGAGTCTAGTTTATAACACAACAAACATATCCCAAATTCGAGTTTTCTGCTAAAAGTTATGCCTAAAACAGTAGATCATGCACAGGCTGCCACATGGCATAAATGGTCGACTGTTTCCCAAAAGCGGTTGATTAGTCGAAGCCAAGAACCACCCCGAGGACCCTCATAACATGAAATTTATGCACAAACACTTGCACCCACAACATCCTAATGATAGACACATCATTCCCAAGGAGTTATAGGGTAGAACAAGCCCTATTTCGAAGTGCAAATGATACTAGCAAGATCAAACCAAGGATGGGAGAGATTTACAAACATTTCTACATAGGACTTTCAAATACCAAGTCTTTGCAATACATGGATATTTTTGGCTCTATCCTTCACAACAACAAGAACCAAGAATGTAGAAGAGTAGGAAGAGAGTAGAACTTGCCTTATAAACCTCTCTTGATAGTCTTTCTTGAGTCAACAAGCTTTCAAATCCTTTTACTTTACACTTCCAACAAGAAACTAGCAAGAAAAGAAAAAGAAAAGAAAGATAAAGATACTTGAACTCCCACATCCCTTTTGAATCATAAAGAAATAATAAAGAGAGAAGAGAAGGAACCCTACCTCTTTCTTCCTCTCTCTCCCGATTGTAATACCCGAGAAATTCTTGAGGTTATAAATGGCATTTTATGAAAGGTATAAGTGAAATTTTTGAAAGAATGGGGCTATAGGGTACACTATCATAGTTTTAAGTGACCAAATCGATCAAAGTGAGTACCTCAGACCCTAGATAGGTAAGGAAAATGGAATATTATTGATGAGTGATTCGAGGTATGAATTTAGGTGTCAAAAGAAATTAGATCGGGAACAATTTTCGGTACAGCTGTCGATCATGATAAAAAATGAATCGACGTAGTAAACTTTCGAAAAGTCAATGGAGTGTTTTGAGGATCAAGATTTTATATATGAAACAACCCTCAAGTGATTTTAAGTTGAAACGAAGGGATTTAGAGTCAAAACAATCAATCGGGCCAAAGTGTAATTTTCTAATTTTGCTCCAGAGAGGTCAAAAAGATAGTTTTTCAGAAATTTCGAGGATGAAATGAAGAGTACAAAACTTGTGAGCCTTAGTGGTATTGTTGGAAAGATAAGGGGTGTTATGGAAAAGGCCGAAATGGCATTTGGAAGAAACAAGGGGCCAAAGCCTTGGGGGCTAGGGAAGGTTGTACACGGGGCCAAGAAGCTTGGGGGCCAAGCCTTGGCCGTTGATTGGCCAAAATGTGGATGGTTTTTGGCTATAAAAGGGGGCCAAAAGTTTCAGTATTTTTGCATAAAATTGGTCAAGTTTGATGGCAAATCGAGGGAAGCCAATAGAGGGTTTTTGCTCCTTGGTGTATGGGAATCGTTTCTGAAGCATTTGGGAGCGTTTGGTGTGCATTTGGAAGCTGTTCGAAGCTTGGCTGGAGACGTGAGGCGGTGCCAAGGCCGAACCTACAACTGGTCGTTTGGGGCCTTTTTTTGTGAGCTTTCGGGCGGCAAGTGGTGCCATCTGGATTGACTAAGTGACAGCTTTAAGGGGGTGTGCTCAGATCTAGCATCGAAGGAGTTGCCAGCGGCCGGAAGCGAGGAAGAAGATCGACACGTGGGCTGCACGTGCCATCTTTCACGCGAAGACACGCATTGGGCGCCTGGGATAAGGGTATTTTCTGAATTTTATTTTAATATTTTTCTAAAATTATTTTAGGAATTATCATGTTGAAAAATTTGGAAAAATGTTTGAGGAGATAATTATTTTGGAATTATCGAGATAAAAACTAGGAGAAAAATAGAGACAATTATGGAAAAATAAGGAAAAATGGATTTTGATGCTCCTTTAAATAAATATGTTGTTTAGGGAGTGTTGTGGCTCGAGGTTGAGTACAAGTACGGGTGTTTGAGGTGTGACACGCAAATCAAGACTGTGCATGAGGATCCAGGCGATCTGTATACGTTCAAGGTGAGTGTTCGCCCCCAAAACTTATTTTATTATGAGTAGTTTTATCCTAAAACTTGGTATTTGTTCTACCTAAATGTGTTGTGATTTCATGCAAAATGGTTTTGTTGCATACGAACGGTAACCGGAGATGGTTGGTTTCATGTGCGAGATTCATCCCAAAATGTTTTATACATGTGCGTTGTATTTTATAAAATGTTGTTTATATGATGCATTTAGTTGTGATATGTGGCATTATCATGCATTTTGTGTTGTTCATATGGGATGTCAGCCTGGAATGTTGTCTGGATAGTGTAGCCGTAATTTCTCAAGAGTGTTGCCGGAATAATGTATAGGGGTATCTTGTGCTAGTGTACATGCCAGGATAGTCGCCTAGGTTTTCGTGCCGGGCCGTATGGCCAGGGAAGTTGCACTAAGACGACCGGTGGTCCATATGGAATATGAGTTGGGATTGGGTAATGGTTTCTGAATGCTTAGAGTAAGAACGTAATCCCTGACGTAATTGTGGTGAGTCAGGTTCCTGTGTTGATGTGGCCCTCCTAGGCTGGGAGTGGTAATGATTGTTCTCGAGGTGTTGGGGAGATGCATTGACCTTGCCCCTCTTAAACTAGGACCATGTTGTGTTAATGTGATGATGTTGCCTTTAGAGAGATTGCTTTTTCCCAGTGGTAGGGTTAAGCGTTGTGAGGGATTCTCTTAGGCTAGGGCTTGTTGGGTTGTGTCGGTTTGTATCATGTCTTAAATACATTCATGAAAACGTGTTTTGAACTCTCACTTAGATGATTAATCATCTAATATGGACTTTGTCCTTGGAATATTCAAACGTTCCAGGTGAAAACAGTGGTACAAAAGGGAAAGGGATTGCCGAGGGGTGACAACGATTAGTAGATAGTTTATAGTATGTCATTTTCAATTATGTTGTTTATTTTGATGACATCATGTAAAACGTTGGTTTGATTTTAAAGTTATGAATAAGATGGTTTCGGTTATATACCATTCGAGATTTTGATCTGGCTTTCGCATTTGAGTTGATTTACTCGTCTTAGTTTATTAATGATTCTAAATTGATATACTGAGAAGGTGTAACGGGATTTTCGGGGAACGATTCATGTGTGGAGTTTATGTTGGAAAAAAAAAATATATCCTCGAAATCTTATGTTATCCAACGCCCTGGGAAAGTGGGGTGTTACATCGATGGTCTCCCTTCCCTTCTCTTCCTTTGCCTATTTACTCTTCCTCGTGTAAAAGAATACTCTTTCCTCTTATATATATACACATTCCCACACACAATTAATTAAATGCCCTTAACTTTTGAGTAAAATTCCCTTTTCACATAATCCCACTTCGAGGTTAGGTTGGACACCAATTAAACACCAAGTATTATTTCAATGCATTCTTTAGTTTATGTCGAGTCCAATCACCTCTTCAGTCAAATATTTGACTTGTCCCATTTCATTGCACATTGCCCACAAATATCACATATATTCCACCAAATTATCATTATTCTAATAAAACGAATATCTCACTCCAAAATATGTCGCTCTGACCCACTAACGGGTCGTTACAACAGGTAAGGAGAAATGACCCATATGCCCCTTTCAAAAAACCCTTGCCCGTCTTTTTTCTTTCACCTGTTCATCTTCTTTTCTTTCTCTTCATCTTCTTTTTTGTTTATCATCTTTTCTTTCTTACTCATCTTCTTTCTTGTTGTTGCGTTGTCTATGACCGTCGTTGCATCCATCACAACCTGCTTTGCCTTCATCGCGACATGCTTCGCCTGTCGTAGTCGCCTCTGCCAGCACCTGCTTCGCCTTTGTCGTGCTAAGCTGCTATTGTAACTCATCTGTTACAACATATTAGTATTATTTGTTAATTTTGATTAATTTAAATAAGTATTAAATATTAGTATTAAATATTATTTGTTGATTTTTTTGTGTAAATAAGAATTTTTTTTGTGTAAATCTTAGTATTAAGTATTGATTTTTTTGTGTAAATTTTTTTAGGAATAAGGATATTTTGGTAAAAAGTCCTTATCTCAGTATTTATCATATGTATTTTAACAAATATATAAAAAATTACAATTTTCAGTATATTCCAAAAAATTTAACAAATAGTCTGATAGGAATTTTGAAATGCTTCCCACCCTTATCTCGGCCATTTCATATCTTGATCCAAAAAGTATTCAAATATTCTCTTGATACGACCTTATCTTTCTCATTTTAACAAACACTACCGCATAAAAATAATCTACAACTTCGTTCGAAAATGGTTGTTATTTTCATTTCTTCTAGATCTATGGTTGGATAGTTATTATGACTCTTTATAGGACATAGTTGAAACCATTTTTCCAACTATAATTATATGTTATTAAATTAATATAAAGTAAAGAATGTTAGCTTAATAGGGGTGAATTAAGCCTTATTGTAATACCTGAGATTTTTGTTTAGTTTATATATTTGAGGAAATAGGATTTTTCCTAGGGTTTAGGGGCAAAATTATAATTTTGAAGTTGGGGGTAAAGTCCAGTTTTCAAAAAGTTTTGGGTAAGAGTGTAATCTTTGAAAGGTTTAGATCAAGGTGCGATAACACAAAGGCCAAAGTATAATAGTGCAAAATTTTGGGTCGTGGTATAATTATTGAAAACTTGTAATTGGGTCATTAAAGAAATGAACCGGCGCAATGGGCCATTGGGAGTAATGATGAGGCACACAAACCAAGGCATGATGTGGCAGGGCATGTGGCTAGCAACCGTTAACCACTTGGAAGTCATGATGACGCCTCATAAATGACCCCGAGGTGGCGACACGTGATTGGCCCTGGATTTCTATAAATAAGACCAAGGATCACCCAAAGCATATCCATGAATTGAGAGGGTTTGAGGAGAGGAATCTATTTTTGATATAGGGGGCAATTTTGCAAGAAGAATGAGTGAAATCAATGGAGCAACGAGGAAGAATGGGCTTCAAAAGAGTTTTCAAAGATTTATTGGAATCTAGGCCAAAACTATTAGAAAATAGCAAAGTAAGTCCGATTAAAGTTTATATTCCAGTATAGGGGAGAGAGAGCAGCGAGAGAGGAGCATGTAGGAAAAAATGGGGATCGAATCGGAGTTAAAATGAGGAAGATATGGCAGAAAAACTGAGTTGCAGCGTCGTCATCACTAGAGAAGAAATCGGCACATGTAGAACACGCACCGGAGAGGGCTGCGCGTGAGGGTGCGTTGCCAACCTTCTTGGGGTATGTGGCTTGTCCTTTTTACCTATAATTTCACATAATATTAGATTAAATTAATTAAAACAATCCTATGTAAAAATATTTGGGTTTTGTTTACGAAAATATGTGTTTTTTGCAGAAAACCTAAACTGACAAGTGTGAACAATACGCCCGAAAGGTAAATAGTTAAGGTGAGTGGTTCTTGCATGCTTCTTGTTTCATCTTAGTCATTCTTGGTTTCATTTGTGTGTGGTTTGTACCTTACATCTCATGTTTCCTTTGTTTAGAGCATATCTCTTTCTATTTTACTTGCATTGCGGCCTTTTGTGGCTAGTTGGTGGGTCATCATGGTGATCGGGGAACGATATTGTGCCTAGAGGTGGGGCCAAGGAGTTTGGACCTCGATCACGTGCCTAGAAGTAGGGCCAAGCCTAGAGGTGGGGATGACATGATGACTGGCGGAAGAAATGGCAAACGAGGGAGATTTCTTGATATTTTTACATGATTGCATATGCATGCACTGAGATGTTTCCTTTCTTGCATATGCACGCATGTATCTTCTTTCCCGAACCATTTCACTTAGATGTAATTATCTAATTTGGGTGTTTCATACCCCTAGAATATTCAACGTTCTAAGTATATCAAACGTGTTAGGTACCTCGAAGAAAAGTAAGAGGAAAGGTAAAGTGGTAGCCAAAATTTAGTTTGATTTTATGTTATTCTTATACTACAGATCTTTGTTTAAAGAAGAGCTATTGTAACCTTTGGGCTTTCCTGTCGTTTTCATTAATTATAGATGGATATGGGTTCACTATGTGTATATCTCGAATTATGTACTACAGATGTTGTATAAAGAAATTGCTATGATGATAAGGGATTATTTGTTAGCCTTTGGGGACGTATGTTACAATTGTATTTGTGTTAAAGATTTTATAGTGAAAATCCTTATTATCTAGCTTTAGCTAGCTATCAAGTTCAATCATTTGCTTCCGTTAGTAATGATTTTCATAACGCCCGTATGCAATATTAGCTTATATCTAGCATCATTGTGTATTTAAAAAATGGGGCATTATAGTTGGTATCAGAGCTAGAATATAAGATGATGATTTAGCTTTTCATTAACTAACCTCGAGGATATTTTGGGTTGATGGAAGGTATGGATCAAGATATTATAGAAAACTAGGGTATTGGAGACAGGCCCGATAGAATGGTGGATCCCATAGAGTTACCCAAAAAGCGAGCCCTTACACCTCCTCCTGGGTACAACACTGAGAAGGAATAAATTTTGTTGGAAGAACAAGGACTTGTAAATATGTACAAACGAGATAAGACGTTATGTACGCGTACCTATGTATAAAGTAGAGAAATGAGGAGTACATATACGTGTACAAATACAAATAAACTAGTGAGATGAGACATCTACCTATATAAATAGTGTTATATGATGTTTTTTGGCTGATATTGATCTTTGAGTTTTGATGACAGGATAAGTTACACGTTGTTCGAAGTTATTTCTATTAAGGATAGCAAAATCTGATAAGTAGGTAAGTTGGGGTGAGATGCAATTAAGTATTTGGTTATTTGATAAATCTTGGGGAGACTAATTGAATTGTTGGAGAAATTTAGAACCCTTTATATGAATATTTTACTTGAAGTTTTATAAAGGATATTAAGTGCTAAAGAGATTATTTGAATATCAATTTTCTTTATAAAGAATTTTTGGGGAGATATGGACTCGTTATTAATAGATATTTTGCAAAAACTTTGTGGACCTAGGTCTCAAGGATTTCAGGAGATTATTTTGTTAGTCAAATTATTTTATGAGAATTTTGGAATTTGTGGAATTAATGTCATTAATTCATGAATTTAATGGACACCTAGTCGATGAAGACCCTATGTCAACTTGAGGATTTTAAAGGGGTGATGGGGATTCTTTGAAGGATTATCTTATTACCTATAGAAATTTTGGGATTCAGGAGATTAATAGGGTTGAAATTATGGACCTAAAAGGGGTTTGATAGACGCATCATAGATTCCTTATAAGAGATATATATGATATTACTAACTTTAAGGTTCCATGATGACAGGATGGATTATATGGCTACTTTGGGGATCATAAAGGATAAAGTAGTGATATGAGATGTTTATGAAATATATTTAAGGTCACTAATCTTTTAGCTTCTTGGTGACATGATAAGTCGTGTAGAAATTTTGGGAGATATAGACAAGTGTCAACAAGATCAGATGAGTAAATAGAATGAGATTTGATACGGGTAAGTATTTTAATTATTTGGAGAAATTAAATCCCTAGCTAAGATCTTGAGTGATTTATTGGATTTTTGGGGAAATCTTTCCTTATAAATGACTGCTTTGGGTCTTAAAGAAATTTCTTATACTAGAATTAGTTCATTTGAGTCTTGTGACACTTTACAGGGACTCAGTAAGTCCCAGTAAGTTTGAAGCTTCAAGGAATACTAGGTAATAATCGTTTGGGAGATGTTTTTATAATTTAATGAATATTTGTGGATTTAAGGGGAAATGATAATTTATTTTGTTTTTAAAAAAATGGGCAAGTATCTGGTAGAAATCGAGGTATAAGTGATATTATTAATGTGGGGTGTGAGTGTTAATTTTCAAAAATCTTGGGGTCTAGGTGTAATTTTTAAAAACTAGTTGTGGAGCAGTCGACATGCACGCGGGAGAAGGATGTTGGGTGCGTGGGTTTGAGGCTTAGCGCGCGCAGTTAAAGGGAGAAAAGGCTAGAATTTTCTAGCTGAAACAACGCCCAAAATGACACCATTTTGAGGGAGGCGGAGATGTTGCTGGCTTCCACGCTGCCAACTTCCAACCACTCATTTTTTGTGGTTTTTATGCCACAATTTTCAACTGCAATAGTGCAGCAAACAGAATGAAATTAAAGAAAGAAATTGGGGAAGAAACAACATGAGCAACTACAGGAAATAGGAGAGAAATCAAGGAAAAATTGGGGAGAAATTTACAAAACTAAAATTTAAGAAAGCCAGGTAAGTGGGAAAAATATTTATTAGGAATTTTGTATGGCTAGATTTAATTTCTAGACTACGATCTCATCATTTTTGGGTAAAAATATTATTTTTGCAATGTGTAAGCAGAAAAATTGGAATCTTGTATAAAAGGCAAGTTCTCTTCTCTTTGCGTGTTTTATTCCATCTCTTACTCCGATTTGGTTCCAAATTTTGTTTTTGTGGGTGCGCTATGCCCTCTCTTATAAATCCATGGGGTTGGTTCATTTGATTGTGGGTTTGAGTTAAAAAAAGAGATTTCTTGGGATTTTATTTCTAAATGTTTATGGGGTTTGTATTGCCCTATTTCCTTGGGAATGATGTCGAACCAATTTTGTACTAGATTCCTAGAGGATTGAGGGTTTGATTATGGTTATGGATTCCTGTAGGTGTGAGCTATTGTAACAGGGTGCAAGAGCTGTCAACTGGTAAGGTGAAGTGTTGACCGTTTTGTGACGCTGGAGCAAATTATTGACCGGCCCGAGGAAGGTCGTTGACCAGTTGCACTTAGTCACGGACTGTCGACCGGTGCTTGATCACTGTTAACCAGCTCTGCCATTATGTGATATACTACATGGCATTGTAGTGTATAGGACTGGGCTTGCATCATTGGGGGAAAGATAAACTATGAATGCTTGGACTCGTACATCTTAGAATGACTAGGTGCACAGGCATTGCATTGGATGTGTATTCCTATGCGGATGAAGCATGGCTTGATGCCTGGCCTATATGGGCCAATGTATCACATTTATGCTTACTACGTCATTACATCTATTATTTATTGCATTGCATGGTTACGTTATGATGTGGTATGGAGTTGCCCTCGATAGCTATGAATAGAGCTTGACTCCGAGTAGCTATGACTCGGGAACTTCGATATGTGGTTGTGATATGAGGTCCTTGGGCTCATGTGGATTATGCAAGCCAGTTCATAGCTGTAGCAGGTTTGTATGCCGAGACTTTGGTGCCAGGTGGTTCATTTCTTATGCGGGCCCCAATGACCATTATGTTCATTGGTATACATATGTTAAGAACTGGATATCTTAGTGCATTATATGGTGTGACATTTTAATTTACAACACAACATTTTGTGGGTTGTATTTAGTGTGAGAGATATATCCCAACCTTTATTGTTATTCTTCTACTTACTTGCTGAGTCTTGTGACTTACCCTTGTTTTACATCATTCTAGGTAAAGGGAAGGCAAAGGTTGAGGGTAAGGGTCGCAGCATTTGAGTGGATGGGTAGTCGGTTGTATAGGGTAGTCCTAGCAGTCAGTCTTGGGAGAGGTTTTTTTTTTGTAGTTTTGGGTTACAGATGGTTGCTAGCTATGTCTTTGGTATCATGATCATTGTACCCAAGTTTTGTTAGGGGGTGCGCCTTGTGTTTGGCACCCCCGAATCTTTCGATTTTGTATATATGCATATACTATGCTTTTATTGTGTTAGTGTATTACTTCTTTTACATGTCGCTTGCCAGGGATTTTTGGTGTCTTTTCTCTCTCTTTTGAGACTCTCTCTTGGGCTCCCATCTGTCGGGGGTCCTCATAGGTTGTATCAGAGCGGGGTTGGGACGAGTTGCCCTGTACACCTACGATGTCATATAGAGTCAGGTTGTCTCTAAGTTGTCCATCCTTGCGAGTTCGAGCCTACATACTAAGAGTTTTGGTCATGCAAGGAATATGAGCACCTAACGAGCAATGGAACGACCACCTACCAGAGGCCATGGACGGGCCACTCATATGCCCGAGATGCTAGGAGGTTCTAGTAAGCCTTATTGGCAAGAGGCAAACGATCTACAGGGAACTTTGGCTAGCATTCTAAGGGCAGTTGATGTGTTGGTTGCCGCCCAGTTGAGACAGGAGCACCATAATAATAATGATGGCGAGACATCACACTCTGGGGCTCAGAAGGTTGAAGGCACTGCTAGTGGTGCTCTTTAGAAGAATTTTGTGGCATTGCGACTACCTAAGTTTCACGGAGGTGCAGATATTTTTGAGGTTGAGAATTGGCTACTTTTTGTGGATAAGCACTTGAGAACGATGGGATGCATGGATGCACAGAGGGTACAATTGGGTACTTTCCTTTTACTTAGTGACCTTGAGCGCTGATAAGAGATTGTTTGGCAATGATATACCAATTGAGAAATGACATGGGCTGAGTTTCAAAATGCTTTTCATGAGACCTATATTCGTGCATGGGTGTGTGAGCAAAATGTATACGAATTTATTTAGCTGGTACAAGGAACTAAGACTGTGGCATAATATGAGATTGAGTTTACCTCCTTATCCTGATATGCACTCGAGTTGGTGACACCTGAGGTAAGAAAGGCAAGCAAGTTCCAACAAGGATTGAATGTAGACATTCAACATGCTTTAGCGGGGGCTCAAATTGAGGATTATGATACAGTGGTGCAGCGGGCTCACGTTATTGAGCAGGATCTAAATGACGTGAAGGTTGGACAAATGGCAATTACAGGGATCGATAGCAACAAGAAAGAGAGGAAATGAGATGCCAGCTCTAGTAGGGTTATAGATGGATCCCCGGGGTACTGATTGTGTAGGAGGAGACACTAGAAGTTATGCCACCTTCGTTGACCTATTTATTATTCATGTGGCCAGTCGGACCATGTGTGATAAGAGAGGCAATAGTTGGCAGGGAGATCATTTATTTTCGGCGTGGCCAGAAAGGGCATAGAGAGAATGGGTGCATGCAACCATCACAGCCTGGTGAACAGAGGCCTGGAGGATAGGGGCAGAGACCTATGCAGTGATAGATGGGGCCTAGGGTTGTGGGAGTAGCTCCATCCTTGCCACTACCGACAACACCGGCTGCATAGTGTTCCATTAACACTGATCGACCCCGAGTTGTGGGACGTGTATTCGCATTGATAGTCGTGGAGACAAGAAGAGAGAACGACATAGTGCAAGGTATTCTTACTTTATACGGTTATGATGTGCGTGTATTGTTTGACATAGGGCCATACATTCTTTCATTGCACCATATCTTGTGCAAACTATTCTTATTCCTCGAAGTTTGCTACCATACTATTTGTCAGTCACGACACTAAGGGGAGCTATGTTGTATGGGAGTGAGGTAATTAAAAACTGTGAGATTGGGGTGCATGATAGGGTGATGTCAAGTGACCTGGTAGTATTGGCTATTCATGAGACTGGTTGTCGCAACACTATGCTAAGGTATATCATATGGTCGATTATCACTTCCTTGACGTCAATAAAGACGCATCCTATGAAGAGTCACTTGAGTGTATTCTGGATCAAAAGGAAAAAGTCTTGAGGAATTGGACCATTGCTTATGTGAAGGTACAATGGAATTGCCATAATCCTAAAGAGGCGATGTGGGAGCTAGAAGAGGAGATGAGACGTGTCTATCCATAGTTATTCAAATTACCAGGTATGAATTTGAGAGACCAAATTCTCTTAAGGGAGGAGAATTTGTAATGACCCGTTTATTTATAATTTAATGAATATTTGTGGATTTAAGAAGAAATGATAATTTATTTCATTTTAAAAAAATGGGCAAATATTTGGTAGAAATCGAGGTATAAGCTGTATTATTAATGTGGGGTGTGAGTGTTAATTTTCATAAATTTAAGGGTCTAGGTGTAATTTCCAAAAACTGGTTGTGGGTCACTTTAAGATTAAAAGTGTGCATATATTAAGTGAGGAGGCTTGTGGAGTAGGCAGTGCGCACGCATGAGGAGGTTGTTTGGGGCGTGGGTTAGAGGCTTGGCGCGTGCGACTAGAGAAAGAAAATGCTAGAATTTTCTAGGCAAAGCAGCGCTCAAAACACGTTGTTTCAGGGGGAGGTGATGATGCCATTGGCTGCCACGCGACTAGCTTCTAGCCACTCATTTTTTTGTGGCTTTAATGCCACAATTTTCAACTAGAATCGGGCAGTTGACTATGCTTAACTTTGTGCAATTAATTAAACAAATACACAAACAAATAAAGAAAAAAATCAAACATGCAAGCATAGATTGTTTATATTCATCAGTGTATGAGTGTGCGTTGCAGCATAAATTTATTTATTGGATGGGAGTGCAGGTCGATTCACTGGGAGATCTTTATTAAGACAGAAATAAAAGTAGCGAATAATTTTTATGTGCTGAACAATTTAACTGATTTTAGGAAAAAAGGAAATTAAATGTGCGATTGAAAACAAAGTGTCTTGGATCAAGACAATTTCAGTGCCAATCCAAATATTTTCCAAGACTCACAAATGATGGTATCATTGGGTTAAATTAATTTTAAGATCTTTGCTATTGATTACGTTCTAAGATGATGATGATTCTAATTCTAGTAACCGACATACATGGAATGGCGACTCTAACTTAAGCAACCACCATAAATCGAAATATATATAAAGTACACTTAAGCTTGTGGATGATAATATTTTCAGGTTGGCCAACCCACATACATGACATGAAGGTTCCGGATTAGACATATATCTCTATCCAAACTCAAGTATTTGGTAAAATTTAAAATTTAATTTTTAACATCTGAACTTATAATGAAGTTCGGCTAACTCAAGAAATTTTGGTATTGATGAACACTGTCCTTGCCTTGGTTCAAGAATTATTAGTCACACATCTTCATTTTTAAATGCAGGAAATTAAAGTGCGGGAAAAATAAAATAAAGGAAAGTAAATTACAGTATTTAAAATGCAAAAAATTAAATTGACTAGAAAATAAATATAGAAATGAAATTAATTTATTTTTAACTAACAAAATTGAAATTACGAGAATTAAAATACAGAATATAAATTTGCTATATTAAAATAGATAGAAATTAAACATTACAGATTATAAAATTGCATAACTGAAATGTAAATGCCAAGAACAGAATTAAAAAACAGGATAGAAAGTTAACATAAATGAAATGGAATAGCAATGCTTAAAAATTAAACAACAGAAACCAACAGTATTGTGCGGGAAATTAAAACAATACGTCAAAATTAAAGAGACGAAACGAGAGCAGTCAAATAGAAATGAACTACAAACACAGAAGGGAAGATTGATTAAAACACAGAAACTACAACCAGAGAATTCCTGCTGTGCGCTCACTGTGCTGTCTGATTATTCCTCCTCTCAACGCTCTCTGCCCCTTGTTCTGATTTCAATGGCCGATGGGGCTCTCGTCTCCATTGCTGCGCATATCCATATATATCTCACCCCCCCCCCCCCCCCGGCTGAAATGCCCCTTGAAGTTGAGTGAATTTACGGCTAAGGGACTGCGTTTTCAAGATGCTGTGCGTGAGTTCCTTATGTGGGCTGCCTTTTGATGGGCTCCAATTGCATGAGCGGCTGGGCCTTCAAAAATACATGCGGCTGGGAGCTTCTCCAAATTAATATTCAAATTAGGCTTCCAATTGAGCTTCCAATGCTGCATGCAATTGAACATATATTATAATGTATTATATATATGTTATATATTATTTATGTATTACGCATGGCATGCATGAATTCAAGTGTAATATGTGTATTCTTATATTATATTATATATATATATTTATATAATATGCACGCATGACTTATATGTATATGTATTATGTGTAATATAATATATATTATATTTTTTCCTTTTTTATTTTATTTTTTTTCTTAAATCTTTGAATATGCCCCGATGTTGATTTAACCTTTATTTTTTTTTATAAACTTGCATATAATCATAGAATATTCAATTAAACCCAATTTTAAGATTAAAATAGGGGTATAATTATAACAAAATTGACCATTAATCAATAACAAATAGAACGAAATTGAAGAAGGAAATTGGGGAAAAAGCAACACAAGTAGCGATGGGGAAAAAGGAGAGAAATCAAGGAAAAAATTGGGAGAAATTTACACAACTAAAGTTTAAGGAAGCCAGGTAAGTAGGAAAATTATTTATTAGGAATTCTATACTGTTAGATTTAATTTTTAGACTGCGATCTCATCATTTTTGGATAAAAATATTATTTTTACGTGTTAGTAAAAAAATTGAATCTTCTATAAAAGACTAGTTCTCTTCATTTTGCGTGTTTTATTCCCTCTCTTACTGTGATTTGGTTCCAAGTTTTGTTTCTGTGGGTGCACTATCTCCCTATTTTATAGATCCATGGGGTTGGTTCCTTTGATTGTGGGTGTGAGTTAAAATAAGAGATTTCTTGGGATTTTATTTCTAAATGCTTATGGGGTTTGTATCGCCCCTATTTTTTTGAGAATGATGTCGAACCAATTTGGGACTAGGTTTTCAGAGGATTGGAAGGGTTTGATTGCGGTCATGGATTCCCACAGGTGTGAGTCGTTGTAATAGGGTGCAGGAGCTGTCAACTAGTGAGGTAAAGTGTTAACCATTTGGTGTGATAGAAATAATGCGCTAGGGCACACTTCCAAGAGGGGAGGTGAATTGGGTCATTTTAAAAAATTAATTCAAAACTTGTAATCCTCTAAAATAAAAATCCAATGCAAGTGAAAATTAGTGAAATGCTTGGAACAATAAATGGAACAAAAAGCATAACCACAAGAAAAACACAATGATTTATAGTGGTTGGGCTTAGTTCAAGCCTAGTCCACTACTTTGGCTCCTCAACAAGGATTTTTGAATCAATCTACAAAAAAAAAATAACCTCCTACCTTCAAGATAGGCCCTCTAGCAATGAATGCTAGGCAATACAATCCTCCTACACAAAGGGTAGGTCTTCTAGCACAAATGCTAAGTAATACAATGAAATGAAGATGAAAATTTCTAAGGGCTTATACCCTTAGTTACCATATCTCTCAATAAGTAAACAAGGCTTGAAATAGAGGTAGATAAGAAAAAACTCAAAGCCTTAACAGTAAGAATGAGAGAATTCAAAAAATTCAAAACAATAAATGATTTTAGCACTTGGTAGATCAGTAATAAATTCATCTAAGCCTCTTAAATGAGCCACCTACTTGGTATTTATAGTTGAGGACAAGAAATGCCAAAAATCGGACCGTTGGTGGTAGTTAGGGTGCATTAATTGCACTAAAAAACTAGCCGTTATGAACTTGCAGAAAACAAACTGTCAACGGTTTAGATGATACTGTCGACAGTTTTGGTCGAAGAATTAACATAACAAAGGCATACTGTCGATAGTTTAGATATAGAGATTATCGACAGTTGGATCTAGAGAGCTTGATTTAAACTTGTCGACAGATTCCAAACATACTGTTGATAGTTCCTCTCTTTTAGCAAATGAAATTGTCGATAGTTCTTTAAAAAAGTCGACAGTTTAGAGTTGAAAATTTCAAAAAACAACTTTTCTATTTAAATGATTTCAAATACAAGTTTCTTTGAAATTTTAAGACTTCAAGACTTGTTTGATTGATCAATCTTTGTTTGTTGGAAAAGATAAGACCACTTGTCATGAGAAAATTTAGTTTAACTATATATATTAATTGAATCAAGGATATACTTTGAAAACAAGGTAATGTTTGAAAATTGATTTTAAATACAAGCTATAGACATTGATGTTAAGGTTTATCATTATCAAAACACCAAAACCATTATTAGAATATCATTGTGACATTATAGCGAACTGTCGATTGGCCCGAGAAAAGCCATCGACTAATTTCTCTTAGTCATGGACTGTCAATTGGTGCCTGATCATTGTCGACCGGCTCTTCCATTATGTGATATACTGCATGGCATTGTAGTGCATGGGACTGGGCTTGCATCATTGGGGGAAACATAAGCTATGAATGCTTGGACACATACATCTTAGAATGACTAGGTGGACGAGCATTGCATTAGATGTGTATTCTTATGCGAGTGAAACATGGCTTGATACCTGGCTTATGGGGGCCAATGTATCACGCTAATGCTTACTACGCCATTACATCTATTATTTGTTGCATTGGATGGTTACGTTATGATGTGGTATAGAGTTAGCCCTCGATAGCTATGAGTGGAGCTCGACTCCAGGTAGCTATGACTCGGGAACTCTGATATGTGGTTGTGATATGAGGGCCTTGGGCTCATGTGGATTATGCTAGCTAGTTCATGGGTGTAGTAGGTTTGTATGCTAGGACTTGTGCGCCAGGTTGTGCATTTCTTATGTGGGCGCAAGGACAATTATGTGCATTGGTATACATAGGTTGAGAACTGGATATCTTGGTGCATTTTATAGTGTGACATTTTAATTTACAGCACAACATTTCGTGGGTTGTATTCAGTATGAGAGATCTATCCCCACCTTTATTGTTATTCTTCTACTTGTTGAGTCTTGTGACTCACCCATATTTTACATCATTCCAGGTAAAGGGAAGGCGAAGGCCGAGGGTGAGGGTCGCAGCATTAGAGTGGATGGGTAGTCGATTGTACAAAGTAGTCTCAATCGTCAGTCTTGGGGAAGGTTTTTTTGTGGTTTCGGGGTACAAGAGGTTGTTAGCTAAGTCTTTGGTATCATGATCTTTGTACCCAGGTTTTGTTAGGGGGTGTGCCTTGTCTTTGTCACCCTTGAATCTTCCAATTTTGTATATATGCATGTACTATGTTTTTGTTGTGTTAGTGTATTACTTCTTTTGCATGTTGCTTGCTAGGGATTTTTAGTGTCTTTTCTTTCTCTTTTTAGACTCCTGCCTGGCTCACGGGCCTTTGGGATTCTCAGGTGGGGGTCCTTACAAACATAGCAGAAGCATGGAATACACAAAGCTATTAAGTGTGGAGATGACAAAATTAAAACAACCTGCTAGCCAAACAATAGGGTACTGATATACACAACAACAAAAAGAGGGACAATACAGACATCTTCTCGCACCGAACCAACAACAACCACCCTCCCAAAGATCAATGGTTGGGATTACCTTGTACACATACTACCCGTCAGATTAGGCACCGCTATACTCATTCTCGGCCTTCGCCTTTCCCTTACTTGGAATGATGGAAAGCGAGTGAGTCTTAAGGCTTAACAAGCATAGAGAAATAAAGGGTCACAAGGCTAGAGACTACCTCGCCCATATAATGCACACAAACCATGCCATGAACCATAACTTAGCCCATATAACAACGCATGCAGCAATTCACATATAGCGAATCGAGGGGCCTACACATAAGACACATATCGACACCCAAGGTTCCATATACAAACTTGCATGTAGCTATGAATTAGCTAGCATATCCCAAGCCAAGGCTCCCATCCATAATCACGTGTACCGAAGCTCCAATAGTAACACATCGAGCCCCAAAGTGCCACAACCATAACATGAGTCATAGCTCTTGAGCCGAACACTCATACAATAACAAAACCGGGCCAAATACTCCTTTACCCAATGCTCGCACAAAGTCACATTGAGTCACAACACACAGAGCCCATGCTCAAAGGTATACTTTGCGGATAAATCCATCGCGTGCAATAGTAACCATGCAATGCAACACATGAAAAATGCAATGGCGTAGTAAGCATAAACATGATACAAGGCCCCCATAAAACTAGGCATCAAGCCATGCTTTGCCCACATAGTAATACACACGCAATGCAATGCTCATGCACAACCGTAATCATTCTAACATACCTATGCCCAAGCATTCATAGCATGTGACCCCCCCAAATGCCAACCACTCGTGACCATGCAACCATAAAATAAAGCTATAAAGCACACAAACACCACCCCAACACCTTCTAGGAATCTATTCTCGCATGGTTAGGAATTTTTCCACAAAGAATTATAGGGTAGTCCAAACCCTATTCAACTTTTAATAAGAATAACCAAATGTCCAAGAATAAGGATCTTTAAGTATAAATCTTAGACTGACAAGGACCCAATTGACCAAACAGTCCGAAAGTATAAGAACTCACACGGGAAGGAGAACATGCAATTCTAAGAAGAACGAGTGGGAACTTACAAGAAAATGAGAAGAACTTGCCTCTCAAGAGGAAAGAGGAAGTAGAACTTGCCTTTCCTAAAACCGTCCAAAGTTTCGACGTCATGCTCTAAAATTCCCCTTCATGCTGCCAAATCTCCAAGCTATGCCATTCCATGGCCTATTTCTTTTCAAGCTTGCTACCTTTTATAAGCAGATTGGCAACCGGAGGTGTAAAAATGAATATGGTCAATAAGAGGCAGCAGGAGCAGTGCATGGCAGCTACATAGGTGCACAAGGGGACACGCAGGACCCCACATTGCCAAGCAAGGCCGCACACATGGCGCCTGCCTAAAACGACGTCGTTTTGAAGCTTGTTGGCTAGAATTAATTCTAGCAAAATTCCAACGTTGTACGTCCCCAAGCTCGAACCCATGACCTCTACCAACCACTGCGGCACAAGTACCACTTGTTCTACCAACTCCCTCACTTATTAATATTCATATTTTAATTTTAAGGGAATCCTGCCCCTAGTTTCCAAAATTACAGTTAAGCCCCAAAATTTCTGGACATTTGCAATTATTTTCTCATTCAAAAATACATTAAATTTAATATCTTTCACTTAATTCCTCAAACCCACAAATATTTGTTAAATCATGGATAAATGGGTTGCTACACATATACTTCTTCTTTTTATAAAACCCTTTCAAAAGGAACTTCTGACATCCATTTTGTATAGCTTGAACCCTTTGTCAAAACCATAGGCAAGAAGTAACCTTATAGCTTCAAGTCTTGCTACAGGTGCATAGGTTTCATCAAAATCTATACCTTATTCTTGGTTTTATCCTTGAGCTACAAGTCAAACTTTGCTTTTGACTATTATACGATGCTCATCCATCTTGTTCCTAAACACCCATGCTTTACTTGTTTATTGCTCTTTTTTCTTACCCGTACTGACTTAAGAATCGGAGGGCATACGCAGGTGAGAAATCCCTGCATGCCTTCTAACTTGTTCTTGTGAGCGCAACCAACCATTATGCATAGTTTTCTTGTAAGGTGGACGCTTCAACCAACCCCTTTTCCACTCCTAGTTCTCCTTATGGCCATAGGTCCACTAGATCACATACAAAATGCATAATGCTCGCAACTACATGAAAACTCAAAAAAATCACTTACAAAGCATGCAAGACCACCACCCATGGGGTTAACTTTCAAGACCCTTTGTTTTCAACCCTTAAAAAAAAATATTTTTTTATCATTAAAAGCTATCTTGAAGACTAGAAAATAAAATAAACAAGAAGACTTTCCTTACTTTTACTTAGAATCACTTAGGTTAAGAGCTTACCTCTTCTTGCTCTTTACTTTTTCCTCTCTCATTCTTCTTCAAAAATGCACTCTCGGCCAAAGAAGTTTGGACTTCCTCTCCTTCTTCTTTTTTTTATTACCTCTATTTTCTTTATTCTTTAATTATTTCCATTCCAAGACTTAACCCAAGCCCTTGGATCTTATGAGGATGGGAGAACAAATCCTAGCCCTCCATTACAAGCACAATCCTTGTGCTTTAGGAGGTATAATCTCATCCATTGATCTAATAGGATTTAATCTCCACTCTAGGAAGAAGCACAATCCTTGTCTTCATCGAAGATTCCACCTTGGCCCTTGATTCTTACCCAAGAATGATCTCTACCATTCATTCTAATCATTTAAAATTAATTTCCATTTATGTTGGCAATCCATGCCAACTTTCAAGACTCATTTGTGGCCCTTAGATCAATTCTCAGTCCAAGACCAAATCTCATCCATTGGATCCATCTTCAATTTTCAATTTCTCCCTATTTATTTTAATGAGACTATTTTCATGCCATCATCTAAAAGACTAATTTCTATTTAGATATCATTTATTTAATTCTTCCCATTTTCCACAATAAATGCATGACCATTTTCTTTTTTTTTTTTTTGCATTTTCTTTATTCAACATAATGATGGCCTTCATTAAATGCTTGAGAGACATTTTTCGTTTTCAATTAGAATTAATTTTAATTTCTCATTCTTCCTTCACAAGGTCTTGCCAAGTGTCTCAATCATACTTAATTAGCCAATTTCTTATTTCTTTAATTTATCTTCATCTCCTTGCATAAGACTTTTCCAAGTGTCACAATCCACTCTTACTTGGTTCCAAATCTTAAATCTTAGTCATCCTTTAATTTCTCCACAATTCAAATCAAAAATAAATTTTTCCACAAAATCCAAACATGCATTTATATATATACATTTTTCACAAAATAATTTACCTTTATAGGGATATGGTCCAAATTACCAAATTGCCCAGCCATCTTAAATTTATACACCCCTATTTCTCTAATTAAGGTAAATTTGAAAAAATTCTCCTGCCTTCAATCTCAAACTTAACTCATTTAATACTCATACAACACAGGGTGTTACATATATTCTATAAGCTCTAAAGGATCATACACAATTTCTACTAATGCATACTTTGAGTAACTAGTTCTTCATCCATGCGATGCACGGAAAATAAATTCACAAACGGAGACATAAAAATATATGAACTTTCAATAAATATTGGAAACATCACAGTTTAGTTTTATTAAATTGTAAATATCATAAGAAATGAAATTTATAATAAGATTACATATTAAAATTTTTTAAAAACTTCTTTGAATATAATGTTTATGGTTGATTTTGTTTGTTTATTCTCCTTCTTTATCACATATTAGTATTTTTAAACCATTCCGTCTTGTAACTCTTGATACAACTACGTATAACTGATCATGATTGAATACTGATTTTTTCAAATAAAGTTATACACGCAACAATGATTGCCCCTGACTTTTGTTGATGGTCATAGCGTATGATACAATCAAAGAAAATTGTCTTCTCTGAAATTTGAACGACAATCTTGAATCCGATGAAGTCAATGACATCTTTGAAATGAAGATCATGTGTCCTGATACACACTTTCCAATTTTCAATATCAGATAATAGAGCAATCTATGTGCGAAAATCGAAAAAAAAAATTGAATATTACATAACACATTTTCAAAGGGATTCAATATATAACACGTTTTTAACTAGAAGAAATATTACTTCCTGAAAAAAAAAAAAAAAAAAAAACTAAATGCTACTTTTTGGCGAAAAAACTGTGTCCAATAATATTGAAAATATGAATTTTGATTTATACTATTGAAATTTAATTTATACAATAATAACAAAACATTGAAAATATTAAAAAATATTGATGATTTTTTATGACTTAATTAATAGTTTAAATTGCCTATTCATATTTCTCATAAATAATATTCATTTTTTATTGATTGAGGAATTAATTGATGAGAATATATACTAGAAAATATTTATTTTTGATTAATTAATTACATTGAAAAATCCATTCGTTATTGTTGATGCATGTTTTTCAATTTTCAATATCAGATAATAAAGTAGTCTATATGCCAAAATTGAACAATCCATGATCTGAATATTGTATAACACATTTTTAGAGGGATTCAATAATACGTTTTTAACTGGAATGTATACTATTTCCTAAGAAAAAAAGAAAAACTAAAGGTAACTTTTTGGTGGGAAACTGTGTGCAATGATATTGAAAATATGGATTTTGATTTATACTATTAAAATTTAATTTATGCAATAATAACAAATCATTAAAAATATTGAAAAGATTAAAAAATATGGATGATTTTTTATTACTTAATTAATAGTTTAAGTTGTCTATTTATATTTTTCAGAAATAATATTTATTTTTGATTGATTGAGGGATTAATTGATGAGAAGATATGAGAGAAAATATTTAATTTTGATTAATTAATAACATTGGAAAACCCATTGGTTATTACTGATACATACTTTCCAATTTTCAATATCAGATAATAGAGCAATCTATGCGCAAAAATCGAATAATTCAGAATCTGAATGTTACATAACATATTTTCAGAGGGATTCAATAACACGTTTTTAACTGAAATGAATATTTCTTCCTAAAAAAAAAACTAAAGATAACTTTTTGTCAGGAAACTGTGTGCAATAATATTGAAAATATGGATTTTAATTTATACTATTGAAATTCAATTTATGCAATAATAAAAAAATATTGAAAATATTAAAAAATATGGACGATTTTTTATCAATTAATTAATAGTTTAAGTTGTCTACTCATATTTTTTAGAAATAATATTTATTTTTAATTAATTGAGGGATTAATTGATGAGAATATATGATAGAAAATCTTTATTTTTGATTAATTAATAACATTGAAAAACTAATGCAAAATTTAGAGGTAGTTTTTTGGCAAGAAACTGTTTGCAACAACTCTATTACTTTAATATATATTAAGATTCTTAAAAGATAGAAACTTTAGAATTCTATTACTCAAATGCATTGAGCCTAATCACGAGCAACACTAGGAAGTATTGCTTGGAAAACATTCAACAATTAAATTCTTTCAAGAACTGTTCCAACTATATCTAGATGCTTTAAGATAGCACCACTTAATTACATATACATTCTTACTCAAATGACTAACCATCACTCGAATATCAGCCTGAGTGTAACAACCCCTCTCCTAAAACTGCCCGAGAAGAGGTGCTACAGGAAAAAATAGATAAAATAAAATAAAACTCTCTTATAAACTGAAATATAGAGTAATTCAACTAATCAATCATAACTAAACATCTCAATCAAACTATAATAAAAACTCTGAGTCAAAATAAACTGGAAACATAATCCACTAGCAAAGGAAAATCTCTCAACTGAATATGAAAAATACTGCTAAACTGACAAGACACCAACAAATCCCAGACATCTTTTATCTTGAGCGGCTCCACATACACACACTACTGACCATTGTTGCTAGGCCCCACATCTGGTACTCCCCCGCTAGGATCTGGAATGGTGAAGAATATAAGGTGAGCTACAGAGCTCAACAAGTAATAGATATGAAATAATAACTGAAGTTGAATCAAAAAATAGCAATACTCATAAAATAATGATTGTCCTTGTTCTGAGGGAATAGTAATCACTAAACGATGCATGAATAAAATATCAATGCACGTAATCTGTAAACTAAATGCAGGTAATGCAACTTTAGCCATAGGCCCATATAAACTGAAACACATATTTGCTTGATTTGAATCCTGCAACCATTAAAACTATCAGCATATATTGTGGGCAATATGCCCCTAGCCCCCTGGTCGTCACAAGGCGAGCAGCTCATAAACTGAAATGTAACTGAAACTGGTGGGATCCCCGCAGACTAGCAACTTACCGTGCAGACTATAATGCAATGTTCATATACATGCTAGCACATGATACAGCGTGCTCCACTTAATAACATCTCCATGCTCACACAAGATGTATGCATATATAACCACATCATAACTTTACACAAAAGTATGAAATGCACAAGTTGTTATTACTATTATTGGAATCTAAATATTACTCGTATTTTCCCTTGAAATACAAAATTTATTGATATTTATTTATTTATTTTGAGGGTTGCAACATGAAGACTTCTCGGGGGGGTCACCCATCCTATCACTACTCTCACCCGAGCACGCTTAACTTTAGAGTTCTTGAAATATTGGTTGCAAATTTGGATGTAATGCATAGAAATTTGGGTGTGAGTGGCTTGCACACAAGTACCATTTGAATGACTCCAAAATCCATTCGAATGGATTTGGAAAAACTCAACCAATTGAACGTGAGATTGCAAGGCCATTCGAATGGTATAGGGTCTTCATTCGAATGATATACTAATGTATTCGAATATAAAGCTCAAAACTTGTATGATGCATTCGGATGGAAGGAGGGGGTCATTCAGATGTCATACATAACTCAAGAAAAGCATTCATATGCCCTCATTGTTACATTCGAATGCCACTCACAGACTTTAAGAACTCATTCGGATAGAACACACAAAACAACTTGAGCCCATTTGGATGCAAGGCAACTTATTCGGATGACACACACAAACATCAAAGAAACCATCCAAATGTAGGGATCTCATCCGGATGCCTGAACTTTTTCAGGATATAAAACTTACGTGAACAGCACACAAGATCTAAGACAATCCTAACATCTCTACACCATTTCGAAAGAAATCTTGGAAAAACAAATCCCAATCAATATAGAATAATATCAAGATGACTCAACGATCATATTGGACAAGAAACGCTATAAGAAATCATGCATAACTTATCAAGAACTTCACTGTATGTATATATATATATATCTATGCCTGTAACTGTAAAAACTTTGAGAACAGAATGGAAAAAATCCTAAATAAACTGAGACATGATCCTGTAAGAATGGATTACATGGATGGATACTTGCCTCGATAAATATTGATCGACTCACAAGATCTCAATCTAAAATCTCCTATACAAACACTGTTACAGCTTCTTGGCTCTCTGTTTAACCTTCACACATTTTCTTCTCTAATAGCGTGAGGGTATTAAGGCTACGTGAACTATATCTATATACATGAAGAGGGAACCCTAAACGCCCATATCTCAATCTCCTATTAAAACTTGGAGACTTCCTATCCAAATCCCCACGCACGGCTCTTCTTAAGCTCTTAATATCACATAATAACTCTAATTAAATAATTAAATTCTAATAACAAATTCTTAAGTGACCATCATGTTCTTGTATTAATTTTCATATAATCTAAATGCCATTAAATGCTATTTCTAAATAAAAAATCACTAAATTGCCACAATAAATATTTAATTGGAAAAAATATCTTAAACACTAATTTAAAATACCTTTAGCAATTCTTAATAAAATCTAACCCTTCTAATGAGTCGTTACAATGAGAGGATGGATTTTTAGCAAGTTAACCAAATGCTGCTTGAAATCAACAATCTATAAGTACTTGAATTAAAGCAACAAGCATTCAAATAATAAAATCTTAAATGTTATCCCATTAAATTTTAAAACATTGAGAGCCTTAAGAATATGATATTAAATATCAAATAGATAGTTTAGGCTTTATGAATTAGAACTTAGAATTACTTGCCTAAGCATATATACATTTACTCAAGAGAAACATGATTGAAATCAAATAAAATTCATTGCTCCTGGATTTAAGAAATGCTTCCACATAATTTGAGTGCTTAAGATATTTCCTAACCTTAAGCTTACTCTAAGCATTTTGAGGTCTACATGACACTCATGTAATATGGATACTTAAAATATCCCTTGAAATCCTAGAGCAAAATATTAATATAACAAGCTCATAAATAAGAGCAAGACTAATCACAAACAAAGCATAGAAAGGTTATTAGCACAACCTTAATACGAAGGATAAAACAATTAAAATTTTATAAATCAAAACTCAAGTACCATCACTTGAGTGAATGATCACTTACCTAAACATTAAATATAGAACACATTACTCTTGGACTTTGAGTAATGTTGCCACACAAAACACTCATGCCTTATCTTTAGGATGATCCCAAATAGAATCATATTAAAAGACATATCAATCAAACATATAGCTAAAACCATTTTAACACATATGAGACATTGATAGATAAATCATACTAAAAGATAAACTCATCAAGCTAGGCTTAACATATCCTTAAGCACATTAATAAGCCTATGAGAACATAACAAGATTCCATGAGATAATTCTCAAGGCATCCTTAACATAGAACATGCCTTACAATAAAGTTTTGCATACAATAATCATCATCAAAACATTAAAGAACAAACTCAACACTGAGGGAGACATGAAACTACAAAATAAAAATCATTATTTCTAGTTGTTGGAAAACTTGGAACTTGCCAGCGGCTACAGAAGCTTGACTTTGGTTCTTAGAGCAAAAGCCACCCACCCTTTGCTGACTTTTTATATGCCAAAATAAAAGCTAGAAAGCTCAATGGTTGGCTTAATATTAGTGACATGGAAGAGGAGGAAAAACACCATTAGATAATGTTAAGAAAAAAGAGTAAGCTATGCCAACAGGAAGTGGAAATAACCTGAAAAATTCTTCACATGACAGAAAAGAGGAAAAATGAAACCATGTTTGAGCATCCCCTCATAGACACATATGTGCCTACCAAGAGGATAACAAGCACTGCTACAAAGGCCCATCTTAATGATCCAATCTTTGGGAAAACAAAAGTCCTAATGAAAAGAAAATAGTTATCCCCAACTAAAGCTTTTGTAAGGATAGACATTACAGGATTATTCTTTCAAGAAAGAGTTGGAATGTTGATTTCTCGCTTAGGAACATTTTAGTCGATAACAAGATCCATCCACAAAGGAGAAAAGAGAAATGTTGAATAATCTAAAAGAAATTGGCAAGAAAGCAAATCAGAGTTGCATAGAAAAAAGGTAGGAAAGCACAGAAGATAGAGCAAGCAATCACAAGAAAGGACTCAAAATGACACAAAGAATGTAATATATGTCATGGACTGCATGTTAGGGTTTTTATACAAAGAAATGCTCCTTAGCTATAGAGCATGGCCTCTCACACATCAACACGAGAGTGTGAAGTTGCTATTAGAAGACGATGTGATCTAGAATAGGAAATGTGTAGGTCCTTTCTCAAACCATGACTCCTCATGATTATAGATATGGTGGGCCTCGCCATTTAAAGGAAAACACCATAAGCGTAATTTGTCCACTTCATATACCTTAACTTTATCAAAATAATGAAAGGAGGTTTCCTTAATTTAGGACAATTTTACCAAGCCCCACAAGTGTTAACTATAATTGCCATGCATTCACTAACTTATACTACCATATTACTCATGAAAAAAGTAATTTCAAAAACCTAAGTACAACCAAAATATGAGTTGCTAGAAAGATCGATTGTGGACATAACCATGCATACCCTAGCCTTCATACTTCACACCTCACCACACTACATCAACCCATGGAGCTATCACAAAGACTTAACTGATTCTGATGTTTTGTCTTTGTTAATATTTTGATGATGAAAAACTTTATATTCTTGGTATTTGAAAATGAATTAAAGTTTATCTTTCAAAATGGAAAATATTCTTTTTGAAATTAATTTTGGGTATTTGATTGAAATCAAATGTATTAAAAAGTGTCAAAATATTTTTCGATCAAGAAAACTCATTTTATAGCCAAAGTTGTCAAAGCCATGTTTTAAATTCTAAGGCCATGGAGTCAACCATTTTTTAAAAGAAGTCAGCCATTTTTGAAAAATAGTCGACCATTTCTCAAAAAAGAGTTGACCGTTTTCTCTTAAAGTGTCGAGTGTTTTTAAGCATGTCGACCATTTTTATGCAAGCTCTTGGCCATGCTCAGTCAACAGCTTTTGTATCATCTCTGGTCAATCGTTTCTTATATATTGTCAACTATTTTTGTCTCTAACGGCTAGTTTTACAGGCTCCAACTGTCACAAATGACTAATTTTGCTTCAAGCTTTTGTGTAGCTTATAAATATAGCCAAAGGGAGATCTTGAGAAGACTAATAAAGGAGAATAAATTTATTTGAGCTTACCTCTTGTAGTCATTTGTACCCATAGTGCTTGTGTTTCATTTTTCTCTCAAAAGGGTTTGATTATCATTTGTATCATTTGTTCAAGCCTTTTTTATTTATCTTTGAGAGATCTTGTAACTAAAAATGTCTACTCTCAGATTATCTCTTTGTAATCATTTCTTGTATTTCCTAACTTGTGAGCTAGAGAGCCTACTTATGAAGCAGGAGGTTGTATTTCCTAGCGGTTTATGCTAGAAGGCCTACCGGGTGTGGTATGATGTTTTAGTGAAGTGTTTCAAATCCTTAGTGATGAGCAAATGTAGTTGATTAGGATTGATTTAGCTGAACCACTATAAATTCTTGTGTCTCTCTTGCATTTATTTCGGTTGAGTTTCATTGTTTTGATATTTTGTTTCAAAACCTCCTAAAAAGTTTTAATTTCTCAAACACCCAATTCACCCCTATCTTGGGTGTGTGGGGCCATACATTGCTATACAAAACCTAACCTAATAAATTCTACTCATGGTTACCATTGTTGGTGTTGTACCATGTAACACTTGGGATTTTTATAGAATTTTTCTATTTTGAAGAAAATATTATGCCTTGAGGATTCAAGGAGAAACGAGTTAATTTTGGGGCAAATGTGTAATTTCTCAAAAGATGGGAAATTATCCAAGGAGATCTACTTGATGGTCAATAATTCCTTAGAAACCTTTCGAAGGATGGGAAATGAAGCTTTGTGGGGAAAATAGGATTCCAAAGTTAAAGGAGATCAAAATACAAACAATTCAAATAGTGGGCCAAAATATAATTTCTCAAAAATATTAGGGGATCATTTTGAAAAATGATCGATACTCAAAGTTATAAGGATTCTAGAAGAGTCCTTGAAATATTTTTGGGAAACAAAAGAATGGCATTTCGACGGAAAAACAACATTATAGAAACTTGGGGGTAAAAGTATAATTTATGGAAACTTTGTTGTTAGAACAATAAAAGGAAGCAAAACCAGCCATCATGAAGGAAAAAAATACCAGCAATTGGCCATCCATAAATGTCCAAGTGTTCATGGTGCTTGAGGATGGCAATTGGTCAAAACATTCTATAAAATGGATGAGAATCGGGGAAGCAAAAACTCAAAGGGAAACCAGTCCAAAAATCACTGAAATTAGGTCAAATTGAAGGTGTTGGATGTAATGAATAAGATCATAGTGGTGAGGGGAAGATTCTAAAACAAACGAGGAAGGAATTGGTGCAAAAATAAGGGAGAAACATGGTTTGGCCAGATTTTCGACATCTGTCAGAATCTGGGTTGGTTCAGCCAGCAAACGAGTTAGAGATAAGGGTTTGAAGGAATAATCTTGTAGAGGATGAAAAGAGGAGTCCATAGAATCAAATGGGAGGCAAAACGGAGCTCAAACGAAGAAGATATGGTCGTTTTAATAATCGGCCTAAAAGTCCGACGATCGTGCATGAGGAAGAAAATCGACACGTGCAAAACACACGCCAACCAATCCTGTGTGTGAAGGCACGTGAAGAAGAAATAGGTGACGTATTAGGGCATGTCTGGGGATGGAAAATTCTGCCAAAAAATGTATAAAAATAAAGAAAAATAAAATAATGTTATTTATGCAAAAAATATTTGGTACTTACCTTACAAGTTTCTTGAGTTTCACAACAAAACTAACCTCGGTAAGCGTACGTGATACTATTCCAAAGAAGTCGTAAGGTGATTGGTTCATTTCTTGTGTTTTCTTACATCTTGGCCATTTTTGGCTTCATTTGGTATGGTTTGCATATCATATTTTTCATTTGGCAAGCATATTTCTTTGTATTTGGCATACATCACGGCATATAGGCTAGCTAATATGGGGAACTCATCATGGGTGATGCCAAGCATCATTTTGCATGGGAAAAGGCTGTGGGACGTGATGAGTTAGCGGAGGTGATTGCAACATCCTGACGTCGCTACCTAGGGATGGATTTCATATTATATTGCATATTGCATCTGCACGCACAATAACCCTCACTTAGATGCAATTATCTAACTCGGGTGTTTCATACCCCTGGAATATTCAACATTCAAGTATTTCAAACGTGTCAAGTACCCCAAGGGCAAGCAAAGAAAAGGAAAAGGAAGTGGCCGAGATGAATTTATTATTTTATCTTATACATGTAAGAGATTGTACTACAAATAGTGGAATTTTCGGCAATCTTTGAATTTAACGGATATTAGTATTACTTGTTGCTTCTATTGTAGGTGGCCATGCCACGATTGTACTCCAAATAAAGGATATATTACACAGTAGAAATCCCAAGTGCATTACAGGTTCTGATCCTTAGTTGGTAAGGATTTCCTTAACTCCCATGGACTGTATTTGTAATCATTTCATACTATTTGATATTTATTTTGTACCATATGTCTTATTTTGGGATGGGGAATTACATACCACCTACGAAAAAAATAGAATTTTTTGAAGAAAAATAATTCCTAAACAAGACCTTGCGGTAGTGTGCCTTAAGACGAATCATCACGACAGTGTGCTCCTACGTGGCAAGGTTGAGACTTACAACAATGCGGATGCTCACGGCAAGACCGAGGCTCCCGGCAAGGCTGAGGCTCTTGGCAAGCATCATAACAAGGTGGAAGCTTGCGACAAGGTGGAGGCTCATGGTGAGACCGGGGCTCTCGACAAGGCAGAGGCTCGCAGTAAGGCGGAAGCTCGTAGCAAGGCTAACGGTGAGACCAAAAGCTCGCAGCAAGGCGGGGCCTCGTGGCAAGGCCTCCTTCTCGCCGCTGGATGATTGACACGTGTTGACACTTGATTCCCTCATGAATCACGCCCTATAAATACCCAGCTATAGGACATTGAAAATGACTTTGCAATTCGGTAAAATTTTGACGCATTGACTATATTTTACTACTTTCATGAACAATTATCTTGATTCGATACTGACTTAGGCATTGGAGGGTCATCGCGGGCGAGGATCCCTGCGAGCCTTCTTGCAATACCCGAGAAATTCTAAAGGACTCAAGGGTAATTTATCTTGGGGCAAAAATGAAATTTAAGGATAAATGAAGGGTATAACGGTAATTTATTACCGTATAGATGACTGAATCAACTGCCGGGAGTGTCCTGGAGCTGACATGCCAAAGGAAAATGATGTCGCATTAACAAGCACCCTGAAATAGGATTTATGGTGCCAAAAGAAATCGGATTGGAAACAATTTTTGGTACAACTAAAATACAACTGCCAATTAGGCTACAATACCGAATTATTATAGACGACTTCCTGAAGTCAACAAAAGCTGGAGAGGGCTTTGGTTTTTCATAAGGAACAACCCTTCAGTGGTTTCAGGAAGAAACGAAGAGGTTTAAGGCCAAAACGAAGATTCGGGCCTAAGTGCAATTTTTTAAAATTGCTAGAGAGAGGCCGAAACGATGATTTTTCATAATCTTCGAGGGTCAAAATGATGTTTTAGGACTTGATGGTCTTAAACGCAATTATGGAAAGTCAAAGGGCTAAGTGGAAAGGGCTAAAATGAGAAAGACCAAAAGTTAAGGAGCTAAAATGCAATTTTTCAAAGTTGGCCAATGACTAGCACATGGCTAGTCGACCATGGCCAATTTTGGCCACAGAAATGGCACGAGGCCTGGTCGGGGATGCTTTGTTGTAAAGGGATGGAGCGACAAAGACCACGGGGGTGGTCGAAAATCAAAGAAATCCGACCAAGAATTCGGCCGAAATGACAAAAGCCTGCAAATCCATTTTGTGGTCAGCTAAAGCTCGCTTGAGGTCGATCCAGGAAAGGTCGAGCCTCCTAAGGTGATGGGTAAGGCGGCCAAGGGTGTTTGAAGGTTCGAAAATGCCTATAAATAGGTGTTAGTGAAGGCCTAAAATGAGAGAGCTTTGAGCTTCAAATCGATCGCAATTTCGAATAAATTGAGAGCCAAAACCATGGGGATTTTGTTGCCTATAGTGAGAGGATCATTTCTGGAAACTTTGAGGCATTTTGGAGCAAGTTTCATGGCCGTTCAAGGTCTCATCGGAAAATGAGGCGGATGGCCAAGCCGAAGTTTTGGCTGTCCGGTTGAGGGTTTTCGGGAGCTCTTTTCAAGCTCCAAAAAGGCCCATGAGGATTGACTGGAAGAGGAGTATACGATGGTGGAGTCGGCCAGAATCTCTGGTGTGTCGTGGCCGGGGAAGATGACCGACGAGTGGCCGGCACGTGCTGCCCTTCACGCGCGGCCACTCGCCCTAGCATGTTGGGGCGCGTACGGGCACGTGAAGTATGGGAAAAATCGGGAAAAATGTATAAAAATCCAGAAAATTGTTTTATGGAGGTTTGTGCAAAAAGATTGGGATTTGGGATTCTTGATGTCTCGGTTTTAGCGCCAAAGAGCCTCATTTTGCGTGAAAACACAACATCCGGATAAGTTCAGTATTTTTTCTTTAAATTTTATAGTCTATTATGAATTATTGTGGAGATAGATTTGAGTAAATGGTCCCGAGGTATTTATTGGGATTTTTAGAAGGAAAAATGAAAGAAAGTGAAGGAAAAAAGGTAATAAATGGAATATTGAGATATTTACTAATAGAATATCATTTTTTTGTTTGAGGTGATCGAGATGATGTGTTTGGTGCAACTTTGAGAGTTGGCACGAAAATCGAGGTAGGACACGCATATCGAGGTGATGCACGTTTTTCGAGAAAAGGTAAGTTTATCTGTAATACCCCGAGAGCCCATAGAAGTTAGTATATATCGAGGATAGTGTAAGAAAGGAAACAACACCAGCTGGATACCTTTTGAACTGAATGTTGGCAAAGAACTCCCAAGTTAAGCGTGCTTAACCTGGGGTAATCCAAGGATGGGTGACCCCCTGGAAAGTTCGTGTAGGCCCATCAGGGTAAGTTGTTCCAGTCCTTCCTATCGCTCGAACGGGATGTTACAGGTGGTATCAGAGCCGACCCCCGAGCCTCTAAGCGCGATGGTGGGGCAAACCTCAGCGAGGAGACTGAGTCCCGAGGGGGGGTGTGTGTATGCCCCTATGGGGAGTGCGTGTACGCACCTTAGGTAAATCCCACATCGGCCATGCAAGGGGGGATATCTGGGACCGGTTGTAAGGTCGCATGATGAGGACGTCATGTGCTTAAGGGGGGAGAATGTAATACCCCGAGAGGCCATAGAAGTTAGTATATATCGAGGATAGTGTAAGAAATGAAACAACACCAGCTGGATACCTTTTGGACTGAATGTTGGCAAAGAACTCCCAAGTTAAGCGTGCTTAACCTGGGGTAATCCAAGGATGGGTGACCCCCTGGGAAGTTCGTGTAGCCCCATCAGGCTAAGTTGTTTCGGTCCTTCCTATCGCTCGAACGGGACGTTACATTATCTCAAAAGGTGAGTTTTCCTATCCTACATGATATGATTGTTTATTATGCATAATATTTATGAAAGATATGATTGCTTATATATGCATAATATTTATGAAAGATATGATTGCTTATATATGCATAATATTTACGAAAGATATGATTCATTTTGTCATATTACATGGAAAGTCGTGATAATTGCATGGCACGATATTATTATCATGTTGATATTTGTGCATGGGAATGGGATGTCACCCCCAGAGTGTAGCCGTAATTCCCCTAAGGCAATGATGGAATAACGTTAGGCTTATCCTGTAGAGGTTCAGAATTTGCCAAGGATTTCGTGCCGGGCTGGTGGGCCTGGGAAGTTACATTAAGGGCAAATGTTGTTCATGTTATTGCATCATGCATTCGTATATATATGTTTTGGACCCTTACTAGAAGTTTCATCTTCTAATGGATTATGCCCATAAAACATTCCACGTTCCAGTTTAGACTTACAGCTTAGGCAATGAGCAGGTTGAGATGAGACGGCACGTGATGGCGTAGTTGATGGATTCAGCAAGCTGACTCGGATATGTTTTAGCTGATGCTTTATTGATGATTAGCCTTGTTAGAACATTATGGAATCTCCATGTATCTATGTATTTCAATATTGAGGATATGATGTTAACTATGGTACGAATTCTCATGTTAAATAAAGTAAGTTGATTATGTACCATATCAGGTTTCGATTATTGCTTCCGCATCATTAATGTTTTGCTGGGGGTTTTGTTTGGAATTCGGTACTCAGGATTAAGTTATGTACTAAGAAAGAAAGAAAAAATAATTTATGTATATTTTGGGCCCCAGCATAGTGACACGCTCTATAAGAGAAAAAGCAGGGGTGTTACAATTCTAACCCATTTTCAAGTATTAATAGGGTTGCATCCTTGAGGTGAAGATTCTTGAGGTGAGCATCCTTAAGGCAAGATCATTGCAGCGAGGTCCTTGAGGCGAATATCCTTACAACGAGATCCTTGAGGCAAATATCTCTGCTACTAAGATCCTTGAGGCGAACATCCTTGAGGTATGATCTTTGCGGCGAGATCATTGAGGCGGATATCCTTGAGGCAAACTTGTTTGAGATGAACATCCTTGTGGCGAAAATCCTTGAGGCAAACATACTTGCTGCGAAAATCCTTTAGGCGAACTTCCTTGGGGCAACTTTTCCTATGGCAACCTTGCTTCACTATACACCAAGGTCAAGTGCCTGTAACAATTGATCTCACGTCATAAAATTGTTGGATATGCCATATGGTTGTGTATGGATTTTAAAATTTTTACATCAGAGATGCACAATGGAATTTTACCCAAACCATATGAAACTTCAATGTTTAAGCAACATAATATTACATCATATGTAATTAAATGAATGTGTACCTACAAGCCCAATGTTAGGTGGGTGTAGAAATTGTTTCTACACTAAGACCAAATCCTCCTCAAGCTATGGAATGCCTAGTCCATCCACACCAAGCAAGCTATCCAAAACCAACTCATTGTCCTCATCTAGTGCTAGCCTAAAGACTTCAAGTTACTAGCACCCATCGTGTTCTTTATAATCTTTCAAACCCAGCTCAACACTTGATCCAATTAAAGCTAACAAAAAGCAAAAAAGCAATGAGAGAATAAGACACAACAGTGCACACATGGAAAAATTGTAGAGAAAACAGCCTAAGCCCCATGCACAATCCCTTTCATCTTCTAATCTTCACTTTATGAGGTCTAATTGGTGCACAAGAAGTGGCTCAAGCATGCCCCCATAAATTTTCCACATGTAAGCCACTATCAAGGAGAATCGGTTTCTCCCAATGCTTCCACCAATTATTTAAGGTGCAAAACTAGTCGACCGCTTCTTAGGAACTGCCAACCGTTTTTCTAAACTCTTGGAAAAACAGTCGACCAGTTACAAAAGCAATCAATAGTTTTGTCCTTCATGCTACATGATCCTCCATTTAGTTACATCCAATCCAATAACACTTAATGAACCCCATCATCAACTCTTAATGACATGTTTAAACCCATCATTAACTCTTAGTGACATTAAGAAGATAACAAATGCACAAATCCAATTAAGGATGCCATGTTATCTGGTGTTTGAATTTCTAGGTTCACCACCTAATAACAATTAGATAATACCGAACCCTTTTGATGCCAATCAAACACTTCGACCCATCTCAAGAATTTCTCCATCTTCTCGAGACGTTCTAATGGTCCAGAGTAAACACCTAGCAACCGCTGAAGACAATATAAAAGGTAATGAAGTCTATTCATATGTGAACCTATTACAACTGATACTTACCATGTAATACAATCCTTCCATCACTTAACGTCTTGACCAAGCAAGAGTCATGGAGTGATAAACTCACAAACTTAGTAACTATGTGTCTGATCTCATCGGTGTGACTAGATGACACAACAAAAAACTTTTTTCCTGATCATTCATTTTGCCTTGGCTAAAGACTTTCCTATCACACTAACAGTAGACCACATAGGACATTTCCCACAACTTAATGAGAGTGATGGATTAATGTGAACCCCATATACCGATATGCAACCCACAGATCAAATCAAAAACAAAACCCCAAAAAATATTAAAATAGATTTATAAAAATAGAAAGAAAAAAAAAAAACCTTGACCTAATGATTATGGAGAATCAAGAACCAAAGGTATATACGCCATTCCAAAGAACAAGACGAGAAGGTGGGATAGAAGTCAGATTTGTTCACCACAAGTGTTCACTTGATAAGATCTGAAAGTTCTTCTAAAAAACAAGATAAAAGCTCTCAAATTTGCCTTCGAATTTCAAATCCCTTCTCTACACGTGAATGCAGCCTTTTATAGGCAAACACAACCCTAAACCTAATGCCAAACAAATGGGCTTTAGTAAAACAAGGATGGGCTTAAGTTAAAACAAGGTTTTAAGCCCAAGATGGAAAGTTTTAGCCTAACCAAATACAATATGAAATAATAAAACTAGACAGTTAAAATAACTAAGGCCCAAAACATGAAGCCCATATGGAAATAAAATAAGTGCACATTAGGTCCATAATAATTTAGGCCCCAAAACGCGCAAATCATGTGGCCTTCTTGTGTTTTGGCCCAAATGCCTTTAATCTTGTTGCACTTGGACTAGAACAATGTTTTTAATATTTTGACCCAATTACTCTTGTGATTCCTCCAAGCTATCTAATCCAAATTGCTTATGACTCTTGGCCTAAGTCTCCTTGATTAGCCCATTTAAAACTTCTTCCTATCCGCAAGTACTTGCCTCCATACACCAGCGATACAAAACCACATAAGATAAACATCCCCACCTAGCAATTGAATAGCTCAGTGCATCAGCAAATCTCACACACCAACATACAAGACAACTATGTCACTTCAAGTCAAAGGATCAGTTACACAATCGAAGCTAAATAACAAGACCATTATCCACCATGCCACGTGATCTTTCATCAGTGTCATGTTTAGTACGATGTTCTCCAACAACTACCCACAAGTTTATTATAAGCATCACATGCTCTGTATTATGCGACTCACCATATTTTTTGTTAGTACCTCATACTAATCAAAGTAATAAACTTACTTGTCAATCCATAATTGATTAATCAAAGTCACCATCTGAAAAATCTAAGAACCAAAAACATTTAAGAAATCCCATTATCAGAGAAACTCATCACATATTCTTAATAGCTTAAGAATGAAATCCTTAACATGAAATCTAGAAACTCATTCATACAAAAAATTTGAGAGTAATGAATGAAGATAATTTTAACATTAATATATACAAAGATACATCAAATGTTAAATAAGCCTGATAGACATCATCTAAATCTAACATTAGGTCACATCACTAACAACCATGTAGTACACGGTATGTATAGTGGTTCGGCCCCACTACTTTCATCCATGACCTTAACTTCTCATTAAAGATTTTTAAACAACTTACTGTATAATTTTTAATGGGATAAGCTAGAACCTCTTTACAAAGTTTTTATGAGAAGCAACTGGAACCTTTACAAATGCTTTTTCGGAGCTCAAGCACAAACCAAAATAGTTTAAAAGGTTAAAAGAGCATATCACTCAAAGAATCTTACAATAAAGCACTCAACAGTGAATAGCTTCTCACAATACACAGAAATAGGAAGGATAAAAGTGGAATACAATCTCTCTGGTTTACAGTCTACTAAGGATGTTTGATTTGGAGCTCTTTGGTTCAAGAATGACTTTCAAGATATTCATATCAGCTTGGGTTGTATGTATGTATGTGTGTCTGTCTATAATCATCTTCTCGTGTCTTTAATATATATATGTGCGTGTGTGTGTGTGTGTGTGTGTGTGTGGCTTTGAATCTTCACCCAGTGGTAAAAACTTCATTCCTGAAATTCTGCAGAAACATTCCTTTTCCTTTGACAAAGTAACGGTTAGTATATTTCAAATTTTATACCATATGAGAAAACAAGAAACATTCCATTTTCTTTGACAAAGTAATGATTAGTATATTTCAAATTTCATACTATATATATGTGAGAAAATAAGAAACATTTTCTTTTTCTTTGGCATAAATTTCAAATTTCATGTCATATGAATACATTTCAAATTTCATGCCATATGAGGAACATTCATTTTTCTTTGGCAAGGTAACAGTTAATACATTTCAAATTTAATTTATGTCATATGAGAAACATTCATTTTTCTTTGCCAATTCAAATTTTATTGCTTTTTTTTTTTTTACAATTCAAATTTCATTCCTTTTTCTTTGGAGCATATCTTTCAAATTTCATGCCATATAATGGAATTGAAATTTCTGTAAAGGTTAACTCTACACGGATTTAATGCTCTGTAATAATTATTTTATTTTAAATATTACTCGAGTAAGATGTTACATTACTTGATTACAAATTTTATTTAGTTGATTAATAATTTAAATACAAAGACCTATTATCTACGTAAGGTAACTACTCGAGTAATTGTGTATGAGATTTTTTTTGAAAAATAAAGCACAATATAAGAACTTATTTGAAAAATAAAGCACAATAATAATAAAAACATGAAACGTGAAAGAAAAAAACAAAAGGAGAAACCAATAATAATATTTCAAAATGGGCCCATGCCCATAGACCTTAAAAATTGGAATGATCCCACACAAATCATATATAAAGCGGGATAACATGAACTTAATTCTGGTTGAGGGTTAGAAGATTGCCTGGCAAGTTTAACGCACAGGATCCATACACGTCATCCCACTAGCCATAATTCGAATTCAAAAGCAATCCTGAGAGAGATGGGAAAGCGGAGCTAGAAGGAGAGAAGGAAACACCAACACAACAACAAACAACCACCCCCCCAAAACTCCATTAAAAGAGCCGGGAATGCCTCTACACTTGTTACCACCACCGTTGCACCGCCGCCCACCTGACCCTTTCATCCCTCTCGCATGATTCCAATACATCATCCGTATCATCATCATATATATATAATACTCTATATATTTCGCTTCCTAGGTTTTTCAACTCCCCCACACTAATGCCATTACGAATTGCCGAGTAAATCAGGCTGCATCTCTCTCTCTCTCTCTCTCTCTCTCTCTCTCTCTCTATATATATATATATATATATATTTATCTTTCATTTCATCACGTACCCCCTTTTGTTTTTGTTCTTTCTCTATTTTACTTTTAGACATAGAAAGCAAGAAGTTTCTTCTGAAGCCAGAGAAAGAGAAAGGGTGGAGCGGTGAGCCATGGAAGAAGAGATGGTGGACATGGAGGCACAGGCGCAGGCCGTCAAAGAGAAAGAAACCTCGTCGTCCATCTTCAAGAAAGCCAATCGTCCTGTTACTTTGAAGGTACGCATCGTCTTGAAGAAATTAAAACACATGCATGGCTTCTATATATTTATGTTCTTGGATTCATGCGTTCTTGAAGCCATTATCATTATCATACATATTAACAGAAAACCCATATGTCTAGTTTACTTTGAAATCTTAATGCCAATTATGGGTTCTTTCTCATGTACATACATGAATATGGTTTATTGATATATTGAAATTTTCGAGTTCATACGATCTCACAAATCAAGAAATCACGGTCAATTTTACATATAAACTTCTTACTGATTTGAAATATATATATATATATATATTTGTTTGTATGTTTGCTTGCTTGCTTCTTCGTAGAGTTTCTGCTCAAAGTATAAATAATTCTGTATTTGTTTCATTGTCTTGTAAAAGATGTACAATGATTCATCCCTTTTTCAAGCTTTTATTTACTGATTGAGTTAGTTTTCTTGCTTGGTATTCTTTGATATAAACAGATGAATCTTTAATTTGTTGGGGTTTTTTAATTCCAATTCAAAATTAAGGATGGGTTTTCAATCTTTTTAAAAATTAATTAAAGCCATTTGTTCTGATTTTGTTCATATTCAATTCTACAGTTTGACAATGTTGTTTACAAGATTAAACCCAAGAAACCTGGACTGATAAAGAACTCCAAGTCCGAGGAGAAAACAATCTTGAAGGGAATCAGTGGCATAGTGCATCCTGGCGAGATGCTAGCCATGCTAGGCCCCTCCGGTAGCGGCAAAACAACGCTGCTAACAGCTCTGGGAGGCCGTCTTGGCGGCCATCTTGGTGGAAAAATCACATACAATGGCGAGACTTTCTCCAGCATTATGAAGAGAAACACAGGATTTGTGACACAAGATGATGTTCTCTACCCCCATTTGACTGTAACGGAAACGCTTGTTTTCACTGCTCTGCTTCGGTTGCCTAATAGTCTCTCCAAAGAGGAGAAGACCACTCATGCCGAAGCCATAATCACGCAGCTTGGATTGACAAAATGCAAGAACAGCGTCATAGGAGGGCCATTTTTGAGGGGTGTGTCTGGGGGGGAGAGGAAAAGGGTTAGCATAGGCCAAGAGATGCTGATCAACCCAAGCCTGCTGTTCCTCGATGAGCCCACGTCGGGGCTTGACTCGACAACAGCTCAACGCATTGTGTCAACGCTGGTGGAGCTCGCGAATGGAGGGAGAACGGTTGTGATGACAATACACCAGCCGTCTAGCAGGCTGTTCTACATGTTTCATAAGGTGTTGCTATTGTCAGAGGGAAATCCTCTGTATTTTGGGAAGGCAGCTGAAGCGATGGATTACTTTTCAAGCGTTGGATATGCCCCCTTAGTTGCCATGAATCCTTCAGATTTCATGTTGGATCTTGCAAATGGTATGACTATACTAATTCATTTTGTTATTCAAGGATGCTAATTAAGGTATTCTTGGATTAGGATTGTCAATTTGTTGCCCGGTTGTACTATAATTTAATCCCAAAAAAAATTGATTGAGTTGCCCAAAATCAAAATGTATTGCAGCACAAATGGTCCTTGTAATGCAATGTGAATTTCATATGAGTTCTGGGGACTAATTAAATGTTTGTGACTGTGATGCTAGTTCCGAATAAGAAATATGTGTTTGTGGTGGTAGGTATTCCATCCAGTGATTCGCGGGAGGAGCCGAAAGCGGTTAAACAGATGCTGGTTTCGGCTTTCAAAAACAAACTTGCCGAAAACTTGAAGGCGGAAGCAGAAGAAACCGGCCCCTGCCGTTGCGAGGAATTGGAAGTGAAGCAGTCTGCAAGGTGGACCACGACTTGGTGGCAACAGTTCTCGGTGTTGCTTAGAAGAGGAATGAAAGAAAGGAAACACGAATCGTTTTCTGTCCTTAAGATCGGACAGGTGCTGGTGGTGGCTTTGCTTTCGGGGTTATTGTGGTGGCAGTCTGATGTCAGTCACTTGCAAGATCAGGTAAGATACTTTCGCTACTCTTTTTAGTTTTAGGGGTTATTGTGTGTGCGGGACTCCACATAGCGGGACCAAGGCTTTGCCAAATTAAGAAGAAGCATATATAAAAAGGATTCTGTTATTGCACAAGAATAAATAAATCCAAACTGAAATTGGAAAATTATCATCAATCCTTTTGGCTTTACATATGCAGATAGGGCTTCTATTCTTCTACTCTGGATTTTGGGGTTTCTTCCCTCTGTTTCAAGCCATTTTCACTTTTCCACAAGAACGTATGATGCTCGAAAAGGAAAGATCTTCGGGGATGTACAGGCTCTCATCGTATTTCATGGCGAGGACTATCGGCGACCTTCCCATGGAGCTTGTTCTTCCCACCGTGTTCGTCACCATAACCTATTGGATGGCAGGACTCAAACCCACAGCCGCAAACTTCTTTGAGACTTTGTTTTCTCTGCTGTACAGCGTGCTGGTTTCTCAGGGCCTTGGACTCGCACTTGGTGCCGCAGTGATGGATCAAAAATCAGCCACCATACTTGGCTCGGTCATCATGCTGTCGTTCCTTCTAGCCGGAGGCTACTACGTTCAACATGTCCCGGACTTCATAGAATGGATCAAGTACATTTCGATAAGCCAGCACACATACAAGCTCTTGTTAGGAGCTCAATACAAGCCCCACGACACCTACCCATGCGCTGGCGCTGCCAATAGTGCTACTTGTCTAGTCGGGGATTTTCCTTCCATAAAGATGGTGGGGCTCGGGGGCGCAGCCATATCGGTAGTCGCATTGGGGATAATGCTCTTGGGCTACAGGCTTGTGGCTTACATTGCCCTGATGAGGATTGGAGTGACAAGAAAATAGGTATTTTGTTAATTTGTTAGATGAAGCCTACTATTACTAATGATGAGTTAGAGATGATGCAGATCGGAGTTTCATAAGCACTTCATTGTCACTGTTTCTTTGAACTTCCTAAACTTTGTTTGGAGACATTAAGGCTGTTATAATCTTGAGGAACATTTCACCATAAAAATATAGGAAGCAATAGAGGTTTCCTGTAGCTTTCAGCATCATTGATACGAATTATACGAGGCAACCAGAAGCAACAAAATTATCAGACCAACGCACAAAAACAAAGAAAAAAAAAATCAGATACACTGTTTGCAGATTGTTTTCAAAGAGACCCTGTCTAATAAGGCTTAGTAATGGTATTAAGATGATATAAGATTTATGGCGTTAAGATCACATAAAGAGATCCTGTCATATTATTTTGTTATGTTACTGAAGATTTATTACTTGAGCAAGACTTTTTGGTTATTTAACTAAAGAATAAGTTACTCAATTAACACTTCTCTTTTAGTTGATTAATGACACAAGTATAGAGACTTGTTATTTTAATCATATTTTTTACTTGATTAATAAAATTAATTACTCGACTAAGTTTATATAATACTTCGATTGGCACGTTCTTCTTAGTTTATGTAATCCTATTTTGCTTTAGTTTTATTACTTGATTAATGAGTATAATTAATTGACTATTATAATACTTATTTGATTATCATTATGATTTACTCGATCAAGATTTTTTTAACATAACATTGGAGTAAAACAAGCACATAATTGATTAATTATTTTATCATTATGTGTTACTCGATTACAAGCATTCAATTACTCGATTAAATCTTATCAAATACTTCTTTAAAGTTGTGTGTTTAATTTTCATCGTCAAAACATAATTCGTGACTTATTTGATGTAGTTTTAGCTTGCATCATTTTTTGTCTTCTTATTCTCCCTTGACATCTTCGATGAAACTCCTTTTCTTGTATATATACCTTGGGTTCTAGCTAGAACCCATCACTAAGTTATGGCCTCACTCTCCCTCCCCACTAGGGTTAGGGTTGTTAGTTGTAACTTTTTTTTCCCCTTGTAGTGCCACCATTGACAAGTTTGTTCAATGAATTTTCAGGGAGAAACCCATAATAATATTCCAAAAATGAGCCCAGGCCCATAAACCTCAATGCCATAAATCTTGTATCATCTTAATACCATTACTAAGCCTTATTAGATAGGATCTCTTTGAAAACAATCTGCAAACGGTGTACCTGATTTTTTTTTTCTTTGTTTTTGTGCGTAGGTCTGATAATTTTGTCGCTTGTGGTTGCCTCATATAATTCATATCAATGATGCTGAAAGCTACATGATCAAACCTCTATTGCTTCCTATATTTTCATGGTGAAATGTTCCTCAAGATTATAACAGCCTTAATGTCTCCAAACAAAGTTTAGGAAGTTCATAGAATCAGTGACAATGAAGTGTTTATGAAACTCCAATCTGCATCGTCTCTAACTCATCATTAGTAGGCCTCATCTAACAAATTGACAAAATGCCTATTTTCTTGTCACTCCAATCCTCATCAGGGCAATGCAAGCCACAAGCCTGTAGCCTAAGAGCATTATCCCCAATGCCACCACTACCGATATGGCTGCGGCCCCGAGCCCCACCATCTTTATGGAAAGAAAATCCCCGACCAGACAAGTAGCAATATTGGCGGCGCCAGCGCATGGGTAGGTGTCGTGGGGCTTGTATTGTGCTCCCAACAAGAGCTTGCATGTGTGCTGGCTTATCGAAATGTACTTGATCCATGCTATGAAGTCCGGGACACGTTGAACGTAGGTAGCCTCCGGCTACAAGGAACGACAGCACGATGACTGAGCGGAGAATGGCGGCTGATTTTTGATCCATCAGCGCGGCACCAAGAGCAAGTCCAAGGCCCTGCAGAGAAGTGAGAAACCAGAAGACTGTTGATAAAATTGTAAATCCTCTCTCCATTCTTGTAATATCTTTAAAATTTATTCAAAATTGGGACATTGAGAGATATTTTGTTCTCTGCCAATTGAGTTAATAACTTAATTTCCCATTTGAATTGAGGACTTGCGTAACATTTGTGTACAACTCCTCCGAACCAATATACTTTAAAAAAAAAAAATCATTTACCCTGGAAATATAGACAATTTAACTAAGACCCATAAATGGCAATAGCTTATACTAAATGACAGATTAACTATTTTTATTATCTTCTTCAAGACCATTAATTACCCTGAATTTGAGTTTGCTCTGTTTCATTTTTACTTATAAATTTAGAATTCAGTAATAGACTCTGGTTTTATTTGATCCGGCAAAGGGCTTTTCTGCACTTTTACGCCGGAGTCGGAGTGACGGAAGTGAAGAATAAAATTAATTAATTTTATTGAAATACTTAAAAAGGAAAACTAATAATTCAGTATTTTGAAGTTAAATAAGCGAAAATTCTATATTATCCCCGCATTCATACTCATCCCATCTACTAACTCGTTCCAATCATTACTATTAATATTAAAACAAAAGTAATTTGACAACAGTACCAACTAGGGGTGTGCAAAAAAATCGTCAAATCGCGGAAACCGCCGCACCGAACCGCACCGCACCAAACCGTGCGATTTTTTGGGGGTGCGGTTTGGCACGGTTTGAGAAATTCTCAAACCGTGCGGTTTGCGGTTTGTGATTTTTTTGGTTTGGTTAAAACCAAACCGGCCAAGTAGTATATTAATAAAAAAATTAAAAATATCTAATAATTTAAAAATTAAAAAAATAAATTAAAAATATATACTTTCTTGACCATGAATTATATTGTGGATTTTTGTGTTATTTTTATATTATGAGCATGTTGTTATGTTGTAGATTTAAAACTTTTAAATTTGTATTTTTTATTAGATAGTAACTTATTTTTGTTTTAAACTCCAAGATACTATAAAAATTTAAAAATTATGATTTTATGCATTGATTTTTATGTTTTAATTAAAAATTTATAAGTTAGTGAAGGAAACACCAAATGAAACAATAAAGAAGCATCAAACCGCGGAAATCGTACTGTAAATGCGGTGCGGTCTAGTGCGGTTTGTGCACACCAAACCAGACCGCGTGGTCTGGTTTAATGCCAAACCGCACATGCGGTTTGGCTTATTAAATCTGTAACATCCCGCTCGAGCGATAAGAAGAACCAAAACAACTTACCCTGATGGGCCTACGCGAACTTCCCAGGGGGGTCACCCATCCCTGGATTACCCCAGGTCAAGCACACTTAACTTGGGAGTTCTTTGCCAACATTCAGCCCAAAAGGTATCCAGCTGGTGTTGTTTCCTTTCTTACACTATCCTCGATATATTCTAACTTCTCTAGGCTCTCGGGGTATTACATTCTCCCCCCCTTGAGCACATGACGTCCTCGTCATGCGACCTTACAACTGGTCTCAGACCTTCTCCCCTTGGGGGCTGCCATCCTAGAAGCCTGCCAGAAGCCGCTCCTTGTACAGGCCCTCAAGCCCCGGCGCCACTCCCCGCCCTCATCGGACCGCTTTCGCCAAGGGTCAGCTCTGATACCACCTGTAACATCCCGCTCGAGCGATAGGAAGAACCGGAACAACTTACCCTGATGGGCCTACGCGAACTTCCCAGGGGGGTCACCCATCCCTGGATTACCCTAGGTCAAGCACGCTTAACTTGGGAGTTCTTTGCCAACATTCAGCCCAAAAGGTATCAAGCTGGTGTTGTTTCCTTTCTTACACTATCCTCGATATATTCTAACTTCTCTGGGCTCTCGGGGTATTACAAAATCCTTCCCAAACCGCACCGTGCACACCCCTAGTACCAACTACCAGTACTCGATCCACAAAAATTAAGTTACCAAAGTAGCGATAACGACATATCTTCCCAAAAAAACCAAGCTCTAATAATTAAATCATGTGTTACTATAACTTATGAAGAAATTAAGACCGTGCCACAACTCTATCTTGATCTAAGAGTGTGTTTGATTGCATACATTTATCATAAAAAATATATAATTATTATATATTTTTTATAAAAAATAATCAAACACTGTTAATTTTTTTATGAAAAAATATATATGGTACAAGCATTTAAAGTTTCTTTCTATAAAATTCATTTTCTAAGGAAGTGAGGTGGTTTTTGTTTTCTATGCAATATTACTTAGAATTAAATTCTAAGTAATGCAATCAAACACACCTTAAGTATCTATAAAAAAAAAACGAACTAGACAGAGTTGATTCCCTCGATATAACATTCGAGACTCACTTTAATGACTTTTTATTTTATTTTATGTGAATTTTTTTTATTTTTCTAGTACCATCATCCAGACTAACAAAATATATATGAATTAGATCATGGAGTCCGAGTGAGAGGTCTTCTTTAACATGAACCAAAAAAGAAAAATAAACCCCACCATAGTTATGACATGGTCTAACAGAACATCAAATTGATGTTTAGTACTAATTTGGTGTCAAAATATACTCTAATAAATACACTAATTTAGTGTTGGACACAAAGTTCAATCACCAAATTTGATATTAGTGAATAGTATAAGACCAAATTATAACACCAAATTTAGTGTTATACTATTCACCAACACTAAATTTATTTTTTGATTTAATTTTCAATTGTTCCCTTCTTACTATAACTTCAAAACAAATTATTCCCTTTATATCATTTATTATTTTTATTATATTTGTATATTTTGATTAATAATTAAAAATATAAATTAAATTTTTATAAAAAAAATATATACTGATGAAAATATTTTATTAAGATCTATAAAATGAGTATAATATTGAATATATTTTAAAATATTTAATATATATTATAAATACCATGTTAATAAAAAATGAACTAACTTTGTTTATGTATATGAAAAATTATTATTTCAATAATTACTTGATAGAAAGATAATATTCTTAATGCAAAAACTCAATAATATAATAAAAAGCAATAACATTTTCATTAACTTAAATTAAAAATATATGATGAAAATAAAAAAAATTAAAATAAAAGATAACATGGCTTAAAAATAAAATACTTTCTATACTTAATTATAAACTACCATTTAAAAATTCTAAAAATCATCTCCATTTCCTCCATAACCATCAAAATATTGGCCAAATGAATTTGATGATGCGTTTTCTGTTGAATTTAATTACTTATAAAATATTCTTTAAATATATTTTTTGCACCAATTTGGTATTGAGCACATTAGAGTAAAAAAAAATTGATGTTGTAAAATTTGGTGTAAACTCCTCTTTGATACCAAAATGGTGTCAAATTTAGTGTTACACATTGGAGATGCTCTAAAAATCGGTCGCCCAAATCACTTGTTCAAATTACATTAAATTGTTGATAAAATATATATGTATATATATATATATATTGAACTCACCCCAAATCTATCCTCAAAAAATGTAATAAAAATTAAATAATATTTAAAATTAGGAGGCACTACACCATCTAACTTAAAAGATATCTATAATTGAAATTAAAAAAATATATATAACAAAAATTAAGATTTAGAATTTAAAATAAAAATAATATTTTTAACGCATTTTAATTCTTTACAAACTTAACAATTAACATATAAGTTTGAATTATAAATAATAATATATAAATAAACACACCCACGTATAGATAGGTTTGGATTTGCCTTGGAGGTTGGGGGGCAGTGAGCAAAATCCCCACCCCCACACGTACCCTACCCCACCCCACCTTAATAGTAAAAAATCACTTTTAAAGCTCCAGAGGCATAGTTGAGTGACAATTGGGACAGACTAAAAAGCTTGTCAGGAAGCTTTAAGTGTGAGTTTAATTTAAGTGTGAATTTAATGTTTTTTTTTTTAAGAAAGAATCTTAGGAATGATATTAGTGGTGTTAAGATCTACCATCTTGGTCACTCAGGTATATTTTTCGATTTACCTTCTCAGTATAATTTTAGGGGCGGGGTGGTTGAGGACGTTAGTAATGGAGCGTAATAAAAAAAAAAATCACTTTTAAATTAATAAATAAAAAATCCTTTCTAATAATAGAAGTGCACTCCAGCGAGAAAAAGAAACCCAGTTTTAAGAATAGAAATTACCATCTCTAATAATAATAATAATAATAATCGGTCTTAAGGTTCTTGGGTTCTAAGCATCAAATTGAGTAATGTTATTCCTCTCAATGTAGATGATATCTTTTTATTAGATAATAAAAAAAATATATAATAAATACTGACACTTATATTTTTTTATTATCTAATAAAAAAATATCATCGAAACAGAAGATAGATGAATAAGAACATTCAAATTAGAAGCCCAGCGCCAGCGCCAGCGCCTGCCGCCGCCGCCTCCTGATTTTCATCATGCATGTTTGGCGTTTCTGTACCAAGCCAAAATGCGCGTAAGTGGCCCCTTTTGCTACCCACATTTGCTGTGACAATGTATTATTACTATTTCTTCATTACGGATTCAGCTCCCCTCTCCCCCATTGCTCGATGGGGTCATAGCCACAGTACATCATTCATGTCTTTTTATTTATCACCGACACTTCATGCTTATTCTTTTCTTGAATAAATTTTAAATATGTGCATTAACTCATAAGTTACGCACATTTATTTACCAAGTAAGTGAACCTAAAAAAATTGACGAGTTGATTCCCTATTATTTAAGTTAATTTGATCCCTAAAAATGCTCTTTTTATAAATAAATAAATTTTAAAAAATTGTTGTGACAGCGTTAAATCAGCACTAGTTTCACAATTTTTCTTCCTGTCTCAATTAATTAATTTTCTAAGCAAGAATACTAAGGAAGGCTTGCTTGCTTATTGAGAGATAATAATCTATCATTTGAATTTAAACACGTCACAAGGAGTTATGGCGTAGTATTTAATTTAATTTAATTTGGTGAACGGATCATTATATTTTTAAAATTTTACGTCGTTTGCTGCATAGAATAATATATATAGCTCACACAGTAGCAGTGAACTTTGTAATCTATATATTATATTATATAGGATCATGCTTGACCACTATTTATTTGACTATTAGCTACCACGTCACTTGTTTATATAAGAAATATTGATTTCATAATTGTTCAAAATGATTAAATCTCATCTAATAATAATTCTCATCCCCTATTTTGGTCTTCTAAACTCAAAACATTTCAAGATATCACAAGACATATCTTGATCTCATATCACAATTAAATTAACATTAATAAAATATAAATTGGAAGAATTATAAAAGTAAGACCCCCCCCCCCCCCCAATTTGAGCTTATTTTTTAGGTATCTATAAAATATCATAAGATAATACCCAATATTTATTTTTTTAGTTACTTATAGTTTGGGTAAGTATATAAGATATATATATTTTGCGCATTTGTTAATTCTTTTGAATTGTTACTACAAGAATAAACATCTTCAATCTACGATACTTTGTTATGAAATGAAAGTTAAAAATAGATTACACTTATATATCATTTTTTATTTTCTTAAAAATTTATTTTTATATTTTAAACCCATAACCTAAATCTTACTATTTCACTTTTATCTCTACCAACCATTTCATTCCATCCCTTCCACCAATGTGAAAGTGATAGTACAAATATATCTAACTTTTGCTTCTTATGTTAAATTTTGTGCACACTGGATTATCTATTTCATAAAATACAAGGGGGGTGGCAATGTAATTTTTCAAGATGAGGGGGGTCTTTTGGGGAAGCTAAAACATGAGGGATGGTAATGGAGATAGGCTTTCCATTTTCGGCACTGCTCCTGGGTCCTGGCCCGCACTATGTAAAGTATAAAGCAGGCGTGGAGTCTTGCGTAAATCACTTTTGGCGTGGAGTCTTGCGTAAATCACTTTTTGAAGTTGATTAACACTAAAGAAATTTAATTCCACCCTTATTGATAGCATAGAACTTTCATAAAAAATTGTCATATCCAAAAAATTTAATTTCATTCTTGTTATTTGACATATAATATTTTTTATAAAATTTAATTTCATGATACAACCATTTAAAACATATTTTGACTTAATTTCTATGAAAAATTGATTCTGGTAATTTTTATTTTTCATGAAAAATAAAAAATATTTTTCTTTTCCAACTAAATACAATCAAACACACTCTAGTTTATATCAGCCACGAAAAAATAATTTAAAGAATAAAAAAATAATATTTTTAAAAATTGAATCCCAAATCAAACCAATCATGTAAATTGATTTGATTCTCAAATTTACGCTGAATTTTAGATACCTTAAGTTGAGAGCTTGGCTCACCACACTCCCCATTATTTATTGTTAATAAAATAATAATTTAAAATATCTTTGTAATATTGTGACTTATATATCTTTTAGAATTTGAGTGTGCATCAAATCAAATCATTCAACACCCACCCCTAATTTTCATTTATCAAGTCTTTTTTTTTTTCTTTGCCTTTTAATTTTCATTTTTTATTAATTAGTAATACTAACTATTGTTTTGAGGTGCAATTAAAGCACCCTATTGTTTTTATTCCTTTTATTTTTAGTTAGAAAACAATTCTAATAATAAATGTTTTGTGTTTTGTAACATTTTATCAATTAATAAATTATTTTGCAATTAAAAAATAAAATATAATAACTATACGTTATCTAAAATCAAAATACATTTATTATATTTTAACCATTACTCCACCGATAATAGTTAACCAAATCTATTAGTTTTATTTATTAAAATAAATATATTGACTTTGACATTAAATAATAAAAAATATATATTGTGGTACATTTATTATATATTATTTTGTTGCCAGAGTTAATATATTTATCATCAACTAATTAAATATGAAAAATAAAATACAATAAATGTATCATATCATATTCTAAAGCAAAATACATTTATTATATTTTATCCAATAATCTTAAGAGGATGGATAATTACCTTTTATCTAATAAAAAAAATATTTAAACACAGAAACGACGCGGAATCGGATGCGGAGGGGAGAGGTCGGGTCAAGGACGCATGGCATAAGAAAAGGTGACGTCGCTGTAATCCCCAAAGTGACGCACTTGTAAAATCAAAGCTTCCACGTGGCGCACAAAGAAGAGCGAAGAAGCCCCTTCCCCTCAAATCAAAAACCCAATAATTTGAATGACTTTTGGGACTAAAACTAAATCAACTCCCGAAGGCAGCGAAAGTGTAGAGGGGCGGTAGGGCATGCCCCCTTTGACCCACCAATCTATTTCAAATTACCCAATCCTATTTTGACACTTTCGCCGCCAACCCCCCAGAACCATCCACGTGCCCATTCAATTCGCCCTTTCGTAGCCTTAAGACCTAACCTCGTCGTCTGTAATGGCACCTTCTATATAAAGTTCAAATTTAAATACATTAAATAAGTTTTATATTTATATTCTCTAAATAATATTAATTTTAGTTAAATAATTTACAATGGTAATTATAGGGTATTTTATGTATGAAGTTTCTTTGTATGGTATATTTCTTATGTGTACAATACGTAATTTTTCTCATAAATCACTCTATTTGTAATGTACAGGATAAAGTATTTATAGATGTCATAGAAATTTCTTTAATTAGATTATTTATATTAAATGGGTAATCCTAACTGAATGTCACTTGTTTAAAAATAATTTTATTAGTTAATGAAAGATTGCAAAACACTATACAATATTTATTATCAGTCAATTTATGTGCTTTTTAATTAAAAATAAAATAATATATATATATATATATTACATTTACTGTGCCTCGTTAACCTAAAATGATGAAGGGCTTGTTTGACTACAATTTTATTTTTAGAGTTTTTTTTATATTTTAAATTTTATAAACAAAATTTTTCCTTTTATATACAAAATTTTAAAAAAATGAAATAATGAACCCTAAATTAAAGATATTTTTTAAAAATAATGATATGTATAGATGTTGTTGCTGGAAATACAATAAGTAAAATTTATAAAATGAAAAGCTCAAGTTGAGCGGAAGTCGAGTAAGGATCTTGGTTTGCAAGTCGGGAGGCAAGTGGCAAGCTAGTATTTGGGAAAGAGTTTAGCCTGTTGTTTGGGAAGAAATCAATTGTCTTTGAGTCCCTTGAATAAGTAGTTATAGAACTTGAATAAGTAACAAAAAAAAAATTGAAGTCAGAGATTGATGTAATTGTTAGGGGGAATGCTCTACTATCTCACAAAATGGCTATGCAAGGTAGTGCACGTCAGAAGCCATGCTAGAATTTTTCTCACGTGGGCCCTTAATGCCTACATTAGACATGGTTACCATGGTACTATGCATAAGTAAGTGAATGTTACAAAGAATTAAGTAAATGATATGAACATGCATATTATGTTGTCTAGGAGAAAGTCTCTCCAAATAAATAAGCAGGTGAAGATTTCGAGAAGATCTTTAGAAATGCAAGGTTAGGTATTTATACCCCCTTGTTGTTGATGGGTGGGACATGTGTCATGCACATAGTACAAGGTGTCGTCTTAGGTTAAGCATGAAATGAGTTTAGTAAGACTCCCCTTCCTCGGGATAAGTAGTTTTTTAGGTAAAATAATGCCTTATGAGATAGGTTGTCGTTGCATGGGGCAATGATAGGGTAGTAATTGCTTTGTTATTCCCTTAACACAATGGCTCGATCGAATTTATGTTGTGTAACATTCAATATGTTAAGGAAGGAAAACAACACTCTTTTGGAGAATATTTGACTCGATTTTTTTCTGTGAAAACTTCTTATTTTAAGAGAAGAACGCGTTCTTTAAGAGAACAACACGTCTTGTCTTTTCTATAGAATTGGTTACAATAATAGAAAAGAAGTATTCAGTTAATTAATATCTTTTCCTTATAACTTTTATGGATTCTTAAAGATAAGATTTGCGTTATTTTGCATCATTGAAATTCAACAATAATTATCATAATAAAGTTGAAATAAGTAAAGAGTGAGGCTTGCAAATGAGAGAGTATGGCAGTGAGGTGTATTTATCAGGGTAGATTAGTGCACAGCCTCAAGCCTGTCCAAAAAACTTTAGTGAAAGTCAAAATTAGGAAGCGATAATACTAAAATATTGGAATGAATAGTGTTGTGAAATTGAAGTTATAATTTGTAAATAGAATACTGCAAGCTAAGTGGATATATATATATATATATCCCCTCCTCCGTACATGCCATGTAGGAGTTTGAGGAGTGAAAGCAAAAGGCGTAGAAAAACAAGAAAAGATAACCGGAGGAGGAAAAGAAACGCGTTTAAGTGACAAAAGTGCCCCCAAACGTGGCGCCGCCATTGGAACGCGCCCCCCACCCCCCCATCCCCAGTAAAATTAAAAAGAAAAGAAAGAAAAGAAAATTAAATTCCCGCCTAACTTTTTCAAGGCCCCCACTCCCCTCCTCGGAACACTCCACGTGTTAGCACGTGTCCTACACTCAATGCCTCCCAACCTCCTTTTTTTTTTTTTTTTTTTTGCCGACTTTGTTTTGTTTCTTCCCGTTTTAATCCCCACGTGAAAATCACGCTTAAGTAACCAACCGCAAAATATCTGCTTCTTTTTTTTCTTTTTGGTTTTAAAATGTAAACGGTCAAATGGTATTTAATTGATTGGTTCTTTTATAAAATTTATTCTTTTTAGGTTCATCCCCCTGACAACTGGCGGAATATCTGAGTTTGGATATTCTCCATTCCACCCAATTAACTTAATTATCTCACAAATCTCTCCCTCTTTCATATCAAAATTTCAATCAATAGCTCTAAAAATGCGATCTTGCCTTTGGCGTTTTCCCAATCATCTCTTGTTCTTTGTATTTGAGCCAATCCATGTGGCCTTGTCCTTCCTGTTTCAGAAAACATACATATATTTTCACTACAATAATGATGCTCTCCCATCTATTCAAATTGTACGTGAAATTTAATTATGCCTAATGTTTGATAAGTTTAAATTAAATTATTATGAATTTATATATATATTATGCTTCATTTAATTTACAAAATATATTTATTAAATTTATTTGTGAGACCTACAAAAATAAAGCCCTCGTATTAAATATTAATTAGGTGACGTTAATCATATGATTAAGATGTTATAAAGGTAAAATATATAATTTTATTGGTTAATAAAATATTATAAAAATATTTTGAATTAAAAAATTCATTACTCCTTTACCGCCGTAAACCTTAATTGTGTGCACGAGTCAATGATTTTGGGATTAAGTCGGTTTAATTGTGCGCAAGAGTCAATGATTTTGGGATCGAGTTGGTTTGGTCAGGCTTTGGGAAATAAGTAGCTGGAAAACTGACACGCGTCGAGGGGAGATGCTGAGTCACCGGGGGGTTTTCGTGGGGGTTCATGCACCTGGGCTTAGCTCCGCTGGCTTTAACCTTTCGGATAAGGTCGGCCGCTCGATAAAGTCGAACCTCTTTCTACGTGTCGCATTTTTAACGGTGATGAAGCTGCGGGTCCCACCTTGAACTGTGAGAAGGTGACGGTCATGCTTATCTCCACATCACCGCTAATGCCTTATATAAATAAACCCCTCTTCTCTCTCTACGGTTCGGACAAATAACAAAAGAAAAGAGAGAAAATAAATAATTTAGACAATTTTCCGTCTCTTTCTTCGCTTTCTGAATCTCACTTTTTCTGCTTAGAAAATCATCCTGGGAAAATGGGATTGCCGGTGTCAGACCCGCTTTCGCAGCTGAGCTTGCCGCCGGGTTTCCGGTTCTACCCGACCGATGAAGAGCTTATGGTTCAGTATCTATGCCGTAAAGTCGCCGGCCACCACTTCTCTCTGCAGATAATCGGAGATATCGATTTGTACAAATTCGACCCGTGGGATTTGCCAAGTAAGATCCGATCCTAAAAGATCATTCATACATAGCTTTCAATTTTCTTCTTGTAATTGTACTGAATATGGGTTTGAATGTGATTGGCTTTCAGGTAAAGCAATATTCGGAGAGAAAGAATGGTACTTTTTCAGCCCAAGAGACCGGAAATACCCGAACGGGTCGCGACCTAACCGGGTTGCCGGTTCAGGGTACTGGAAAGCCACCGGAACAGATAAGGTGATAACTACGCAAGGAAGAAGGGTTGGAATCAAGAAAGCTCTGGTTTTCTATGTGGGTAAAGCTCCGAAAGGAACAAAGACGAATTGGATCATGCATGAATATAGACTCTCCGAGCCGTCGAGAAAAAATGGAAGCACAAAGGTGACAAATCAATTCAATTTCATTACTGTGCAATTTAATTTAATTAAGTACTGTTTGATCATGTTTTGCTGATGAGAATCGGGTTATTTCGGGTTTGCAGTTGGATGATTGGGTTCTGTGTCGCATCTACAAGAAAAGCTCCGGCGCCCAAAAACCCATTCCCGGCGCTCAGGCCAGAGAGTACAGCCACGGCTCCTCGTCGTCGTCGTCGTCTCAGTTCGACGACATGCTGGAGTCGTTGCCGGATATCAACGACCGGTACTTCGCCCTGCCTAGGATGAACTCGCTGAGAACTACACAACAGGAGGAGAAGCTTAACCTTCAGAACCTGAGCTCCGGCAACTTCGACTGGGCGAGCCTCGCCGGAGTTGGAACGATGCCAGAATTAGGCCCGGGCGGGGGCGGCTGCCAAGTTTCAGCTCATCAAACTCAGGGACACCTCATCAGCAACAACAATACCAGCCATGACATGTACGTCCCTTCCATCCCACAAGCGTGCCTCGTGGAGCTGCCACGTCAGAAGTTCGGCAGGGCTGTAGAGGAGGAGGTTCAAAGCGGGCCCGGAACCCAGCGGGTTGAGAACTCGGCCTACAACTCGAACGCGTTCGCTCAGGGTTTGTTCAACTCGCACGACCCGTTCGGCATTGAATACCCGGCAGGACAATTCGGGTTTCGGCAGTGAAGATAGAAAAAGAGAGAAATAAAGCACTGAAGGGCGTGTGTGTAAATATCTGGAATTCTTTTGGCTAACATTTTGGCATTAGATTTCGGAGAATGGAACAGTGGGGCATGGACAGGGTGATGGTGATGGAGCTGGCAACTCAAAAGGCAAATTAAATTAATTGATTTGGCTGTGGGTTTGGTACATAATTTAATGTACACAAGACATTGGGTATACTATAGTTTAATTAGTGATCAAATTTGCACATTAGTTGGCATTTGAATAGGGGTTTTAGAGCTTCAGTATTGCGCACTAATCGGTCATGATTATGAAACTTACACTTTTGTTTGGTCTCTTCTCATGATTTCGCCGCCAATAATATACATGCAAAATTTATTCAGGCATAAAATGCTATTCAAAATTATACCATATTTTAATTACAGGATATAATGTGTTATGTGTACTCATTTTGGTAAAAGATCTTTTGAAGTTATAAATTTTTAATTTATTTTGAGTAAATTACAAAAAATGTTTTAGGAAAAAATTAATAATTCCAAACAGTATTCTATAATTATAACAAAATTATTATAAATTTAGTCAATGAATTGTAAAAATTAAAAACTCTTTATAAAACTATAACAAACTTATAAGTTTGGTTAGTAAATCCAAGTCATTTTAAAATTTTTACAAACATAAAAGTTTAATTAAAAACTTATATTAAAATTACAACAAAACTTGAAAGTTTAATTTATTTTCTTATAATGTACTCATTATTTTCCATATGGTTCAAAGTGAATGATTTGAATAAAACATGTTGTGCAATTTCTTAAAATGAGGGGGCACGTGACCTCAAAAAAAAAAAATAAAACAGAAAAGAAGGTGAAGAAAACGGAACACGTGACCTGTTTATAATTTGGTAAGACGCGAAACAGTCCATGTGAATTTCATGCAATGTAATGGTCAATGCCATTTTAATATATATATATATATATAGATGATATGATATATGAATGTGTTAACATGAAAAGTTCACAATTGTAGAGGTGGCTGGCTAATGGAATGAATAAGTAAATAATTAATTAATTAAATAAATGGGTTGCCAATGGATTTGTGCGTAGATTATAGTATTGTAAAAAATTTGGTTCCTCCGACAATATGGGTCTGTGCGTTGGTCGAACCGTAGTTATTTATTTTTTTAAAATATAATATTTGATAAAAAAAAGCAAGTCTTCTATGCCTTTTAAAAGGGTTGCTAGGCTTATTGTTATAAATATTATATTTTATTTTTAAATTTTATTAATTATGAAAATATTATAAATTATTAAAATATGATATATTTATCCCCAATTAATAAATTATTTTAGAATTCAGAAAAATAAATACTGTTTAAAAATAAGGTATATTTATTAAAATTTAATTATTATCCTTAACCCAATAACTTTTGGTGAGATGCATCACTTTTAAAGATTATAGAATTATTATGTTGTACGCATGACATAAATAATTTGAAAAAAGAGGTGTGAATCTCATGGGACGGTGGGCCCACACACCACCCTTACTAGCTTATATCGGATGTGAATAATATATTAGTTCTCCTAAAAATTATATCTTACTTATTTTGTCATTTTGTATTATTTTTATAACGTAATAAAAGAATATTAATCAAAGACTTATTATATATTTTTAGTATTAATAAATACAGCAAGACACTCAATTATTAAATGTTATTTTTATTAATATTATTTTCACAACACAATACAATAAAAAATAACAAAATTAAAAAAAAATTGCCCATTACGTGGGTTATGGAAAACCTATCCAAAGATGATGAGTTCATTATCAATGGATTTTTTTTTAAAAAAGTATTTTTTATTTTAAATTAATTAATGTAATAAAAAATGTCCAAACAAAATATCGTATAAATAACAAAAGCGTAGAGGTATGCATAGGCAGATTGGGTTTTGGTTTCCAAATAATACGGCTTTGTGGAGGTCAAAGCGTTGACCAATTTGATTCTCTGACTCGGGGTTTCGCGCATGCTCAATTCGTAGCGTAGCCCCCAGCAGTCATATCCTCTGTGCACGTGCGCGCAGCTTTTTGGTTGGAATGGAAAGGAAACAGTCTGGTCATCACTCCTTTCACGCATTCCATCCTGGGGTGGGGGGCGTGCAAGCAAGCCTGCTATATTTTTTATTATGTATTATAAACAAATAAAAAATTATATATATAACCACCAGGATTGTTGTACTCCAGTCGAATTTCAACTTTTGGGTATGTCATTTTATGGGCTTTGTGATTAGGCCGATGCATATTCATTGAGTGGATCCCTTTACTCCAAGTCTAAAGTCTTCCTCCCTTAAGAACTTTCTTTGGGTTTTTTTTTCATGTTTTCTTTTTGGTCTCCCATTAGATTTATTTAACTAGGCTTTGATCCATATACATATTAATTGTTCTCTACTTTTTGCTATAGCTTTTTAGTAGAAGAGTAGCTTTTATTGTCCTCTATTTGCTAGATTACAACGTGCATCCACAATGGGTCCTTGTTTTTTTTTATAACTTGTTAGTTCAATAGTTGTCCTCACCTCTAAATATTTTGGTAGTTCTTTGCATTGGTTCTTCATATTAAGATTGAAGCGAACTTAAGTCATTGACTTCAAGGTTCTTCACACTTAACCCTTTTTCTTTATTACATGTCTTAACAGCTTTTGTCTTCTTGGATGATGAACCTCAAATCACTCGTACGCTTTTACGTTTTAATTCTAGATCATTCTCTTATATTTTGATTCTAGATCTGTTATGGATGATTCTCACATTTTTTGTATTTGTGATTCTAGATCTCCGTGGATGATGCACCCTAGATCATTTTCAAGCTTTTGCATTTTGATTTTTAATCTTTCTCGTGCATTTATGTTTCTGATGCTAGGTTTTTGGCGGTATGATGGTCCCTAAATCATTCTCAAGCTTTCAAGTTTCAATTTTTAATCAGTTCTCACGCTTTTGCGCTTTTAATTCTAGGTTTGTCCATCCATTCTTTATTCTTCTTGGCATACCCCAAGTCATTCTTGCATGTTTTTTCACTTCCGATGCCAAGTTTGTTTGTCTACCAAGATTTCAGTATTTTTTCATATATTCATTGTCCCAAAAAACAAAATGCACAAAAAAGAAAGGTTAAAGTTATCATATATTGAAAGATATACGTAACCTAAGATAAAAGTTAGCATTTGCAAAGTATAAGTGTTTCCACAATTTCATTTATGGACTTCTGCCTGAGATTGATTTGGGCTTTTGAGGGCTTAGACATTTGAATGGTGAATGGTGCTCCTAGACTCATGCCCATCGAGGTATTTTTTTTGCATAGGGTCATGCCCTCTATTTGTAATTAGTTTGGGCCTCGATGTCCACAAATCTTCTTAGTTTCCCTTCTTTGATTAAAGCCTTTACTTAATTCATCAATTTTTAGTATATGTCAATGGAATAATCATAGGTACCATAGAATTGACCAAAAACATCACTTTTTCCCTCCAAAGGATTGTCAATTTTCTTGGGGATTTAATAAGGCTCAATATTTCAATGATTGCAAAATAGATCAGAATGACTCTATAAGTGGGTATAGTTCTTAAATTAGAGCTTAGAAGGGTCACTAGACTTTTTGGCTTTCTCCTTCCTCTATCTAGTCCCCTTATCAGAGTTTATTTCTTTTCTCTTCTTATCTCTTTCTTCGTTTCCTCCAACAATTTGCATCACCTCAGCCTAAAAATGTACTTGTTGGCTTTAATGAACAAGTTTACTAAAGATGTAGGCTAATCCAAAGTGAGTGATTCTTGCAATGGTATCGATTTCATCCCTTACAACAATGCGGCTACAACCAGACCCATGTACAAGTCTTATATTTTCCAATGTTGTGTTCCTAAAATGATTAACAGATTGTCTATGAGTTTCTTTGCCACTTTGTTGGATGCTAAGAAAATATGTAGCATCTTTATTTCTTTGGTTACTGACAACAAAGACATTAATGAACTCTTTTCTCAATTATTCAAAAGATGAGATAAGACTTTTCAATCAAGCCATTACATACTCATAATTTCTTTGGTACCCATGTGCACGTTGCTAGTTAGAGCTGAAGAGAAGGTTCAACACGTGATAATGTTTTCCAGTCGTGTAATAACATTACATACTCATAATTTTGAATGTGATCGTAAGGATCACCTTTTCCCTAATAGATAGTGAGTTGTGGCATCTTGAATTTAAGAGGAAGAGGTTTCTCCATGATTTGAGGAGTAAAGGGGATTTTTCTCCTATGCTTTTCTTCTTCAATGGGTACCAACTTCTTTTGCTCCAACACCTATTCAATCATTTTTTTTATGTTTACAGACTCGTGGCACTAAAGATTGGCTGATTATCCCTTTCTTACTCTTTAATTTCTAAGTTGATGCCTTGGTGAGATTCTAGCTTCACTTGTCATTGTACTTTCTATGATTTCTTGATATTTTTTCATGTGGGGACCCCAATTTCTTTTTGAACTAGGGTAACACTCGCACTATCTTGTAGGTACAAGAGGGTTTCCCACGAGCCTCCTTCTCGATAGGTCTTCGAGAAAGGTCGATGTCCTTACTAGAGACTCTATTGTAGTCTATCAAAAGGATTGCAAAGGTCATCTTTCAGCATAATTTTGTAAAATGGGCAGAAGTGGAGCTTACTATAGGATGTTTTGTAGAAAAACTATCATCTCTCGGAAAGCTTGAGTGCTTTCTTTGTGTTATTGTCTCAATGCTTCATAATTACCTAAAGGAATGGTCTAAGGGGCTGTCCCTAAAGCTCTATGAGCTCTTCTTGGGAGAGTTTCTAGCTATCTTTGATTAGGAAGATTGTTGGTATCAAGACCTTCTTTTCTTTTTCTGTTTCCAATAGCTTGAGATATTGTGTAAACCATGGTGAATATTTTGGCTTTTTGATCAAATTCTCACAAATAATACTAATTTTTATTTCCTGAATACAACAATAAAATTTATGTTGAGGGATTTGTCTTTAAGCCATCGAGATTTTGCAAGAAAGAAAACGATCAAATGGTGCAAGTCATTCCTTGCATAAATTCTCTAATGCTTAAATTAGATCCTCATAGTTATAAGAGATAATAGAACTCTTTCTTGGGTTTTAGTGTCTTACCTCTAAGGAATAAGGGCTCACCTATTTATAGAGGAGCTTGAGGGATTTGTGGTAATCATCGATGATATTTTGAGATTTACTTGGATTTGGCTCATCCTTATCTATTACACAATTTTCAGATGAGATTATTTGTTCTAAGAATGTCTCATGGAGGAGTCTTTAGGAAACCTTGCTAGGTCATCATGACCTTTTTTCATCTAGGGTTTACCTAGAGGGTCTCCCCCAATAGAGTCTCTTAAGCCCTTTGTAGCTCTCTTCTCCATTCTGACCCTTATGCTTTATCTTTACTTTTTGAGTTTATCCTTTCGTGGGCTCTGTGATTAAGCCAATGCATCTTCATTGGATGGATCCCTTTATCACAAATCTTTTTCTCTTAGAGTTTCCTTCTAGGCTATCCTCAAGATTTCCCTAGGTCTCCCGTGAGTCTATTTAACTAACACAACAAGAAAATTAAGTTTTAACAACGAGAAAATCAATCGTTGAAAGTTGAGTTCTTGTTGTTAAAAAGTTGTAACAACAGGAATTTTCTTGGCTTCGCTCATCGTTATTGCCTCCGCAGATAAAAGCATTTAATGACATAAATGATAAACCTGTCATTAATTGTATTAGGGACCGTATGATTCATGTCATTAAGAATAATTAGAACCGACCGAATTATAACCTAATAACGATAATATTTCTCATCATTAATAGTGTGAATAATTAACTATATGATTCCTATCTTTAAAAATAACTTTTTAGCTATCAAAACACAAAATAATAAAGACAATATTTCATGTCTTTAATAATGTGAACAATTAGAGACTGTATGATTTTTTTTGTTAAAAAATATTATTTAGCTACCAAAATATAAATCAATAACAATAGTATTTCCCGTCGTTAATAATGTAAAAATGACAATTAGTCATGAATGACGACAACATCATGTTTTGATGTAAACCACCAAACCTATATATCATTATCCATATCAAATTGGAATAAAACTCATAAAATTAAACATGTCATTCAACTAACTTCAAAGTAATATATGTTCAACCAAAATAAGAAGCATCATTATCCATTAACATTTACACACCAAAAGTAGCATTTATATAAGTGTTAATTGCTAACAAACTACACCAAAAAAGATGTTTAACTAAAAGCAATAATTTGACAATCGTATATGCTATACAAAAATGTACACCAAAACACTATAGTCAAAGAGTTCATTGAAATTATAGTCATAGAACTGTTTATGTAGTCCAAGAAAAAAGTTGCTTCCTTTAGAGTCATGTTGTCTCATTGACCTACAGAAAAAAATAAAACATGAAATTAGAGTCAAAGATGTGTTCATGTTTTCTTTATAAAAAATTAGAAATAGAATTAGTAAAGCACAAAAAGTCTCCATCACAAGCTACATAACATACAACCACTAAAATGCACCAAAACACAACAAAATTTGACAAACACACTCTAAATTTGGTAGTTGATGCTATCTGTATGAGACTTGATTACTTATAAGCTTCTAAGTAAAAAAATTTACACTTACAAGGATAACAGTTATTGTAATATAATTTGTAAAAAAACAAAATCTACAACATTCCCACTATATTCATAAGTCCTTTGTTATATAAATAATTTTGTCATATTTGGAACAATATATATAAATAACTTTGACGCTAATATCTTGTTGAAGGTTTATGTAAAATGATGCTGTATAAATTTTTCAAGAATTGGTCCACAATAAAACCATTGCATAATTTCATGAATATTTAACAAAAAATAAACTATCCTAATTAACATGTATACTTATTGCACTTTTTCCTTATTTAGCAACCAATTTTCTCCCTATGTGCTCTCTATCTCAAGAAGAACCATCTCCCTTACTTCTTTCTCTCCCATATTCTCTTTACTAGTGTTCATTGCAAACCAAATGGGGTTTATTAGAATTTTTCAGCGTTTCTCTTTAATAAACTATTGTCTATGATCAAGAAACTATAGCTAATATTAATATTCACCAAATTGGGTTCAAAAGAAGCCATGAAGTTGGATGTAATAAAGAGATATATATTACCTGAGTAGGTTGAGATGTAGAAGGCTAATCTTGACTTCTAGATTGCATGAATTCCTTAAATGCAACTTCTAGAGCTTCCACACTGTCTTTAAGCCTCCTATTCTCTTCTTCCAATTCATTCTTGCTTGAAGTTGTGGGTTTTAGTTATTTAGGTCTCACCTCACCACCATACAAAAGAACATGATTCGTCAATTAGGGGTCAAAACAAGTCTCAATGATTTCAAGATTAAACATTTCTGGATTTGATTGGATAATTTGAACTAATTGGTCCTACAAAACATGTTCATGGTATAATTTAATACACATTAAATATACTTGGATGAGAAAAATTGAACAAGGAAATTAAAGTAAGTGTCATTAACTATTTAACTTACATATGTTTCTTGTTCTTTCGGCTCCACCAACTTCTCACCTTTCTTTCTAGTTTCAAACCGCATATTTGCTAAATTGGGTTCTTGACCATTTTTGCCTCCTCAAATAAAATGAAAAGTTTAGAGTAACCACTATCTAATAGAACTATTGATTTGTATAAAGGAAATTTGTTGAAGGTATATTTTATAGTACCATTTGGTACGCAATTTCCTGTATTAGCTTGCTTCCAGTCCTATGGGCCATGCGTAGGTTCTCTCTATTTTTTGAATTTCTTTCACTTTTTTCCTATTTAGAGAATTTAATAACAACATAAAATATATCAATGAGATAAAAATGCCACTCCTTAAAAAACTAGAAGCAGAATTACAAAAAAATTCAAGATTGTTTACCCTGAAGGATGAAGCTTGAAAATGGTTTTTGACAAGCCATTCCCAATCTTCTTGATCTTGAATCTCCTCAAGCATTTTTTTAGAATGTCTTGTACACTATTGTATAACTTGATATATTTTCGTCTAATCCTTTAAAGTGAGGATACAAGTCATTTATGAATTGTTGGATCTCATCATCACTATCATCTAGAGCACTAGTATCATCTTGTAAGATCTCATTTTCTTCATCCTCAGACTCATATTGAGGCTCATTGCTCATTTCACCAATGAAGATACCAAAATGTATACCTTTCAGATGTTCCATGTATCATTAGATGTGCCCTAACAGACACATGAGTTTCAAAATTAGTGTTGCAACATTTCATGCATGGGCACCAAATCTTATTTTTGGCACCCAACTTCTTTAAAGCATAATCTAGAAACTTTTGTACCCCTATTTGATAAGCTTCATTAAGCTGATCATTGACAAGATGCATCCACTCCTTGCTGATCATTGACAAGATGCATCCACTCCTTACTAGGTGCCATTATCTCGTAAAAGAATGATAAAATCTTGTACTTCATGTTAGGAAGTCAAACTTTCATATCTTCCATATAAAGAAAAGATGATCTGTGTATATAAGCTTTCTTATTATAATACTTGACTTATAGCTAGACAACCTATAATGTAGTGTCTAATTCTTGATTTGTAGGAATAATTAGAAATCTCTCTGTACAAATACATGATTCAGTGTCAATAATAATTATCCCAGTAAATTCAATCTCTCTTTCATCTTTTCATGGTATCAGAGCAAGACTAAAATCCTGACCCATCATTGCACTCTAATCTCTCATGTAGCATCTCTTATTTTCAGTCATCATGGCCAACCATGAAGTACCGCCAATGCCTCATGTCCCTAAAATTGCCGATCCTAACACTTCTACAGATTCTTCAAAGGTGAATGTCTTAAATCCATATTTCACTCATCATTCAGATCATCCGAGTTTGGTTTTGATTTCCAAACCCTTGAATGGGGACAATTATTCTACCTAGAAAAAGGCTATGACTCTGGCCTTAAATTCCAAAAACAAGCTAGGTTTTGTTAATGGCTCAATCAAAGTCCCTTTAGAAGAAGCTGACCCTAAAGGTTATGCGGCTTGGTCTCGGTGTAATGATATGGTCCACTCTTGGATCATCAACACTCTTAGTCCGGAAATTTCAAATAGTGTGATCTATTACTCTACTGCTTATGAAGTTTGGGAAGATCTTCGTGAGTGATTCTCTCAAAGCAATGCACCTCGCATCTTGGAGATTCAGCGAGATGTTGCTTATCTTCGATAAGAACAACTCTTTGTCTCTGCCTATTACACAAAATTGAAGGGCTTATGCAATGAACTAGCTTCCTACGGTGATGCAGTACATGGGGCACAACAAGATCAACAAAAATTGATGCAATTTCTGATGGGATTGAATGATTCTTATAGTGCTATTCGTGGACAAATCTTTCTGATGAATCCCATTCCTTCGGTTCGCCAAGCATATTCCTTCGTCTCTCAAGAAGAAAAGCAGCGTTTCCTGAGCTCAATGCACGTTACAAATGAATCTAGCAGCAACGCGGCCATAGCGGTTCGAAGCAACAACAGCAAACCCACTCCATTGGCAGGTATAGGGAAGTCCGAGCGGTTCGATCGACCATATGGGTCACAGGATTTCCGATCGCAAGGAAAGTCACCAGAGAATTTCAGTGGAGGACGCCGATTTGACCAAGACAGGCGTCATTCTTCCTCTGGAAGAGGACGCCCTCATTGTTCCCACTGTGGAGAATTGGGCCATTGGGTCCAAACTTGTTATGAGCTACATGGGTATCCGGTGGGCCATCCAAAGGCAAAGTATAATTCAAGCCCAAGACGTTTCAAGAACAATAACAAGTCTATAGCTAATCATGTGACCAAAGGCTTTTCTAAAGAAGATGGAAACCAAGTAATTTCGGAGGCTCAATTGAAGCAACTCTTATCGCTTCTTGACAACAAAAATGAAGGATCTAACTCTCAAGCAAATGCCATAACGAAGCCAGGTATTTCTAAAGTTGTTTCCCGCAGTTGGATCATTGATAGCGGGGCAACATATCATATTTCTTCATCATCTAAATTATTTTTCTGCAAAGATAAAAATTGCTCGTTGCCTCCAGTACTACTGCCTAGCGGAGAAAAAGCTAATATTGTTGCAAAAGGATCATTGCCTCTGAATTCTGTCTATTATTTGCATGATGTGCTATGTGTACCTACATTCAAAGTTAATTTGATGTCAGTTAGTCGTTTGACGAGAGGCCTAAATTGTTCAATAATTTTTTTCCCTCATTGGTGTATTTTGCAGGATCTGGCTACGAGGAGGATGATTGGTTTAGGTAAACAACGTGACGAACTATACTATTTAGTGGCACTAGCGATGAAGAAATCTGTGACCAACTCTTCCTCACCCACAAACCGACCAACCTGCAATCTCACCATCTCATCCACCGATCTCTGGCATAACCTCTTAGGCCATGTATCACCTCCTCGTTTAAGTTTCATTGCCAAGAAATTTTTAAATTTTTCTGTTCAGTCCAATAATACTTGCCCTATATGTCTTTTAGCTAAGCAGAGTCGTTTACCTTTCAGTCATAGTGAAATTTCTTCTATAAAACCGTTTGAGATAATTCATTGTGACATTTGGGGTCATTATCGACACCCTTGTCTTTCTGGTGCTTATTACTTCCTTACTATTGTTGATGATTATACACGTTTCACATGGATTTTCTTGATGCGACACAAAGATGAAGCACAATCACTTTTAAAACGATTCTTCAGTTATGCTCTCACTCAATTTGAATCTCACATTAAGACTTTTCGAAGTGATAATGGTAGGGAATTTATCTCACTTTGTTCTTTTTTTCAAGATAACGGTGTCGTTGCTCACATTCCTACCCAATTTTGGGGGGAGTGTGCTCTTACTGCTGCACACATAATCAATCGACTCCCTCATTTTGAACTTCTCTACTCAAAATCGCCTTCTTTTTCTTATCTCCGCGTCTTTGGTTGTTTAGCCTATGCTACTAATGTTCATACTTCTCACAAATTTGACAGTAGTTCCATGCCCTCAATTTTTATCGGTTATCCCATCGGTCAAAAGGCATACAAATTATTCGATTTGTCGACCAAAAAGGTTTTCACTAGTCGCGATGTGAGATTTCACGAAACTATTTTTCCTTAAGCATCTATCAAGCCCAATTCTGTTCTTTCTCCTTTAAACACAAATTCTAGCTTATGCTACTAATGTTCATACTTCTCACAAATTTCACAGTCGTTCCATGCCCTCAATTTTTATCGGTTATCCCATCGGTCAAAAGGCATACAAATTATTCGATTTGTCGACTATAAAGGTTTTCACTAGCCGCGATGTGAGATTTCATGAAACTATTTTTCCTTATGCATCTATCAAGCCCAATTCTGTTCTTTCTCCTTCAAACACAAATTCTAGCCTAATTCTTCTTGTGGCCCACGACACCACTTATTCTTTTGATTCCAATCCAAACATATCACCTCCCGATCATATAGTCACGTCTCCTTCTTCTCCAAATCCACAACCTGTGTCTGCCTCTTCTCCTCCACCGGAACCACCATCCACTTCACCTTCTCCGACGCTGGAATCGTCATCAACCCAGCTCCTTAATCCATCTCCACAATCACCTCTTTTCTCATCTGAACCTGATCCTGAACCCGCACCCGAACCTGCTCCGCTTCATCGCTCCAGCCACCAAACCGGTCCACCGGTCAAGCTCAACGATTATGTCTGCTCCAACGTTTGCTTCGACCCATCAGCCTCCTTAATGCCAGGTCCGACCAAAGGTACACGTTATCCATTGGCCAATTATGTTTCATATAACTGGTATCAGCTTGCAGCTCGATCTTTTGTTGCTCAAATCAGTAATGCCACAAAACCCAGGTCTTATTCAGAAGCCGTCGCTCATTCTGAGTGACAGGAAGCAATGAGTTCTGAATTGCAGGCTCTCCAAGCCAACGGTACTTGGTCTCTTACACCTTTCTCGGTTGGCAAGACACCTATTGGCTACAAATGGGTGTATAAAATTAAACACCGTTCAGATGGGTCTATCGAGAGGTACAAAGCTTGATTGGTCGCAAAGGGCTTCACTCAGCTAGAAGGTGTTGATTATCAGGATACCTGTTCCCCCACTACAAAGATCATCTCAGTTCGCTACTTGCTCGCGTTGGCCGCAACTCATGGCTGGTCCCTTCATCAAATGGAAGTCAACAATGCCTTTCTTCACGGTGACTTAGATGAAGAAATATATATGTCTCCGCCGCCAGGGCTTCGGCGACAAGGGGAGGAACACTTGGTTTGTCGCCTTTATAAGTCATTATACGGTTTGAAACAAGCATCTCCCCAGTGGTTCGCCAAGTTCTCGGAAGCTATTCACTTCGCTGGTTATTCTCTGTTCACCAGAAAACAAGGCAAGTCCTTTATTGCTCTCTTGATATATGTTGATGATATTCTAATTATTGGAAATGATCTTGTTGGCATTGCTACAACTAAAAAATTTCTGCATAGTCATTTTCGTCTCAAAGATCTTGGTGATTTGAAATACTTTCTTGGTATTGAGGTTTTTTCTTCCAAGAATGGGATTTTTATTTCCCAACGTAAATATGCATTAGAAATCATTGAGGATGCAGGGCTATTGGGCACAGCCCCTATTGATACTCCTATGGAACGAGGCTTGAAATTATCGGACAAAAGCGACTTGCTCAAAGATCCGGGTCGATATAGAAGATTAGTCGGCAGGTTAATTTACTTGACTGTTTTGAGGCCAGATATAACATATGTTGTACATGTCTTGAGTAGATTTATGCACCAACCCCGGAAACTTCATATGGAGGCAGATCTTCGGGTTGTCTAATATCTAAAGGGTGCACCTGGCCAAGGCCTATTCTTCTCTTCGAATAATGATTTCAGGTTAAGGGCTTACTCTGACTCGAATTGGGCAGGTTGTCCACTCACTAAGAGATCTACTACGGGTTATTGTGTCTTTCTTGGACCTTCATTGATATCTTGGAGGTCAAAGTGACAGAAAACAATTTTACTTTCTTCTGTTGAGGCAGAATATCTCGCAATGACGGGAGCTTGCTGTGAGTTGACATGGCTCCAATATCTATTGAGGGACTTGGGACTTTCACATTATGAATTTGCCTTGCTATATTGCGACAACAAGGCTGCCTTACACATTATAGCCAACCCAGTTTTTCATGAATGAACTAGGCACATTGAGATGGATTGCCATTACATTAGAGACAAGATCCAAGATGGTTCCGTGACTACAAGATATGTAAATTCTGCACATTAGCTAGTAGACGTCTTTACCAAGCCCTTGGGAAAGAAATCTTCGTTCTTATGGTTCACAAGTTGGGAGTGCAGGATATCCACTCTCCAACTTGAGGAGGAGTGTTAGGAAGTTAAACTTTCATATCTTCCATATAAAGAAAAGATGATATGTGTATATAAGCTTTCCTATTGTAATACCTGACTTATAGCTAGACAACCTATAATGTAGCGTCTAATTCCTGACTTGTAGGAATGATTAGAAATCTCTCTGTACAAATAAACGATTCAGTGTCAATAATAATTATCCCAGTAAATTCAATCTCTCTTTCATCTTTTCACTTCACTTAAACTATATAACAATAATATCGTTTAACTAAGCCTTAAGAAATAGAGTTGGCTATTCATAACAAAATTTAGCTTCTCATTATTAGAGTTAGACTTTAAACTTGTATGGACTTTTAAAAAACTAAACTTTAAAACCAAGTAAACAAAAGTTTAGGCCAACTTAATACTTGAACTATTAAAAACTTGTTAGATCAAACACCATGAATTCTAGACAAAAGTTGACATTATTAAACCAAAAGAAAATTAAGAGAAAAAGGTAAAGAATATAAATTTAAAGCTATTGTTAACTAAAAAAAGTAAAATGAGACTTCTAGATCATAATTAGATATTTAAGTGTTCAAGAAAATAATTCTTATATAACAAGAATATTAAAGAAATTAACTACATTATTATTAACTTCAGTGTTTATATAACAACCAAGGCCCAAAAGTTGTCTGGCCAATAAATTGTAAATAAATATATAAATGGCCAAACATGAAGTTGACATTCTTCTGCTTATTCAAGACATTACCATTTTCAGGACAAATTTGTAAATAGAGATAAGGAGATTTAGCAACAATGATAATAGTCAGTATTTAGTCATTCATAAGATACATGTGTATACTCTATTTACTTGACAATGATTTTTTTTTTTTTTTTTTTTGAGGACATACAAAAATGAACAAATAGTGCAAAGTCGCCTCATGCATTGAGACAAGTTCAAAGTAGAGACTCCAAAGAGTAGTCAAGAAGCCACGACAACGAGAGGCTTCAAACTCCTAGGGTATTTAGAGAGAGACACAACTATTAAATATTAATACCAAGATATCAGAGAGGTCAAAAATTACTTAACAATAATTATTGTCTCTATCGTCATATTTTGATAATTATAAGAGAAGGTGAAAGAAATTAAGTGATAAATATCAAAATGTAATGTATTATATTGTGTTATCTTTTACCATAAGATGCATATAATGGGCATATATGGTTATATAACTAATCTAAATCGATAATATATAAGTATAGAAATATCACACAAAATATACAAAAACACCCAGAAGGTCCAGAAAATATTCTAATAATATTCTAACAATAATGTCAATGCTGAAGATTTTCAATCTAGTATTGATGCTTGATTGATATTGGTTAGAGACAACACTAAAAATGCACAAAATGCAAATATGAATTCAAATGACAACAGGCTTCTAAGATGTTCGCATATGGACAAAAGAAAAAAGAGATTAAAGAATCCACTAGAGAAAAAATGTGCTAGCTATGGACATATTTGTATATGTTGATTATTTTCAAATGAACATGTGTAAAACAGCTCTCCTGGATAAGCATATAAGAAAATCCAAGCACAATATTATAGAGGAAATTCTGATTTGGGAATTATAGGGGAAAAGGCGATGGAGAGAGGCGGTTGGGAGTACAGAGGATCCTTCAGTGGCTGTGATTTGGGGAATTAGGGATTGGGGGGAATTCTGATTTGGGAATTGTAGGGGAAAAGGCGGGGCAGGTCCCGCCAACATTTTAGTTTTTTTTTAATATTTAATTGTTAATTAATAAAAATTAAAATAATTTATGAAAATAATATTAATAATTATTTGATTGATAAAAATAAAATAATTTAAGATTATGATAACTAATAAAATAATTTAAATTATTGCATCAAATTAATAATTATTTAAAAATAAAATTATATTATAAATAAATCTAATAATTATAATAAATTAGTTTGATATATTTGTTGAAATCAAATTGCCAGTAAAAAGATTGATACCAATTGATGAAAATATGCATCATTCGGAAACATGTTGATACCAATTGATGGAATAATATAAACTCTTTGAAACCAATTGTTACAAAAAGAAATATCCTCTTGATACCACTTGTTGAAAAGCAATGAAACAAAATGATACCAATTGATAAAATAATGAAGCACTAGGATACTAATTGATTTTAAGAGACATATTTAGGCATACTTATATTTAAAAAATGGGAGATGAAAATTTAATTGATTAATCTCATTTTCTCCTTTTGAAACATAGGCCAAAAACAATTAACAAAACATATACCAATATGTTCTACAAGGCCTAATATACACATAAATGAAACATTTAAGTACATAAAATACACAACATATTTAGACCCTTTCAAAAATATTTTTTTTAGAAAATAGGAACTAAATTGTCCAAAACCTCATTTTTCTTCCAAATGAACCAATTTTGCTTGCATTGAATAACTCCATAAATATATCTATCACAATAGGTCATGCAATTTGGATCAACAATGGAAATGAGGGTTTTCTAACAAAATCCCAAAAAATTTCAAACATTTAAACACCATGGGATAAGACATAGACAAAGGCATGAAAATTTTCATTAAGCCCAAATCTTTTATATGTCATAAGATGATTTTTCACATTTTAAACCATTTGGCAAACTTACATTTCAATCCATAATAATTTTAGAATTTAGGAATGAGGTGATTACTCAAAAACCAAACCTCTCATATTTCCATTTATCCCATTAGCTTTTCATCCTATTTTTGAGAGTGAAGTCTAAACCATAGAACTCCTCACCTCTCTTATGCTATGAGTCTCCACTTAAACAAATATAACATGTTCCCCATGTGGATCTCATGCACACTGGCACACATAAGGCTAAGTTTTAGCTTTGGGAACCCATTTATAGATGGGACCTTTGACTTTTGGCTCTTGAATGCCCTTTGCCTTAATGTTGGACACTTTAGGAGGATCCAAAGCTCTCATTTGTTGAACTATCCTTTTTGACACCCAAATTTTGATTTCATTTCTCTTAGGGGATTGGGGAGTCCATCTATGTGGTTTCCAAGATTTCTTTTGATATTTTAGCTTTGGTTTTGGCTTTGGGCTATTAGAATTCTTTTTCACAATTAAGGTTGTCAAAAACTTCTCTATTGCACTCCTTTCTAATGCGAGCTTGGAGTTTTGAGCTTTTAAAGCCAATACTTCTTTCTCCAAGATGGGAAATTTTTCAACCATTTTATCATCTATTTTTGCTTTATTTTTCTTTTTAAGGTTTCCTTCTAAGATTTCATTTTATTCTTTAAATTCTAGAATCTTTTTCTTTAAGATCTCCATTTCATTTTTTAAAGAATCATTCTCCACTTCAAGATTTTCTTTTTCCTTAGCAAAATATTTCTTTGCATTCTTAAATTCCTTCTTAAGAGACTTAAATTTAACAAATAATTCCTTAAATGCCTCTTGGAGTTCATCAACTCCTACATTCTCTTCTTCTTCATCCTCAAAGGCGATGAAGCATACTCTTGCCTCTTCTTTTTTGGATTGGGAAGATTCACTTCCATCCCATGCATAGAAGGCATGCCTTTTTGGATATTTTGAATGCTTCTTATTCTTTTTATATTTCTTTTCTTCCTCTTCCTTTGGACACTCATTTTTATAATGCCCAACTTCTTGACAATTATAGCAAGTAGGAAGCGATTTCTTGCTATCCTTATCTTGCTTTTTCATTAAGTTCTTTAAAGTCTTTTCTAGGAGAATTACATCTTCATCATTTTCACTAGAAGACTCACTTTCATTTTTAGTTGAAAATTTAGCTTTTAAATCTATATTCTTCATCTTCTTTATGGGTTCTTTCATTTGATTAAGAACTAACTCATGGGTTAAGAGATTCCCAATGAGCTCTTCCATTTTCAAGACTCCAAGATCTTTGGCTTGAGTGATAGCGATAACCATAGGTTGTCAATCTATGCTAAGTGACCTAAGTATTTTCTTTACTTGATCACTTTCGGGGATAACCTTGCCAAGCATCTTTAGAGAGTTAACCAATTTTTGAAACCTAACATTCATATCACTAATGGTCTCATTGGTTAACAGTTTGAACCCTTCATATCGAGACATCAAAAGATTTATCCTAGTATCCTTAACTTGATCGGTCCTTTCATACATAAGTTCTAATTTTTTTTCCATATTTCATGAGATGTGGAGCATGAAGAGATTTGTTCATACTCACTAGGCAATATCGAACAAAACAAGATATATTTAACCCTATGGTCTATTTCAAGATTATTTATATCTTCTTCACTCCAATCTTTTTCTTCTTCCCTAGATAGGGTAAAACCATCCCTAACAAGTTCCCACAATATATAACTAATTGAAAAGATGTAGGATTTCATCCTCATTTTCCAATAGCTATAATTGGTTCCATCAAAGAATGGGGGACGGGAGGGAGAAGTTTCCTCAACTATACCATGAGATACATATGAGGCCATTATAAGATCTTATCCTAAGATTTGAGATTGATAATCACAAATATTTTAGGACCTGTTCTGATACCAATTGTCAGTCTCTTGACACACAATGGACACTCAAGAAGAGGGTGAATTGAGTAATTAAAAACTTATCTGATATTGTACTCTTGTATTTGGTTTTGATGATGAAAAACAAAATCAATTTATTACCCAAGTCATTTGTCAAGAATATGATTTGTTGGAGATTATGATTTGTTAAGAATATGAAAAAAACAAATGATCTATAATTTTCTATAGATGGGGATTTGCACAAACAAGCTTTAAGATCTAAAAGAATCTCCTAAATGATTTCACTAAATTGGTTTTAAACAATTGGATAGTGGATGTTTTTACCTTTAATATATTTTTTTCCAAGTCTAGGAGAGTAGAGCATTATAAGGAGACATATAAGAAAATATTTTTATTTTGAAAAACTATCTCCCGATATTTTGATAGCTAATAATCATTGTTATTAAAATAATTTTTAATGAATTTTTTAATAAATAAAATGTATGTATTTTGAGAGTGGTAAATTTGCTAATCCCGAGTTTGTACTAAAACCAAAATTCTATTTTCTTATGATTATAGATTTTGATTTTTTGGATATTTTTATTAAATCCAAATGGGGGGTATTTTCTTATTTACATTTATGTATTAAAGTAAATAGAAGGTAAAATATAAATTAATGAAAATGAGAACATTTACTTTAATGTAAATATGTTTTGTATGATCATGCCTTCACTATGTCGACTATATGCCTTCACTTTGTCGACTAATAGAATTGATATATTGACTTGGTCAACTAAGCTATAGGCTCTGTCAACTAACAATGTGCCTGTTTATGTCTTAGTCAACTAAGCTATAAGATTGGTCGACTAACTGTGTATATATTATGTCTTGGTCGACTAACTCCTTAAGTCTATCGACAGAAAGATATTTTTAGTAGACTAAGTGGCATACTTATTTTTATCTTAGTTGACTAAGTGTCCTGCTATTTTTATGACTTGGTTGACCAACCTATTTTGTCTGTCGACCAAACTTGTTATTTTGCGTGATTTTGTCGACTAGTCATTTTTATCTGTCAACTAACTCTTTTCGTAGAAAGTCATAACGGCTAATTTTTCAAATCCTAACGGTCACAAACGACTAGTTTTCTCTTAGATCTTTTGGGATGCCTATAAATATAAGTTATGGATGTTCAACAAGAGGCTAATGGATGGGAATGAAGTGAAGTGAGCTTAAGGATTATTTCATACTTCTCGATTTGCGTTTGTGCTTCAACTTTTATCTCAAAGGCTTTGTACTAAATCTGTTTCATTTTATTTAAGCCTTGTATATTTATCGAGAGACATTGTAACTAAGAGTGTATACTCTTAGAAACTCTCTTTTGTATCTTTCTTATTTTTCCTATCTTATATTGCTAGAGGGTTTGCTTGAAAGTAAGAGGTTGTATTTCCTAACTTGGTGCTAGAGGGCCTATCCGAAGTGACAGAAGGTTTTAGTGAATTGTCTGCAAAATCCTTAGTGAGGAGTTAAGGTAATGGATTAGACTTGACTTAAGCCAAATCACTATAAATCCTTGTGTTCATCTTGTGCTTGTGTTCTTTGTTTATATATCTTTTCAAGCATCTCTATATTCCTCACTTGATTCATATATTTAACCATTCATTGAAAAATATTTCATATTTTTCAATCTTGTGTTCTTCATTGTCAAGACGAGATTGTCTTCATGCGATTGAAACCTCATCGTGTCATTTCAAGGTCTTGAGGTTTAACGAAACCATGGTCTTCATAGATGACATCTCTTTTTTTATCAAAAGAATTTTTAAGGAAAAATAATTTTTATATACCAATTCACCCCCCTCTTGGTGTGTGCCATAACATTTTAATTTCTAACATTATCAACTGAATTCTTTCATTTTAAAAACTTTTGAGATTTTCTTATACAAAATACACTTGTTATAACTATATAAGTTGTTTGAGAGTGATAACAACATAAGTACACAAACAACCACAATAATCAACACAATAAATATAGTGGTTCGGTGTCTCCAACACCTATTCCACTCTCTCAAGGTCAACCAGACACTTAAGGTTCCACTAAAATCACAACGCTAGGTTTCCACACAAGATCACCTAGTAAACTTGTACACCCCGAGATTTTCCTCTTAGCTTACCCCGAAAACTAATACAACCATACAACAACAACAACACCTAAATTACAATAGACTCTAGGATGCCACACCATAATCCAATACAAATAAATCCTATGTCCAACCAACCTTGAACTAATATGGAAATAAACACAATGATATACAAGATAAAATAGAAATAATACAAGGTAAGTATACAAATACAATGATACAATTTTTACCACACTTGGAGAAAATATCTCATCATTTGCCTTGGGTTGCAAAGATAAATCTTTAAACTTGAGCCTTGGATTGCTTTTCTTGAGCGCTTGAGAGCTTGGGTGTGCTTTAGGGTGATAGGAAATGATAGAGCATTAGTCTTCTCCAAAAATCCCTTCTTGATATTTATAATGGAGCTTCCAACGGATCTGTAACAGCTAGAAAAAATTTGACCGTTGGACCTGAGGAGTTGACTTCTATAAAACAAGAGTCGACTCTCATTTTAAGTGGGAGTCGACTCTAGTTATACAAGAGTTGACTTCTCTAATGCTAGAGTCGACTCTTCGAAAAACACCAATGCTGCCAGGTCAACTCTGCATAACATGATCTCGGCTGATTCAACTCTAACTTTGCAAGAGTCGACTTCAACTTAAGGGGAGTCGACTCTAGATATACAAGAGTCGACTTGGAATCATTGGTGTTTTTCGAAGATCGACTCTATATATACAAGGAACAAGAGAAATTTATAGAGGTTCGGCTCTAAAGAGCCTAATCCTCTCTCTCAAGATTTAGCTTGAGGTTCCACTAGGGAAAATTAACACTAGTTTTTAATTAGAGTTGAAACCAACATACAATCCTTGCCTAAGCAAAAACAACTAGCACACTACTAGCAAATACAATCCCCTCACATAACAAGTAAAAATAACAAATCTACAATTAGAGATAATTACAAAAAAAGTTATCAACAGTTCAGAATTCTACCAGCTAACACACTTTCAACACTTTGAGTCTTCTCACTCTTGTTTGAATGCTTTATAAAGTTTGTTGTTAACCTTGAACTTCCATACTTACCCTATATATATACATATTCCAAACAAACTAGCCATTAAAAAAAATATTAATATGAAGTTTGAAATTCAAAAATTATTTAAGCTTTTTCAAACAACAAGGGACAACACAAGGAAATATGTCTAAAAATTACTCATATTTAATTCAAAATAAATTTACTTTTTAAATGAGAAATCAAGATTTGAAAATTCAAATATAATCTTTTGAGATAAAAATGATTAAAACAAGGAAATATGTTTAAAATCAATTCTCCTTTAATTCAAAATAAATTTACTTTTTGTATGAGAAATAAATATATTTACCAAGATATGAAAATTCTAATTAAATTTTTGAGACATAAATGATTAAAACAAGGAAACGTGTTTAAAAGTAATTTATCTTTAATTCAAAATAAATTTACTTTTTACATGAATAAGAGATGTATTTATCAAGATATGAAAATTTAAACAAAAATTTTGAAACATAAATGATTAAAATAAATAAACATGTCTAAAGACAACCCACCTTTACTTCAAAATAAATTTACTTTTGTATTACTTTTAATTTAAAATAAATTTATTTTTTTGTATAAGTAAAAAATACATTTATATTATAAAAATATTTTTGTTATCATCAAAATCGTATTCACTTGCCCTTAGGGTTAACAGTATTAAATTAAAATTTTAAATTGAATTTGCAATAATTGGGTGACAAAAAAAAAATGATTTTACAACCGGAGTTGCTAGTTGATAAAAATGAAAGACTATTCGTTAAAGCTTTAATGGTTTAGAAATCTAAAAAAAAAAAAAAGGGTGTTCCCAGTTTTGTATTAGAACAATTTATTAAAGATGTATAATAGTTAATATTGATAATGTTAATTGAAAAAATGGCTAACTTTTGAAACTCTTTTCAACAAAATCATGGTAGCCAAAAGGATGGAATTGATTTGGGTTGTGGTTTGACTTTGAATCTTTGAGAACAAAAAGGAGATAAGGATAAGATGAAAAATCAGCAGGTTTTGTGGGCCGATTTGGACTATTCACGTGAGGTTGGGCTAAGAAGAAGAACATAGAATGTGAATGTGGTTCGCACGCTATGGAATACTATTAGCTAAGAATCAAAGTTAGCTAGCTAGCTGTTATAAATGAAGTTGCATGCGTCATCAAACCATGCTTAATTATTCCAACACGCCTCTCCTCTGCAACTGCAAAACCCAAGCTTAAACTTCATCAAAATCCTCAAAAATCATCTCCCATTTCTTTCTCTCTTTCTTTTTCTTGGGTGCAGAAGGTGAAATTCCTCATCTTAAGAGTCCCTCACACACTGTCCTACGCACATGAGAGGGGTTAATCATTGTACATAACAGTGCACCAGGTAAGAGACACAGTACATGGTGCCCACAAGGAGTCACCCCCACAGGAGGGTGAAATTCTCACATTGCGACTGCCATAACTCGAACATGTATCTTTGAATGCAATCTGCTACCTGAGAACTAACTGTGCTACGCCCGTAAGAGTAAATCTCTTTCTTTTTCTTTTTTCTAAGGGAAAGTAAGGCAAAGGTAAGGTAAGTAGCCAATCACAAGCTAATTTGAGAATAATTTTACCAATAATAGATCACAACTCATTTGTTATAGTGTAGAAAATGTCAAAAAGAGCATCAACTTTAAGATGTTTGTTCATTAGCTTCTTTCAGCTTCGCAGTTATAAAAAAGAGTATCTTTCCGGTTGCTATTAAGACCCATCCTCTCTCATCCTAAACAAAAAACAATTGGGCTCCCTAGAGTCCAGCCCAACAAGCAAGGATCGATAATATGTGTCTGCCGACCCAACCCATAAAAGAAGTTTGCCAGTGCGACGGATCGGGTTGGGTTTTGAGGTGTCAAAATCGGGTTCGGCTGTCTCCGGCATGCCCAAATTGAGCTCCGGGAAAGACAGGTGCCAGAGGGCGGTACTCAGCCGTGGCTAGGGTCAGGGCAGAGATGCTAGTGGAAGAATGCGATCGATTGAGACATGTATATAAATAGAGCTAAAATTCATATTCATGCAGTTAAAGCACTTTTGACAGATGGTGCGATTAAGACATATTTTGGAATTGGTGGGGTGGTGTTTATAAACATTGATTATTGACAAAAAAAAAATTATTGAGAAATTACATTACTCTATTATTATTATTATTATTCATGAGGCTTGCATACACATGGATTTAACAATTAATTAACATAAAAAAATGATGCAGATGATGGATGGATATAAACAACAACGTGATTAATGTGGATTTGATGCTAAAAAGGCCCAAAGCTGAAGAACGGAACAAAAAGGATGGGACATGGCTGAAGAAGTTCAACTCTATCACATAATTAAAATAACATTTAGTGGGTGAGTAGGGCCTAAGTGCAGCTATCTTATTCTAGTTACTTTCGAGGAGCTTCAATGGCTGTCAGTATGGTGACTAATCCTTTGTCTTTGTCTGCTAAATTGGCAAGCCATAATTATCTCCCCAACAGAGTCAAATAAACAGTGACCAGAGAAAGCAATCGCATTATCTTAATTTCTGTACAAGGAAAAGCAAAACTCGGCCACCAACAATACCTTGCCTAGCATTTTTCAGCTCTACTCATGTGAATATGAATGCTACGCTTATGCTGACATTAAAAGGCGACAAACAAGAACACATCTCTCAATAAAACTTAATTATCTATATATATATATATATATATACAATCTTAAAATAAAATGGAGTGTGTGTGTGACATCGATATATAAGGTTAAGGTATCGTGCAATTATCAACCCCAATAAGCACGTGGGATAAAATTTGATGCATGATCATCATTTTTCACAAGTTTATTTTTGGCTTATGTCAAATGGCATCAGCTCCAGCAATTTTGTCACTTACTTCAGAATTGTACGATCTCCTTTAGGTAGCTTGCATGTAAAGACAGCCTCTAGATATCACAGCTCCTGATATTAGTGGCGCCAAAAAGAGGCTGTCCAAATGGTTGCAAGCCAGTGAAGCTGGATGTGGATTGCATACCTTATGATCATGCATTCCTTTGTAGTCATCTCACAAACGCAACCCTAGCTAGCTAGTGGCCTTATTTTTTATTTCCAGTGACAACGATGTCTTTCGAAAAAGCCAACCGTTTCACACTGATTCTAGGGTTAGGTTTTTCTGCACGTGGGTAATATGTATAAATAGATCAGATGATCAATTAATGGTATTCTTTTACATAATTTAATTATTCTCTTTAATTATGTTGAGTTTTTTTTTTTTTCTTTTTAATTGTGATCAATGAACGGGTGTAAGAAAAGAACGACGTATTGTTCTAATAATAATTATTATTATTATTTTTGCAGGTGTTTTGGTATTTATTAATTATATATATATAAATGGACTGACTAGGTGTCTATTACGTGCTAACGATGGATAATAATGTGCAACAAACTGGGTAATCTGGTTCACATGTTGAAGGGTCATGCAATTGTGACTTTGCCAAAGTCTGTTACATCAGAGAGGGAGGGGGGGAGAGAGCCTTCATTAATTATGGCGTAATACCGGGACCTGTCCTCTGCCTTGTTTGGCACTGAAACTCCAAATGAGAAGAAGGAAACATACGGTGTGTTATCCGAGTCACATTTGGATCAAAACCTTGTTTAAATTCAGAAAGATAATGTGTTGGTATACCTAACCGGCCATTAATGGACTACTTCTTGGATGGATGGATGGGGGGAGGGGCCTGTTGTTCAAAGTGCATGTGATGTGCAATATAGCAATTCCCCCTCTGGATCTAGAGAAAATTATTAATGCCTGTGCCAACAACTGGGAAAGAATTATATATGCCATCGAACTAGCTCCTTCCCTCCTCTGATGACCATGAGTCTGTCCAAAGCAATAACCATTTCCAGTTCTAAGTTTTTTTTTTTTTTTTGGTCTTTTTCTCTCTTGAAAAGATCGATCATGGTTATTTGATTGAACATGATTGGTAAGTATTGATGAAGTTGCATGTCTAGCTAGCTAGGCTATAGCAGAGAAAGAGGCGATCGAGGTCAGGAAACGAAGAGAGAGAAGGATATGGATGCGTACATGCATGTGCATCTACTCTTTCCTTAAACAAGATCAATAAGAAGCTCAAAATTAGGTTTACGTAAAAGAGGATTGGATTACTACCACTACCACATACATTTCAGTTTCACCATGACTTTGAGCCCTTTGACAACAACCCACTTGAATCAATGGTTAAATGTGAACAAGCCCACCCACTTCCTCAAAAGTCTTCCTTCCTCTACTTGTGACCTCATACTTATGCAAAGTTGTTTAAATAGTATAAATGGTTATTGAATTTTACACTAATATATAAAAAAATTATTGAACTTCAATTTGTAATTAAAAACTCATTAAACTTCAATTTAGTATATAATTTCATATCTACTGTCAATTATCGTTAAAAGAGACTAATGACATGTTGATGTGGCTAATAACATGGATAGTTAAATAGCAAAAATATATAAAAAAGTCATTAAATCTTGTACTAAAATACAAAAAAATAACTAAAATTTGCACTAAATTACAAAAACATTCACATTCATTTGTCTCTTTTAACAGTAATTGACAATAATTATGAAATTGTATACTAAATTAAAATTCAGTGACATTTTGCCTATAAATTAAAGTTTAGTGACCTTTTTGTATCTTAGTATAAAATTTAGTGATAGTTTATTTATGCTATTTAGCCTTGTAAAACTAGGTTTAAAATAATTCTCTATTTGCATATCATTATGTTTAAAATTATCTATTAAAAATGAGGGTATATATATATATATTGTAAATAAGGTTAAAATGATTCTTATATTAAGATTAAAATATATGTGAGACATAATTAAAATAATTTATTCAGGTGAGAGAAGAATATCAAGATAGACTCTCTTGATGAGAATAAATTTAATAGAATAAATATACAATTACGAAAGCAAAAATTAAAAAAATAGTGGTGTTATGAGTTATAAAGGTGTTTGCAATACATACATACATAAATAAAAATTATTACCGATCTAAAATTTATATAGTTAGTGGATGAAGGCTTATAATTTGTTGTTTATTTTGAGAGCAATTACCTCAAAAAAGCTTCAAAAATTACTTCACCAAACAGGCGCGCGCGCGCGCACATATATATATATATATATATATATATAAAAGATGTTGAGTTTATTCAATTTTAGAGTAATTATATATATATATATAATTAATTCAATAATAGTGAGTGGATGGACTGGACATCGACATAATTACATTACTTACCTGCGTTAATAAAATAAAATAATAAAATAAAGATAAAAGAAATTGTATTTTTTTTTTTTGTTAATGCATCATCACGAACGTCTCTCTTGTTCAACCCCACTATATCCGTAAGAGAAGTAAATCAAAGGACTCAACGGTCAGTTCGATCCTTATCTCCGCCGCAAATGCGAAGATAATAAGTGATTTTTAATTTTTAAAATTACTTTTAACTGCTGAATTTTCTTCCTTGAATAGAAGTCGATGATGGAATCTGATGACTCTAAAGAATCGCCCTAAGAAATTATTTCTTTGCCAGCAAAGCTTAGCAATGAAGGGGTACTGTTTTGCACACATGCATGTTGGTGTCTCGTTTTCTCTCCTTCTCCTATAATATATAGAACAAAAAATGTGAAATCAAAACCACAAACAAAAAAGCAGCTTACACCTCACCATATAAACTAATATTTGTTATGCTGCTTTCCAAGGGACTTTTTCTTTTTTGTTTAAATTGTATAATATATATACATATAAGCAAGCCATAGTGGTGAATCTTGATGATGATGATGATGATGTATATGCCCACAATTGAATACATCACTCCTCAGCTCCTTTATGATATTGTAACATTGATTGGGTAGCTATATATATATATATATATATATATGTCTCCTTAATTAATAATATCCATAGTCCAAAGTGAAAAACTCTCCTCAACAACATGCATGCCTCGTAATCTTATATATCTACCGATCGAGTAATGCCACTGTCATCTTATTTATTTCATTTTTAATTTAAAAAGGTTGTACATGAATATCGTTTTTCAATTACATTAATTACAAAGTATAAGAAGTAATAAAGAAAAAATATTAAGATAAATGTGTAATCATATAAGAAGATGAATTATTAATTATAATAAGGTGGTCAAATTGATTTTTGTTAAAGATCGATAATGTGTATGAAACATGATTAAAGGTTAGATCATATATAAAGTAATTAGGAAGATCAATAAAAACTCTATTCCATGCTAAGAAACACTACAAGAAATGAGGAATTTATTGGTGTTTTCGTTTTCTAATTTTCAATGGAAATTAATTAATGAATAACCTCCCATAACCTCACTGGCCGTTTTCCAAGGTTTTGGGCGTGATTGCTGCAAATTGTGTGCTTATCACTTATGTTTTCTAGAAATCCCATGAAAATGTTGGAAGAGAACTCTTAAGGGTGGACAAGTAGTAAATGTACGAAACTTGAAGTGTAATAGTAAACGTCATCAGGTTTAAGGATAATTTTTACCCCTCAATAAATGGTGCAAAGGTTAAGGTGGCTATCTCCCAAAATACAACAAACTCTTTCAAAACTTGTGTGCACTTACGAGTTTTGGAGAGAAAAAAAAATAGCAAAAAATCCGAGATGAACCCTAGTAAAGTAGCAATAGGAGGAATGATTGCTAGTGGTTTTTCATGCATCACAAGTTTAGCAAAAAGATGCATTTATAGGCAAGAAATTAGTAACTGTTGGACCGAGCGGAAGACTCAACAAGTCAGAATCTCAAACATATTCGGTAGAACAAGAAGCATAACAGAAACCATTAGCAACCAACACATAAACTCTAGACAGAAATAAAAGAGCTGAAAAGTAAAACGAGGACACAAGAAATTTACCGTGGTTCACCCGAAATGGACTATGTCCACGTTGAGCTCAGTAAGAAAGAGCTCACTGCACTATATCGAGTAGGGTTACAAGAATACGAATAAGTAAACTGTACATCAATGGTTCTTCTAACAAAATAGCCTCACAATCACCAAATACAGATTAGAAGCAAACCTAAGAACCAGAGATTACAACAAGAAGAGTAGTCTATACAGAGATAAACAAAGCTTACTCAAAGCGAAAAACCCTATCCTAATAATCTCCTTCTTTCTCTTTTCTTTCTTCGATCTTTCTGTGTTGTTCACCATCCCGAGGCACTGTACCATTTATATGAGATTTAAGCGGCTGGGATTGAGGTTGATAAAGGCAGCATCGATAGTCCTTAGATAATCGTAGAACACGATTAACAACAAAGGCAGAGAGGACAATCGAGAGAGGCATCGGGCAGAGCAAGGACAATCAAGGGGCGTCGGGTATCAGAAGGCGCCTTTAGGTTGCAAGCTAGCCATCCATCAGCCGTCCACGTGGACTGCTGAGGTTGCCTAAAATGCCCTCCAAAAGACGACAGCGTTTTGATGCTTCACCCACAACAATAACATTGAGAGAAAATCGACAAATGAGAAAACTAATTCAAATAATTCAGAAGAAAATAAGATGAAGAGAAACAAAAAGATAAGAGAAAATCTAGTCAATGGAGATCTTATTCTTTCTCCAAATATGAAGACTAATTCAAAGCCCACATTCTTGGATAAGACTAGTTTAAGATAAATTTTGTAAAGGACTATAAGGTTGCAAAGTGTGCACTAACTCATGCAAAAGGGAGGAGGAGGAATCCTCAATTTTGCCTTGGTTGGCCTAATCTCATATGCTCACACTCAATTTCTCACAATTTTCATAAATTCAAGTAAACTCAATGTATATAAAAAGAAAGAAATAATATTTCTATCAACCAAGGTGAGACAAAAAACACTATAGATCATTTAAAATATCACTGGTTTATAACAAAAAAAAAATAAATAAGAAATGTAACATTCTACATCGAGTGATAGGAAGGACCTGAATAACTTAATCTGATGGGTCTACGCGAACTTCCCAGGGGATCATCCATCCTTGAGCTTTCTAAGCTCAAACATGCTTAATCATGGAGTTTTTTTGCCTACATTCAACTCAAAAAGTATCCAACTAGTATTGTTTTCTTCCTTACTTATTCTCAATATATACTACCATTTTCTGAGCTCTTGGGGTATTACATTCTCCCTCCTTAAGCATATGACGTTCTCGTCATGCGACCTTATAACTGATCCCAGATCTTCTCCCCTTAGGGCTGTCATTCTAAAAGCCTACTAGAATCCGTTTCTTGTACAAGTCCTCGAGCCCCAGCGCCACTCCCTACCCTCATCGAACCACCTTCACTAAGGGTCGACTCTGATATTATCTGTAACATCCCGCATCGAGCGATAGGAAGAACCGAAACAACTTAACCTGATGAGCTTACGTGAACTTTTTAGAGGGTCACCCATCCTTGAATTGAGCTTTCCCAAGTTAAGCACATTTAACCCAAGAGTTTTTTTGTCTACATTCAACCCAAAAGGTATCTAGTTGGTGTTGTTTCTTTCCTTACTTATCCTCGATATATATTATTATTATTTTTTTACTATTGGGGTATTACAAGAAAAGTCTTTATTTTTTTTGTAATGAATAGTGGATAGAATGAAACAAATTATATATTTAGTAAAAGAGATAAAAAAAAAACAACTTAATGAAAAACATTTAAAATGAATTGTAATTGTCTGATTAAAAAATTTTAAATATAAAATTAATAAAATAAATTCATATAATTGAGCTCAACGTTTCAATCATGCTGTTATCATATATATATATATATATATATATCATAGAAAGTTGATATACTACGGCTGCCAGGGTCCTTAAATGGGGGAATGTTCACGTAGTGCGAGGGAGAGGGAGAGAGAGAGAGTTGTTTTCAGTGTTGAATCATGCTGTGGGGGCAGTTATGAAGAGCTTGTTCCGTAGTTTCTTTAATAATAATAATAGAGAGATACACACACACACACACATGAAGTGTCATTGAGAAAAATAGCTTGGGGTATAGTTTGGACTAAGGTAACAAACAGTAGTACATGTTTAGTTTCAACATACAAAAATTTTTAAATTAATTTGTTTGGACCATTCCAATCCTCACAGACACAGCATCGATCCATCGTCTTAACCAATAAGCTGCCTTGGTTTTAGCAAGCAACTCATTGGTGCATGCATTTTCTCAACAAATAGCCACAACTCTCACGTAAGACTTAATTCCATTTATCAAAAACTACTCAATTATTTATGCATTCAAACTTTATATATATATATATATATTTATGATTGACTTGTGGCCCATTTGCTTTATTAGTGGTTAGTTTTTATAGTTGCATGTGTATTGGTTGTTGAGCATCGTTATGGCTTGTTTTTCATTTATGGGTTTGGGACATTAATTAATTATAATTAATGCTATGTTTTTTCACCCCCCCCCCCCCCCCAAAAAAAAAAGAGAGAACATATAATTGACTCATAATACATCCTCCTCCTTAATTATCTTAATCTAGAGTTTTCAACTTTGGATCCTGATCTAATAAGATGTGGGTGAAATTGAGCCGTCATGCATGGGATCGAATTGGGATGGGAAGTGAAGTAATTAAACTTAAAAGATTAATTGGGTAATCTAGTGAATGACTATATAAGTTTTAATAAAAAAATATATATATTATTTTTGTAACACAAATTGGTCACCTTTTCAATCACAAAGTCACACGTACGTTATGGTTGTTTGATTATAAACAAAAAAAAAAAGGGTCTGAAACTGATTTAACGAAGAGGATGTTGAAATGGAGCGAGTACAAGACGTGACAGCAGTTGGGAAGCTGCAGGTCTACCATGAGACCAGCATCCCCCCGCCCACACCTTTCCTAGTAGTGGTGCTCTATGCTTGCTCCCCATTAACAACATATATTGGACGACTTCATCCATCCGCTTGTCATGTAAAAAGGGCTGTCTCTGTGTGTAAACATACTTCTACAAGTCTAGATACATGAAAAATGTAAGGATTGTGTGTTTAATATATAGGACGTGTGAGTTTGTGTTTATGTTGCTAAAAGCTATGTTGCACGAAAAATGAGAGTTTGTGTTTAATATAAGACATGTGATTTTGTATAGGAGTCGTTTTCTCGTTTCGAAAATATTTCACATTCTCGTTTCGAACCTTAATTTTCACGTTTTTATTTCTTATCGAAAACGTTTCTCGTTTCCATTTCCACGCAACCTAAACAAAAAGGCTATAAAATATCAAGTAGAGTAGTATATATATATATATATTTTTTATTATCTTGAGATATCCGAGTTTCACCCGATTAGTTCTTAAAAGTGGATGACCTTCCCCCTTGATGCACTTTTTAGATAAATTTAAATGCGAACACAGATTATACATACTTAGGCTAGATATTTTGCTGACCCATTCTATTGAAATGGAGATTTCAAGAACCGATCTTCCAATATTTCATGAAAAATCTGTTTGATTTACCAATGTCATATTCATGGGGGACAAAGTAATACATGTTTTTGAGCCTATCTATACATATGGTGGATAAAAGTCAGCCTCTTCCAAATATTGTGAAAAGAAAAAAAAAGAAAAAAAAACAAATCTTGCTTTCAGAGTTAGGATTTGAGTGTTTGGTTGACTTTGAGGAGTTTAGATGGGATATTTCTCAAATAGTAAACAACAGTGTCTAGTATACATTGTTGTTTACTATTTGAATATGTTTTAGTCATTAATTAAAAGGAAGAAATAGGCTGTCTTTTAGATCCAAATGTAAATATTTTCAACAGAAGTGCATATAAATAATAAATTTAGAATGAAATGACTTTATTCAAAGGTTAGTATGAATTTGTGCAAAATTATTGAAACCAAATAGTAGTAGGAGTAGTCTAAATTTATTTGTTTTTTTTTTAAAAAAAATATAGATATATATAAGAATTTGATGATATGTCTTACTCAAAAATGAAGTGCATGAATGAATATGTACAAAACAACAACTGCCACTGCCATTGCCAGCTGCAATATATATTGTTGTTAGCATTAATTGGAGACATAAGTCAATCCAAACTCCAATCTCCTATAATGCTATATAATCTCATCTCTACTAATTAAATTGTATTGTGACAACTACTACCTTCTCATCTCCCACCTCTTACTTATTATGCCAATGGCTAGCTTGTCTTTATTTATTTATTTATAATTTTTGTAATTTTAGATTCTTATAATAATTATTCAAAAAGATATATGCATGGGTGGGTGGAACGCAAGCCAACACATTGCACAAACATAATAAAGTATAGTCCAAATTAAATTTCATTAATAATCCAATCAAATCCAACTACATTTAATTAATGCGACAAATTCACTTCATTAATCCCCCCCCACCCCCAGAAAAAAAAAATTAAAATCTAAATGGGGTTCTTCAGCAAACAGTAATTAAAATCTTGTTTAATAATGTGGCTTGCAGTTTAATTTTATCAGTCTATTGGTTAAAATAAATGTCAAGCAAATAAGTGACTTTTTCTTATACTCATTGGTGATGTAAAGAATTACTAAGTAATTATAAACCAACTTGACTCATATATGATAATAGTTTTAAAACTAATTAAAATATAAATCACAACAGATAAGAAGGGTGTAGAAAAAAATAAAAAATAAAAAAGTAATTTCTTGAATATGGGTCTACAGTGATGAGTGTATTAATTATTTACCTGCTTGCTTGCTTCACTGATCATTTCTGTTAAATTAAATTTAGAATAATTGATTTACATTATAAGCATATATACTTGCAATTTGGCTCTTAATTCTCTCCTACCTATTTTGAATTAAAAATTTCCTTTAAATAAATGATATATTAAACACCACCAACAAAATTGGGTATGTATATATATATATATAAAATATATTTGTCTTCACATGTGGGTAGGTGGGGCCCGACCCGGGAGAAGCTGGTAAATTTGATATTTTGGTGATTTTTGTCAATTTAATTAGTGGGGATTGGGAATTAAACATTTGAAAATACGTGACATCTAAAAGCTTTTTTCTATTTTTTTATCAACGTTGTAATCCGCGTCCCATCATCGTCTTTTGGATTTATTCTGCAAACACTGCACCATGCCTCGTGCGTGATCCCTGGGCCCCCACCACACGTGTCGACCCCTCCTTCAATCATCGCCAACACGTTTCGGACAACAAAGGGCTCAAGTTTCGGCTGGCTCCGAAGCCGCCGCTCTTAAATCACATCATCGTCACCCGCTGCTAACCTCGACACCTGCGTGCTGCAATTTTTTTTTTTCTCCATTACGGCTCGTTATCGAGTTCCTCAATCACTCTGTCTCTAAAATTATATTAAAAAAATAAATTAAGAGACGTACTCAAATGATTAAGGTGATAGAACTTAACACCACTAATATCTCATAAAATTCTTCTCTAGAAAAAATTATTTTACTTCTCTAAGAATCAAACCTAGACTAAAAATCTCCAAATAAGCTTTTAACCTATCCCTTTTATCATTTGGTTATGACCATGGGGCACCTTTATCTTTCTTCTAATGTGCCTTAACATACTCACAATTCTAAACCAACCATCCTCTACTATTTTTATTAATTGACCCACCTCTTTCTCTCACTCTCTCTCTCTACCTCTAATAATCTAATGTTAATTGTTAGGTTTAGTTTCCATAATACTGTTTGTTGGACAATCGGATCTGATACTATTTAATGAGAATAAAATAAAATAAATATGAATTAATTTACATTCTCATACATAATATAATATTGAGTTTGATAAATTAGTTACCTACATTTAAACACAACACAAGGAGGAGCCCAATAGCTGATTTTTATAAAAATAAATAAACTCTCATTTTTAATTCTAAAATATACGCCTAAACTCACTACTCTCTAACATATTTATTTCATTATAATTCAATCATTTTACACGCAATTTTATCTTTAATTCATCAATAATTCTGAATTTTAAAATTCACCTTTTGGGACAAGAAATTTGAATTAAAAATAATTATTACGTTTATGGCATCAAACGTCGACTTTCATCAAGATTATTCATTTAATTCTTTCTTTAGTTTTTAAGCAATAATATTTGAATTGAAATAGAATTAAAATAATGCACGAGTTGAAAGTGATTTATTAATTAATATAATAATACAAACCTATCATTACCATTTCTTATTAGCCTTTTTTTTCTCATGTGGAAAGTAAAGGGCACAATTTCTTAGCTTTTTTTTTTTTTTTTTTTTATCATACTATAATAATGTGTCATTTTAATAATTCCTCTCACATTTTTGTCTACGGCCAAAATCACTCGATTCAAGACACACACCGAGAGGGTAAAATTTCTCAACTGATGACGTGGCCCAGAACCATTGGCTGCAATGCATGAGCAGACTCAGTTGTACGAGATTAAATGATGGCCCACGATAGCACCGTAGTCCCCCACCCCCATGGAACCACATTTCATATTTATTATAAATAAAACACGGTTTTTGTTACCTCTCTGCAACGTCTGGGCCAACAAATCCAGAGCCACAGCATCAGAATTCCAGGACTTCCTCCGATCTTCATCACTCATCTCACCCTCTGATTCATCCATCTCTCTCTATATATATATATATAAACGCGCGCACACGCACGCACACATGGAGAGCACGGCCGATTCGACGACCGGCTCGCAGCAGCCGCACCTCCCTCCCGGCTTCCGCTTCCATCCCACCGACGAAGAGCTCGTCGTTCACTACCTCAAGAAGAAGGCCGCCGCTGCCCCTCTTCCCGTCGCTATCATAGCCGAGGTCGATCTCTACAAGTTCGACCCTTGGGAACTCCCTGGTATTTGCTTCTTTTCAAAGTTGCTTCGTCAAAATTGTAGTCTAATCACAAAAGATAACGGCAGCCCAAGATCTCGATGAACTTAAGTTGTTTTTATATCTCGACTAGTATAGTCGTACTTACAGAGAAAATATATATATATATATATACACACACTATATTATGTGTGTATAACCAAAATTCTGGTATGGGTTTGGCTTTTGAAATGAATAATTGGTGGGTTTGATCAGCTAAGGCGACGTTTGGGGAGCAAGAATGGTATTTTTTCAGTCCGAGGGACCGGAAGTACCCGAACGGAGCAAGGCCGAACCGAGCGGCGACATCGGGGTACTGGAAGGCGACCGGGACGGACAAGCCGGTTCTCACCTCCGGCGGCAGCCAGAAAGTTGGCGTGAAGAAAGCGCTTGTTTTCTACGGCGGGAAGCCACCGAAAGGGGTGAAAACCAACTGGATCATGCACGAGTATCGCCTGGACGAGAACAAAGCCAGCTCCAAGCCGCCCGGCTGTGATTCCGGCAACAAGAAAGGCTCTCTCAGGGTGATTAATTAACCGATATTTCTTCACGATAATTCCTAATGTAAACAACCTGTTTGTGAAAATGCCCGTGAGAGCTAACTAGCGAGATGATTGTTCTTGTTTACTTGTTTTGTAGCTCGACGATTGGGTGTTGTGCCGAATCTACAAGAAGAACAACCCGCCGAGAGCGATGATGGATCACGAGAGAGACGATTCGATGGGCGACATGTTTGGCGCAATACCAGCCTCGATACCGCTCTGCCAACCGAACTCGAAACTGCAGGCCATGAAAGCCGCAAACTACGGCGCATTGCTCGATGGCGACCACAACCTGTTCGAGGGAATTATGGCGAGTGACGGCATCAGCAGCTTAAAGCCGCAGCTGCCGCTGAAACGGACGCTGCCCTCGCTCTACTGGCACGACGAGGCCGACCAGGCTGCCGCTTCGTCTTCCAAGAGGTCGGTTAATTTGTTGAATTGCGAACCGGCCGCCACCATCTAGATCGTCTAAAAGTTTAATTTGGTAGACAAGGGGTTAACTAATTCATCTTTTATGGTGTCATTTTTACTCCTACCAGGTTCCATGATGATCACGCCAATGGCGGAACCATGGCAAAGGCAGATCATGACAACACTTCCATGGCCACTCTGATGAGCCAAATCCCACAGACACCTTCCTTGCACCAGCAGACAGTTCTGGGATCTCTTGGAGATGGGGTTTTCCAGCAGCCATATCAGCTCCCAAGCTTGAACTGGTACTCTTAGTTCAATTTTGGGAGATGGGGTATGAGAGAAATACACAATATTAATCAACATAATTAGTTGTTTTAAGTTTCAAGCCAATTAAGTTCTTGGGTATGATAGAGAGTCCGCAGACAGATACCTCAAGTATATATATTGATATTGCCAGCAAAAAGGGAGAAAAAAAAAAAAAAAAGATGTTTTATATTGGTGAATACAGTGCATTAATTAGTTTGTATATGGTTGGTTTGGAATTGAGATTTTGCTTGGTAAATGTAGCTAGCAATTAATCCATAAACACTAGCTGCTTGTTAGTTAATTATGTTGGATGAGATATATATTGTTGATGTAGAATTACATTAATATTTCCTTCTAGGATATGAACTCTCGATCGGAGCTCCCAAATGTTGCAGCTGTAAATTTCTGCAAAGAGATTACATATGGTTAATTTGTATTAATCAATTAATTAGTGGTTCACTTCAGTAATTAAGCACAATGGTTTCTCTGGTTCATTTCAATATTATTATGCATGTATCAGTTTGATTTCAATACTAAACACCACACCAATACTATATATATATATATGGTTCCTTTGTTTTTTGTTTTAGCAAATTGCTTGGCTTCAACTCCAAGATCTGCAATCTTTGTCCTTCGATCAGTCCAATGCTTGTGCATCATCTCTTAACTTTTTCAAAAGAAAAAAAATGAAAAATGAAAAAAGAACCCCAGAAGGAAAGGATCTTCCATCTTTCAATCACCACCTTCTCTCTTTCCTGCTTGGTGCTGAGTAAATGCAACAAAAGTTTATTTTTTTACTTGGATATATAAAGTTTTAATTTGAGGCGCTGATGATAAACTTGAAGCACCATAGGGATTAATATTAATTAATTAATTAATTAATGGAGCAAGCTAATTAAATTTCCTTCATAATTGAAATGCCAGTTGGTATATATATGTATATGTATAGCTAAAGACAAAAGAGCCACCAGTTTTGTTTCACAAGCTTTGACGGTTTTGTTAATTAGTAATGCAGAGAACCAATTGAGGTAAAATGAGATGGAAGTGGTAGAAAGTAATTTTCGTAGTTTATGCTAATGTTTCCTTCCGTACGAATATATATATGTATTTGAGTGTAAATCTTTTTTAGGTAACGACCACTTCAAGGGCCCCTAGTTTTCTTTTTCCATTTGTACACTAAAACCTTTTAATTACTTAAAAGTAAATCGGATTCAGCGTCCTTTTCTTTCTCTCCTTTTGGCTTGAGATTCCCCTTCTTTATTTATTTTCTTAATATATATATATATATATATAAAGAAAATTGGGTTGATTTACATAGTAAACATGGTTCTTTTTTCTACACTTGCATGCAACATTAATTCACGTTCGATTCCCTAATTTCTTGGTTAATTCTTTTACGTATAATTACAAAAAAAAAAAACAAACAAATTCAAGTAGAATACTAGCAATGAAGTCAGTTGAAGCATAATAATTATATGTACATCCGTAATGCACAATTTTTGTATTATTATGAAGAAGAGAGCGTATTACTTTCCTTTAAAATTCATTTTGATAGAGTGGACGTATTCTTGTGGTATAATAAACAGCCGTACGTAAGAAGAAGTTAGCAAGCTAGTAGATAGAGACAAAGTATGGATCCCATACCAAAATATGAAGGAGCTAATTAAGTAATGGATATATATCATTAGGTAACTATTTTTAAAAATGTTTCAAGTGACAAGGAACCTTTTTCATGAGAGAAATTTAGATAAATTCCACACGTGGGGAAACAATCTTGAAAGCAACATGACAAGGATATACTTAGACTTTAGGGTAGTGTAGATAGCAGCCTCTATAACTATATATATATATATATATATCCAAAAACATGCATGGATAATAAATTTTTTCATATATAAATATATATATATAATATGAAACAAAAGCCATTTTATTTGGTTGAAAATTAAGAATCACTAACTAATCAGAGACGTGCATATGAAATATACATAGTAAAATTAAGATGCTACAATATCTAATTATACAGATATTTGAGAGAGGTATATAGAATAGAATTAATTAAAAGATGAAGGCCCTCACTAAGTTCAAAGTTGGCCATGAAAGACAAAGTAGGGTTTTGTTCACTTTCTTGGAGAAAGCAGCAAGCAGTAGCACAACTTTTTTACTAGTTTGTATTTTAAGCAGCAAGTCGATCGAAGACACTATTTCATGTATTTAAGTACTAGCTAGCTAGCTAGGACTCTCGTGGAGTCTTCTTTTTTTTGGGTTTTTTCACCAATCCATACCAAACTTGTGGAATAAAATTTCAGGTCCAATTCTTATCCCAAATAAACTGAATTTGTCACATATGAGAATGAAGGAAAAATCATCATCCTGGCTATTTGGTTTGATACCTTTGTTTTCAAGTGGGAATGAAGGGTGATGAATTAATGGGCAGATATTTGATTGTGGGTGTCATTGTCTTTGACGAAGTGATGAGACAGGAGGCATGGGCTAAGTAGATTCCAAGAGCAGAGCCCCATATGTTGACAACAAAGTGAGCCCATAATTAAATGGACAAATTAATGCCTCCTGGGACCAATGTATATATTATACATGCCATGCTATGCTATGCTATGCTATGGGCTGTCATCAAGAGGAATCATTATCTTAAATACCATTCCAAGCCCCCATTTTTTTCTTTTAATCGCTTTCCATTCCTAGCTAAGTGTACAAACCAACTTTACATATCTTGGGAGTCATTGGTGCTTAATTTGGTATTCATTTCCAAACCCCACTGCTGCTGCCCACCAATCTAATCTGATCCAATCCAATCCAATCCCTTTTCATACTCCTACAGCTCTAACCCCTTCCCTAATCAAATACATATTTTGCATTTAATGTCTCTGCACTCGTAATTATGTCCTCATACATTACATTAGTGGTTCCTGGACTAGCACTAGTATGTAGTTCTCTTGTCCATACTCTTAACAATTAATAATGATTTAGTTTACTACCAAAATACATTTTCCTACTGATTTCTTAATTCCTGAATTGAAATTCTTGCAAAGTAATTGTAACTGACTTTATAAACCAAACCAAGTTTCTTTTAGTCTCAAATGCAACGGATATATATATATATATATTAATTAATTATAATCGACAATTATGAATGCATAAAATTTAAGTCTTTGTTTCATGCATGCATGTCCTTCATTTCTCCGAATATTTCTCTTATTTTAACTTATCTTATGCTCAAATCACATGACGAGCCAATTTCAAATTATAACTTATATTTGATGTTTGTAATTAATTTTTATTTTTTAGATAAATTTTAAATAAAAATTAATTTTCAATACAACATAAGATTGCTCTTTAAGTATATTGTGGCTTAGTAAATAATTTTTAAATTTAAGTCTTTGTTTTAGAAAAATATATATATATATATATCATATCAACTTTAAACACTAAAAATAAACTATAAAATATCTTTAAAAATAATCCAAACTGTAGAGATGTATACGAAGTTTGTTTTATTGACAGGTCAAATTAAGTGCTAAATAAATTATTACATTTTTATTTCAAGCTTAAATTTATCATTTTACTTTGAATATGACGAAAGAAAATTATTATATTTAAAAAAAACACAAATTGTAATTGTGGGAAAAATTTCAAATCTAAGTTTGGGGTTTAGTTTGAGCATTTACAACTATATAAGGTTATTTTAATTAGAAATAAAATTAACATTATTAATAAAATCTAAATGTTGTTTGCTAACATTAAAAAGAATGTATAATAATGACTAGTATAGCCCTAACTCTAAAAATACAGTGACTAATTTGACACCTTTTAAATAGCAATGACCAAATTAGTTTTAAATTTAAAAATACAATAATTTATTTAGCTACGATTAGTAAAATAACCCAAACTCGTAAAAACCTACCCCGATTGGAACAAGATCAAAGGTTGTTTGACAAGCGTTAGGATTGGTTTGAGGAATCCCGATTGTTTTTCAATTGGGGTTGAGGCCGCATACCCAGCCTTCATTTCAATACTCTCTCTATATATATTCAATTAAATGTAAAAAAATATAAAAATATATAAAAAAATATATTCTTAATAAATAAAAGAGGTCCCTAAACTATTAATTTTTAATCCTTCAACTAAAATTTAGCATATTCTCTCAATCAACTATTTTTTTTGTCACCTTAAATCCTTATCATTAGTTTCCATTAAAACATTAATTACCCGCACGTTACAAGCATGTGAAAGGGATGAAAGATAGATAGGTAAGCAAATTTTTCTTTATAGATAAGAGGATCCCTAACGTATTAAAAAATGTGGTCCTTAGTGCCCCTTCCCCATCCCCCCAAACTGAAATTTTGACACATTTTTTCATTCAACCATTTTTTTCATCACCTTAAGTCTTTTAGTTAACCGAGAGTTAACGGCTCAATTAACTGTGACAAGTAAAACTAAACATGTCCAGCTTAATTTATGTTAAGTTCAAGGGTAAATAAATATGATTTTGATGATAATAAAAATATTTGTATAATTTAAATAAATTTCTTATGTTGAAAAGTGAATGTTTTTCGTGTCTATGTATCTTAGGTCAATTGATACTTAAGTCTAAATCAACTAAAGTGAGGCAGAATGTTTAAATCTCGTCGTATGCCATTTATGTCGAATGAAGTTCTTCTTTGGTCGACCAAAATTATATAGAATATTGGCCTCATGTCTTAGGTCCACCTAGCCTTAGACTGAAGTTGTGTTTTTGGTTACTAGACAACTTCAGTCGATTGAAATTATGCTTTCAGTCGATTAAAGTTAATTCGTCATTGATGATTATCCTAGATTTCTTAATCTGTTGTTGTTACATAGTAAGGGTATATTTATTTATATATGTTTTGTTATTGTTCTCAAAGTCATAGTTTGATTTTCTTTTGAAATTTTATCTTTTGAAAATGTTGTTCCTTTAGCATTCATTTTTGACTTTTTATGCAAATGATTCTTTGTTGTGTTTACAATTTCAACAAATGCTAGCTAGAGTTGGAAAAGAATGGAGATTTTTTTTTTTTATTTCAAATGATTGTTTATCCCTTTATTTATAACAGCTAGTTTTCTGAAAAATGTGTATAAACACAAGACGAGTATAAATGCTAGTACATATATAAAACAAACTGTTAGGTTTGTATGGCAATGGCATCAAAACCCAAGAAGGGGTGAATTAGGTTATTAAAAAATTTGATTGAACTTGAAATCTTTTTTTATAAAAAATGTGATTTTAATGCAAATGAGAAATTGCTTGGCCCAATAAATAAAACAAGAATAAGAACAAGAAGAGAGACACAACGATATATAGTAGTTCGATTTAAATCAAACCTAATCCACTATCTCAGCTTCTCACTAAAGAATTTTTCAACTAATTCACTATAATCCTTCTATTTTTCTGGATAGACCCTCTAGCAACAAACTAGGAATTTACAATCTCTTGCTTAGACAAACAAACCCTCTAGCAACCAGCTAGGAAATGTAATCTCTTACAATTAATGTAAACCCTTTAACAACAAGTTAGGAAATATAATTTCCTACAATCAATGTAGGCCCTCAACAATCTTGCTAAGAAAACCAAGAATGATACAAAAGAAAGAATTTAAGAGTAGACACTCTTAGTTATAAGATCTCTCAAAATAAACACAAGGCTTGAACAAAATAATACAAATGATAATCAAAACCTTTAGAGAGAAAAATGAAGAACAAAAGAAACAATTAAGCTCTTAAAACAATAAACATTTGAAAACTTGAAATCAATCTTCTTGGTTGTCTTGATTCATCCATTTGCTCTCTATTTATAGAGCTTTGTGACCCATTTCAAAAATCTTGCCGTTGGTAGTGAAATGAGTGACTTGGAATAGTGGAGAAACTAGTCATTGGAACTTTCTACAATAGAAATAGTTGACTGGTTCAAGTAATTGGTTGACCAGTTAGGTCAAAAATTTACATTTACTTATGCACAGTCGATAGATACAAGATATAGTCGACTATCCTTACATGATAGTCGATAGATACAAGATATAGTCGACAAACTGAACAAGCATAGTCGACTATCCTTATGCACAGTCGACAGATGAGGAAGATTTTCAACAAAATGAAGCTTGAAAACATTACAACATATTTACATTTACTTTAATATTTTGTCCTCATTTTGTTTAATTTATATTTTACCTTCCATTTAATATTTTGTCCTCATTTTGTTTAATTTATATTTTATCTTCCATTTACTTTAATACATAAATGTAAATAAGAAAGTACCCCCCATTTGGATTCAATAAAAATATCTAAAAAATCAAAATCCATAAGAATAAAAAAGTAGAATTTGGATTTTAGTAGGAACTTAAGATTTTGCGATTTTACCACCTCCAAGATATACACTTTCTATTTTTTGAAAAATTCATTAAAAATCATTTTATCACTAATGAATGTTAGTTATTGAATTACTGGGAGTTAGTTTTCTAAAACTAAAACATTTTCATATATGTCTCCTTATAAGGTGCTAATCTTCCAGACTTAGAAAAATATGACTTTGAATTCTCGATACTTGAAATTCATTTGGTTTTCATTCTCACAAAATAATACTTGATATTGAAATTAATTTATGTTGAAAGCCACAACCTTGATTCATAACTTAGGAATTAAATAAAATATTATTTTTCATCATCAAAACTAAGTATACAAAAGTAAAACAACAATCATTTTATTAGAGAGCATGTGAAAGAAGGAAACATCAATTTAGAATATGTAAACACAACTTATCAACTAGTTGATATTTTTACAAAACCTTTAGGAGAAGACCAATTTTGCAAACTTAAAAGAGAATTAGGTATGATGAATTTATTTGAGTAATATGTTCTTTAATATTTTATGTTTGGTGTATTCATTGCCTTTCTTTGTCTTTTGTTAATCTTTGATCGACCTAAGATAAAGGATCGATTGACCGAAGTAGTGTCAATTTGAGGGTAGGCATCCTGTCCATCTTCGGTCAACCTAAGTTTAAGGGTTGATCGATCGAAGTAGTGTTGGTTTGAGGGTGGACATTCTGTCCATCTTCAATCGACCTAAGCTTAAAGGTTAGTCGACTGAAGTTTGATCTGTTCGCAAGTGGGTATTTTGCTCATCTTTGGACGACTGAAGAGAAACTTCAGTCGACTGAAGTTTCCGTAAATGCAGCAACCCTAAGTCGATCAAATGTTATTTAAAGGCCTTTTGGGCCATTTCTCCTCACTTATTCTCATCTCTCCTCTCTAGTTTCTTGCTCTAAACCCAACCCGTTTTCTTCTTTTCACTTTAAATGGCCCCAAGAAGAGCATTCAGGAAGAGAGTCTAATGGTCCACATCTGAGAGGTCCCAAGGATCCACATCTGAAAGACGTACAAAGGCCCGCCATGACTTTGACATGTCTATGATTATTTCTAAAGAAACAACCTCCCATTTTGCCCAGATGGAAAAGAAAGTTATTCTCAATGGTAGAAAAGTCAAATTCGAATAGCTTCACAAAGAAGGGTTTGATTTATCCAACTATCTTGGCATGTGGGCCTCATTTCTCACTTTAGATGAGTTAGTTTATCATGACCTTGTTCGCTTTTTTTATGCTAATCTTGTCCTCCTTGACCATCATTTTCGCATCTCATCAAAAGTTAAGGGCATTGATGATGAGTTTAATGCTAGTATTTTTCAAGAAATTTTTGGTATTCATTCCCACAACTCTGAAATCCAAATACCCAAAACACAACAATGGACTTATAAAATTCCTAACTTTGATCCTACCTCAGCCGTTCGCACCCTTACTATTCTTGATTTTCAGTCCTATATGCCTTTGGGTAAAGATTTTGATATTCCTACTCATCTTTTGTATTTAATCATTTGTCACTATTTTGTTCCAAATAGTGGGTTTTTCGATCATGTTTCATTTTTTGAGTTTGAAATACTTTGGTGTCTTGTCAACAAACTCCCTATTGATTTGCCATACATCATCGTCCATCACATATGGGATGTTTCTCACTCGCATCTTCAAACACTTTAATATTCGACTTGAGAATGAGTACTTTGTTTCCCTCAAGCCCACTGATCAGATCTACACAAGCACACTACGTCGCATGCACTACATCAAGCTACAAGGAGTCTAGCAGAAGAATCCAACATTCTATGGCGTAGCTCAAGTCGACTCTACTGATGAAAAGGTTGAGTATGCCCAAGCCAATGAGATGCATCCCACTTCGATTCACGATCCTGCTGCTGCTAGCGCTTCATCTTCTGCTCGCCCAGGTCCCTCTTTGTAGGATATTCTTAATGCCATTTTGGATGTAGGTGCTCAAATCACCCACGTTGAGGACAGGCTCACTAGACTAGAAAGTCATTTTCCTCATCCTCCATCTCAATAGTAGGTCTTAGTTTTGATACTGACAAAGAAAGAGAGAAATGACCTCATATTTTTTTTATTTTCCTCTTATGTACTCCTATGCTCAAATGAATATAATCTTGTTGCCCAGAAAAATACCCAAAAGGGAGGGTGAATTGGGTTTTTCAAAAATTAATAATTTTAACTCTTTTAAAAACTCTTAAATTTGTAATCTTAATATGTGGTGATTGCAGTAGAATTGATAATAGTAAAATCACACAACCACACAAAACAAAAGAAATTTATAGAGGTTCGACTCTAAAGAGCCTAATCCTCTCTCTCAAGACTTAACTTGAGGTTCCACTAAGGAGAATGAACACTACCTTTTAACTGGAGCTAGAACCAACATACAATCCATTGCCTAAACAAGAACCACTAGCACACTATTAACAAATACAATTCTCTCACACAACAAATGAGTAAAAATAATAAACTTACAACTAGAGACAATTACAAACAAATCACCAACCATTGAGAATTTCACCAGTCAACACACTTCCAGCACTTCGAACCTTCTCACTTTTGTTTGAATTGTTAGAACATGAGATGCTATGGCACACACCAAAAAGGGGGGTGAATTGGTATAATTAAAAGCTTGGTAGAAACTTGAAAACTTTTTGACCCAAATGAGGTTTTAGTGACTTAAAACATAGAACATATGAGATGATAAATGTAAAGCAAGAAGAATAAAAGAGACAAAGGATTTATAGTGGTTCGGCTTAAACCAAGCCTAATCCACTACCTTAGCTCCCACTAAGGATTTTAAACCAATTCACTAAAACCTCCTACTTACACAAGTAGGCCCTCTAGCTACACAAGCTAGGAAATACAACCTCCCAATTAAATGGGCCCTCTAGCTACTGCTAGGAAAAATACAACCTCCCAATTTAATGGGCCCTCTAGCTATTGCTAGGAAAAAAATACAAACAATCGAATAGAGAATCTAAGAGTACAACTCTTAGTTACAATGATCTCTCAAAAATGATACAAGACTTGAAGTAAATAATTACAACTGAAGATCGAAGCCTTGAAGAGAGAAAATTAAAGCACAGACGATTTTAAATACAAATGAGAATAACAGTAAGCTCAAATAATTTCATTCCCGTCCATTAGCCTTCTCTTGATCATCTATGACATGTATATATAAGTGTCCCACAAAGTTGAAGAGAAATATAGCCGTTTGGAGCCGTTGGGATTTGAAAAAATAGCCGTTGGAGCTTTCTGCAAAAAGAAATAGTCGACAGAAGAAATATATAGTTGACTATTTTTACAACTAAAGCAAGAAATAGTCGACAGACAAAACGAATAATCAACTATTTTATAACACAAAATTTCAATAGTCGACAGACACATTCCAATAGTCAACAGATGCTGAGATATAAAGAAATTTTTGAATTTCATAAACAAAAATAGTCGACAGACCAAAAGGCATAATCGACTATTTTTACTCGATAGTCGACAGATGTTAAAAATAGTCAACAGATGCTTGAATAGTCGACAGAACAATCAAAATAGTCGACTATTTCAAGGCATAATCAACAGAATGAACCTGATAGTCAACTATTCTTTAGAAAAACTTGAATTTTCAATACATCCTTATTCGATTCTTTAAAAACTCATTTTGATTATCTTTAAAGTAAGTTGAGATTATCAAAAGTATGATTTGAAACAAATTATTCTTAACAAATCAATCTTTCATCCATACTCAATATTTCATATCTTGCTTTAAGATTTATATACTAAAAATACATTTTCTCATTCATATAATCCATATAGTAGAAATTGATTTTCATATAGACATTCATCAAAACCATTTCATTACTAAGAGATATTAGATATCAAAATACTAAGAGATAGTTTTCTAAAAAAACATGTTCTAGTTGGTCTTTTGCCTTAGAATTATTTTGACCAACGATTTCGAGGAGATTCTTTTTAGATCTTAAAACTTGTTTATGCTAATCTCCAACTAATATAAAAGATCATAGATCATTTTAACAAAGCACTTTGAAATTGATTTTAGTTTCCAAACCATATGCTTTGATTGAGAGAAAATAAAAAGACATTTGAAATTTTTCATCATCAAAACTAAACACAAGAGTAAAATATCATGAATGCTCTATCAAATTTGTTCTACCTTAAGCCTCCATACTTACCAAATATATATACATCTTCCAAACACACTATCCATTAAAGAAAGGGTTAATATAAAGTTTAAAATTCAAAAAATATTTTGGCTTTCTCAAACAATAAGAAAACATGTCTCACATTTAATTCAAAATAAATTTACTTTTTGCATGAGAAATCAATATTTGAAAATTCAAATATATGCTTTTGAGACATAGATGATTAAAACAAAAAAACATGTCTAAAAGCAATTCTTATTTAATTCAAAATAAATTTACTTTTTGCATGAGAAATCAATATTTGAAAATTCAAATATATGCTTTTGAGACATAGATGATTAAAACAAAAAAACATGTCTAAAAGCAATTCTTATTTAATTCAAAATAAATTTACTTTTTGCATGAGTAAGAGAAAACATATTTAAAAACAATTCTCCTTTAATTCAAGATTTGAAAATTCAAATATAAGCTTTTGAGACATAAATGATTAAAACAAGAAAATATGTTTAAAAACAATTCTCCTTTAATTCAAAATAAATTTACTTTTTACATGAGTAAGAGAAAACATGTCTAAAATCAATTCTCTTTAATTCAAAATAAATTTATTTTTTTGTATAAAAAAAAGAAAACATGTTTAAAAATAATTTTTCTTTAATTCAAAATAAATGTACTTTTTGCATAAGTAAGAAATGCATTTATCAAGAAATGAAAATTCAAACCTAAACTTTTGAGACATAAATGATCAAAATAAGGAAACATGTCTAAAGAAAATCAATCTTTAATTCAAAATAAATTTACACTTTGTACCTACTTTTAATTCAAAATAAATTTATTTTTTGTATGAGAAAGAAATATATTTATATCATAAAAATATTTTTGTTATCATCAAAATTGTATTTACTTACCCTTGAGCTTAACAAATCTGATGTACTTATTTTTATGTCATGTTCTTAAAATATGTTATATTTTGAATATAATCATATGATATGTTCTATTTTGAAATATAATCTGATACTTTATATCTCGTTCTTAATATACAATATGTTTTATCAAACAAATATTTTTATCTCAAAATATTTTTATATATTTAGGGGGAGTTATTTTTATTTCAAAGAAAAATATAAAATTTTTGTCATTATAAAAAAGAGAGAGATTTTTAAGCTCAAGGGTAAGTAAATATAATTTTGATGATAATAAAAATATTTTTATAATTTAAATGAATTTCATAAACTTCTTATGTTGAAAGATGAATGTTTTTCATGTCAATGTATCTTAGGTCGACTGATGATTAAGTCTAAGTTGACTAAAGTGAGGCAGAATGTTTAAATCTCGTCATATGCCATTTAGGTTGACTGAAGTTCTTTTTCGGTCTACCGAAGTTAGCCATAATATTTTTCTCGTGTCTTAGGTCGACCTAGCCTTCAACCAAAGTTGTGTTTTTGGTTACTGGACAACTTCGGTCGACTGAAGTTGTTCCATCATTGATGATTATCTCATATTTCTTTATCTATTGTTGTTGCACGCCAAGGGTATATATTTTTATATATGTTTTATTATTGTCCTCAAAGTCATAGTCAGATTTTCTCTTGAAATTTTGTCTTTTGAAAATGTTATCCCCTTAGCATTCATTTTTGCCTTTTTATGCAAATGATTCTTTGTTGTGTTTAAGATTTCAACAAATGCTAGCTCGAGTTGGAAAATAATGCACATTTTTTTTTGTATTTCAAATGATTGTTTATCCCTCTATTTGTAACAGCTAGTTTTTTGAGAAGATGTATAAATACAAGATGAGTATGAAGGCTAGACATATACAGAACAAACTTAATAGAGCATTCAAACAAAAGTGAGAAAGCTCAAATGTTGGAAGTGCGCTGGCTAGTGAAATTCTCAATCCGTTGATGACTTGTTTGATATTGTATCTAGTTGTAAGTTTGTTTTTACTCACTTGTTATGCAAGAGATTTTGTTTGTTAGTTGCATGCTAGTGGTTCTTGTTTAGATAAGAGATTATATGTTAATTCTAGTTTCAATCAAAACCTAGTGTTGATTCTTTCTAGTTGAACCTCAAGCTAAGTCTTGAGAAAAAAGAGTAAGCTCTTTAGAACTGAACCTCTATAAAAATTCTCTTGTTCTTTGTGGTTGGTTGATTTTATTGTATTTATTCATATTGCAATTACAACATATTAAGATCAAAAATTCAAGAGTTTTTAAAAGAAATAAAAATTATTAATTTTCTAAATACCCAATTCACTCATCTCTTGGACATTTTTCCGGAGAACAATTTATATATATCAAATTAAAGCTTTACACATTATCTCTTATAATAATCACAAAAATAAAAATAAAAAAAAACAAATTTCTCAAATCCTAACCCCTTTTCTCGTCTCCCTTTCTTTTATTAATCGTACAACACCGCTACTATCTTCATCTTCTTTTTTTTTTTTTTTTTGTTGGCCACAACCACCATATTTTTCTTTCTCTAGTTGTTTGCCCACCACAGCACCCATTTTTTTCTCTTCCATTATTTTTTGATTGGACTTATTTTCTCTTCCATTATTTTTGGGCTGGACTTAGAGTTTTAGTTGTGGCAATGGTGACAACTAAGAATAGTCGATACTCGCAAGAAGTTAGTAGAGGCAAGTGGGGTAAAATCTGGTGGTAGGCTTAAAAGGGTAACAGTGGTAAGTAGGCACGATATGAGAGTTTAGGTTTTTTTTTTTTTTTTGATCCACATAACCTAAAATTGGGTTAATACATAAGGTCTTTAGATTATTAAGAAATGTAGTTTTTAGCTCCCTTAACTAAAATTTTAACATATTCACTCATTCAATTATTTTTTTTTCATCACCTTAAATCTTTGGCGTTAATCTCTATTAAAATGTGAATTACATACACGTTACAAGCATGTAAATAAAACTTATGGTGACGAAAAAAGTAATTGAATGAAGAAGTATGCTAAAATTTTAGTTGAACGGATAAAAATCACATTTTTTAATAGTTCAAAGATCCCCTAACCTATTAAGTCTTTTATATATTATATATACATATATAAACATATATAAATATTATATATCCTGTTAAATAAGGCATTTTGATGTTATAAAACATTGTCAATAAAGTAAGGTTCAAAATATCTTTTTATATTTTACTCAAAAATAAAAAATTTATGCAAATATGATTTAAAATACATTTTTTTTGTTTACACATGCATAATACAAGATATACTCATAATCTCTGAACCATTCTAAACATTATTTATATATGTGTAATATGGTATTTTAAATTGTTTTGACAAAAAAGACAGGATATTAGATAAAAACCCCTGCCCTGCCCTACAGGATGTGGTACAAAGTATTGGGATTTGAAGTTGAGAACAAGGCAATGCTGTCTTGCTCTGTTGCCAATACTATATTTGACTATTCTTAAAATATAATAAACAATTTAACCCCAAAACTAAAATATTATAACTTATGTCCCCTATTAATATCTACTATCTACAAATATTACCACTGGGTTTTAGGTGCAGTCATGGATATTATTTTGCTTTAAAATTTTGCATGCTTTTTAATTGATTATGACATTCACATATTTGGAAATTTACAAATTTACCACCACGAACTCTTCCGCAAAGTGAATGAATATTCCAAATACGATTCCAAGAAAAGCAACTGTATCTGTATATAAAATTGGGGGGGCAAATGACATAAGTCTATAAAGCTCTTTAGAATTGAAGGAGTTGTGGAATTTACTTATCTCTGTGTCTTTCTTTACATTTCGAAATAGAAACAGAGCCAGCCAGCCAGTCAGCCATGTTAGAAGCTCCAGAAACAGAACGGAACAGAGCTTGTATACAACATTCAGATAGAAGACGAGGAAGCTAAGGTTTTTCACAAAATACACGTCCCAATTCCTCAGGGATGTGGGTGACAAATTAGAACCAGATTCCCCAGCCATATCACCCCATTGCCACACACTTCACAAGCCACCATCCAATCAATCGATGGAAAGGTCTAGGGTTTAGGCTTAGTTTTCTTGTAGCACTAGCAAGGAATCCAGCAACTCCTCTTTCTTCCATTTTCTCATCCCATGTTTACTCCTAGAAGAAGTCCAGGAAAACAGAAAGCGTAGATAGAAAATCAGAATCATGTGCGGCATTCCTCGGAACCCATATGTGCCTTGTGATTAAGTTACTCTTGACGTACCTCAGACGGGCCTAGTGATGAGGAGCTCGAGCTTGCTTCTGGTAATGTGTTGGATATTCTTGCTTCTGATTTCTCGTTCGAGTAACTAGCAGATGAGAGAATGTAGAGAATGTCAGAAATAACTTGGCTGGAACAGCCCACCGATGATAGAAAAGAAAAAAACATAATGAGAAAAATGAGATGCCTAGTTATGGTAATCATATGCGCAGCTGCTGATACATGGACAAAATATCATTGGTAAGAATGATTGCCACTCTCAAGTTGCACATGTGAATACAGGAACCTGTTCAAGTGGTCCTCAAACAATCCCCCGGCCACAATAATTGGTTTCCCATACAACCTACAGCTCAACTACATGTATTCGATCTCCACCATTGACTATTTCAGGAATTATCTCTGGCCAAGAAGAATAATAAGAGCTACAATTCATCAAAGTAATTTTATTCTCTCCTTCACAACCTTCAATCTTACCCCCTCCCATAGGCCGATCAAGGCTCACCTGAGGGCACCTTGCTCTATGAGGCGCACACCTAGGCTCTAGGGCATGCACCCTACCATGAGGAGCTAGGCGCATGCCTTTTGTGCCTATGTCATAATTTTTTTTGTTTTTGTTCTTGTTTTTTTATAGACTTGTTAAAATCTACTAGTAATAACCAGAAAAAAAACTGAAAGAAATTTGACAAAACAATAGAGCACCCAATTAGCTATGTAAAAATTTGCACCTCACGTCCAAAAGGCTTGTGCCTATGCCTTACACCTCACGCCTAGGCTCCAAGCACTCTTGCACATCAGTGCACTTTGAGCCTTTGACAACTATGCCCCCTCACTCTCATGCTTGCCTATATAACAGTGCATATGCCAAAGATTGGAATTTTTATAGCAATATGCGTCTTGAAAAAGACACAAAGCAGGGAGTCTCGTACACTAAGAATGCCTTTTTTTATATATATATATTCCCAAAGGAGCAGGAGAATGGTGACCCCTCCTCTCACCAAAGGTAATAAGTTCCCATGAATTCATCAATTTTGGCTTGTATAACTTCACAAGCCAGAATCAAGAATCCATAATTTTAGTTCTAAGCAGTAATATTAGCAAGATTGGATACTCTTATCTACCAATGCAACCATCAATATATGGTTTCTCAAGAGAGAACTGAATTTAAAATGGCAATGGAAATCCTGAATTATTACTTACGTTGAAAGAATTGTCACCCAAATGAGCTCTACACAGTCAACCCAAAGCAGCCTCTGTTCCACAGGGATCACGCCATAGGTAATAAGATGAGCAAATGGCCAAAGCTTCCACCCAGCCTGGGAATAACCCGAATCCACAACATTGTTAGATATATAATAACACAGATGAAAGGCAAAAGAAAAAAAGAAAAAAGAAAAGCCAGTTTCATATAAGAATGAAATCCCTAGACCAATCTTAGAATGTATTGCAGGCATCAGAAGAAAGAAAATGTCCCTCCATCTTTTCTACAACCAATCTTAGCATTTAGTACATGCAAGCCAGAATGAAAATATCTTCCCATCTTTTTCTACAACTGTCCAAAAAGAATCATTAATCCATTTAGGCGTGAATCTATTTCAGGAACATCAACTAAAATTTAGACGTCAGCTGAACTTTCCAATTAATGTTAAAATTTAAAACAACACAGCTCATGTAGATAAATAGAACTGTTGTCCCTTTACCCCATATATGCTTATAGCAAAGAAAGGTAGGACACCATTGCAATGCTATTCCTTCAGAAAAGCAATATAAAGTTTCTGTAGACTCCAACATTCCATCCCTTTCAAAATAATGTCAGTCTAAACAAAACTGCAATCTAAACAAGTTCAAAAAACCAATTTGGACCATAGATTAGTTATAGAGTTCAAATACATTATAACCGTGCAAATTATATAGTGCATGCCACTAAAGAAATTATTGTTTTCAAATGAAATGTTGCTCCAAGCATGATAGTCTTTCTAAGATGGGTAGACAAGAAAAAAAGTGGTCATAGAGAAGCTGGTCAAGTAGCAGTCCTAGGTCTGTCTGAATGCATACAACCAACCACAAATAGAGAAACTGATGGAATAAATATTGGATGCCCAAAGTTCAAACAGAAACCACCCATAATCAAACAGACAAACCAAAGTATTAAAGCTCAAATAATTCACAGACATGTAATGAACAGCCACTGAACAAAACTCAAACTGATTACCAAATCAAGGTTCACGGATCCACTCAAATTGGCTGTTTTGGGTGTTTGCAACATCTCTTTTTATGTAAAATCACCTCTGTAAATTGGCTTAGTCCATTCAAAAAGCCCTTTTGCTAAAACATCTACAACCTTATCAAACATTCTAATCGGATTGCTACTATTGTTGATTTCATGCCCCAACTCCTCAATCTTCTTAATTTGACCCTAACATTTACTTTCATGACTCGTAATTATATACCAGTAATTCTGTTCATGAAGTGCCAGCTCAGAGGCCTAACAGAGTGAATGCCCCATGAGCATTCTATCTGGTGTGTGTAACTAAGGATATCTACAAGGTTCAACAAACATTAGAGGAGTGCACAAAGTACCAAAATCCAATGAATCCAGGTCCACAAAATGCATTTTTCATTGAATAATGCACATCCTTACTGCCCATCCCCTTTGCATACAGATAAAATATGCAAGTCAAAAAGAAGTCTTCAGTCAGGAATGGAAACAAGATATAAGTAGAAGAGAAGAAGTCCTTACAGTTAACATAGGCCAGAAAGTTGCCTTCAATTCATTAAAAATACTAAGTGGTGATTCAAGGCGCAAGAATCCTAGAACAGTATAATAAATGCTGTTCCAAACAGCAGCCCATACAGTTTGATCAAAGACTACTTTAGCAGGAACAACCCACCAATCTTGAAAAGGGAAAAGATCCTGAAAAATAGAACATATTGTTTTATGTTCCATAAATAGATTAAATTATATGTCCTGAACAGTTGAGTATTAAATAATTGACAGCATCACAGTTACCTCACAGAACTGGTAATAATAATGAGAAAGGGATCCATGCAAAGTAAAGCCAACAAGGCCTGATCTGAGCATCCGCACTCTATCAAATTCAAAAAGTGGTTTTCCTTCAACGCACTGCATATTCATCAGACATAATTCAATTCACGTTGGTAAAAATTTAGAATGAACAAACTATGGTGATAGTGGTTAACTTAGAAACACCAACTAACCTGCGCAATCCAATCCCCTAAAGAGTAAACAACTCCACTTATTGCCATTTTTGCTAGAACTGGGTTTGTTTTCAAAGCTGCCTCATAAGCACTCCAGTTATGTTGAGGTGCATATCTCAAGATCTCATATATTGTCCATCCCTATGAGAGACAGAAAATCAGTTCTTGCACATAGTATGGGATGATAATTATCTAAAAGTGACTAGATAATAAGGCGAAGAAATGCATTTGAAAAGAAACTATCATACCCTAACACACATACAATGAACAAAAGCTGCGGCTCAGGGTGTCAACTAGAGAAACTCCACAATCTTTAAACCAGAAAAGTGAGATCCCTAAATTTGTGAGCATACGGATATGTGTCTACAATTATAGAACATGCACAATCATATTTGTGTTCACATAGAATAGTTATCAATAGTTTCATTTCATGCCAACAATATTCATACAGAATAGTTATCAATAGTTTCATTTCTTGCCAACAAACATGAAACTGTATAAACACTTCATCAATAAGACCCATAATCAAGGCCCAAGGATTAAAATGCTTACAAACTGTCAAGTTCCAAATAAATCCTCTCACATCCTAATGAAGTTACTCCAAAAAAATGACCTGATTTTTTAACAGTTCCTGTCATTAAGGAATTCCCAAATTTAAGCCCTATGTTTATAGGATATTTCTAACTACCTTAACCTCTTTTTTGTTTTTGTAATTGTTTTTGTGTTGTTTTTCCCTCCTTGATCTTTATACCCCTCCAAAAAACAGCTCAGCCGTCAAGAACCAACTATTTGATGGTTTCCTTGACTTTTAGTTCCATGTAATGAAGTATGGTTGGCCTTTCACTTATCATGTAAAATGTTTTGCTCCAGAATAATTCCTATACATCAATGACACAAATAAGCCATAGTTGTGCCTAGGGATGTAAATGGGTACTCAATAACCCTAACCCCATTTACATGCTTTAACAAAATTTCAAATAACCTTTACACCTATATCCCCCAATTATGTATTTTTTATACTTGTTTTGATTTTCAATGGGGTTAATTGGGACCCATTGGAACCCAATTACGTCCCTAGTTGTGCTAAAAAATTATTTCACTTAGATATCCTAAACATATAACATCCTATGTACATAAGATGATGTTAGCTATCCTGTTTGAGATTTTGATTCGTGGATGTGGGCTTGCCAACATTGGAGATAGAGTAGTGTTTGAAGAATTCCTCTTTCTTGTGCTTTGTGATATATTTGGCAAGAGAGGAATTGGAGAGCTTTTGAGGGTGTTGAAAACGTGATGTTTTATCTCTAAAGGAATCATTCTCATTTCCCTATTTTGGTGGGTTAGAGAGATGGATATCTCATGGTATGAGATATAATAATCTTACAGAAGAAATGAGTACGGATAGAGATGATTCACGACTGAAGAGCTAGAATTCATGTAGTTGACCATACTTAGTGAAATTAAGGCCTTTGATGTTGATGTTGTAGGGAGGTGCATCCCTCCCCCTTAGAGCCCTTTTTGCTCATTTTAGGTGAGTTATTCTAACATGTAGTTTACATGAACAAGATTTGTCTTTAAAGGCATCTTCTTCTATATATTTTTGTTATATATATGTACAACCATCCTTCCATTATATAAATAAAGCATTCACTCCATCTAAGTATTCTACTAATTAAGACATATGTCATCACTAATGTCAAGTGGCAGTTACTCACGCATATGCCTAGATATCATATAAATAAATCAAACATGTCCTCTAAAACACGTTGAACGGGGCAATACTACCTAAAAAAGGAGAAAGAACCAGAAGAGAAGAGAGAAACATTGGTAAGTCATTTTTAGAATGGTAAAACAAACAGATAGGCCAATGAAATCCGCATCTCGGAGTGCCCTTTGTGAAAGAAACCAATGGCTGTGACTACAAACAAAAATGTGAAACAAAAAGTTCCCCTTCCTCTAGTAAGAGATGAGCTTAGGGCAACAACTTCACACCAACCATACAAGATAAAGCAGAGATCTTGAAAAGATAACAAAAATTATCAGTCTTCGCAATCTTAAGCCAGATTTGCATGAGTGAATTTGATTTCTATATAATTAGCAACTGAGAAATCTTAATCATGGGAAATGAATATTCCAAAAGGAAAAAAAAAAAGAAGGAAAAGAGACAGATTTCAACTTGAAGAAATGCAACTTCGGAAAAACCAATTGACTTAAACCCGTTTCCCCAAATTGCAAAAACGTAAGTGGCATCTACCATCAACTATCCCAATTTTATCTCAAATTCCCACCATAAAAAGAGAAATTCCTCAAACAACTTCCCACGAACTCATCAACCACAACCCTGCTACATAACTCCTCAAATATATGATCAAGATAGAAGTCTATCGTATGGAACCCAATCTGATTGTGAATAGAGGACAGGCATAGAAACAAGTATTAGAGGCCTAATACGGTTAAGTTACCCCCTATAAATAGACTTCCCAACAAGTGGTATCAAAGCCACCCCTACCAAATCCAACAATGAAAATTCCTCAAACAATTAATGATATGATTGGTTTTGACTCACATGCCAGTAGTCGTGATCGATGGTGAGCAGCTTGGTGATGGCAAAGGAGCCAGCAGCCAGAACAATGGTGGCATTAATGGCCCTATCGATCAACTTGTCCACATCCTCCTGTTCCTCTTCACCCTTCCCATCCACTCCCCCCATAGAAGAAGAAGCCGAAGATGAAAACCCATGAAATTCACCCGCCCCTTCGAACGACAACCGCCCTTCACTCCCTCCAAACCCATGAAATTCTCCTCCCTCAACTTCCCTCTCCGTTCCGCTCGCCACACCGTCGGGCTGGTCCGTGGAGTCCCGGCTCTGCACCGGAATCACGTCGAGCTCCTCCGTCACCGACCCGACCACGGCCCAGTCCCGCTGTTTGTTTCTCGGAAAAATCTTGGGGGAGCCCTTTAGTGGGGAAAATACGGGTTTGGGTATGGGTTTGGGTCTGGGGAGAGAAAGGAGTCGTTGTGGGGCGATGCTGCTGACGGCGGCGGCCATTGTTGGGAGGAAACGGAGCGAGAGATCGGCGACCGATCAGCGTGGTTTCTCCGAGTGATGAGCGGGTGCAGAGAGCGATTAAATACGTGGAGGATTGTTGCTGATCTGGTGTGTCGCGCGAGACAGGGCTTTTGCGTGAAGTCGAGGTCAGTGTTGGACAGGTGGCCTTTGACTTTGTCGTGAGGTTTGAGGATGATGAATGCATGGGATAAGTGTGGGGTGAGATGTAGGGGATCATTTTGGCAGTTCGAGGATAACGAACGTAGTCCACACAAGTTAAAGTCAGTCGTATTTATTGTTCTTCTCTTTGTTTCCTTAACTTTTTCCAATAATTTGATCCCACTTGAAGAACAAGTTAGTTTTAAAATAGGAAATAAAAAAATTTCTAGGATTCTTTTTTTATTTTTATTTAAAATGGGAATATTATATTAATTATAAAAAAAGTAAATTTTAAATAATTAAAGATAAAAACATATTATTTTTTAACCCAAAGAAAGTCCCCCATAGAAAGAAACTATTAGAGATAATGTAATTAATTCCTTTTTTATCTTTTAACTTATGAATCATAAATTATATAACAAATCACAACCCAAATAACAATTGAATAGTACCATACTTGAAGGCCAAAACCTCAAATCTTAACGTAATGGCCGGCCATCACTACTATAAGCTTGCAAGTCAAAACACAACCACAAGCTTTTTGGTTAACTGAAAATCTTGTCAATGATTTGGGACTTGTAAGGTGCAGGTGAGTGAAAGCATTGTGAGGATCTTAAGCAGTGAGGGCCCATGCATTACCCCACCTCCGGTGGTGCCAGCCATAGCCATGGCCGAGAGTTGTGTGAATCTTATTCTTCTGGTGCAAGTCAAAAGAAAGACAAAATGTGTATGAAAACAACTTCTCGCAATCCATCTGGGGGCCCCACAATGATCCGAAACTGCTGTTGCTGGCCATTGCTAGTCCACAGAATATATGGGTGACCAATCAAACAGCCTCACTCATATCCTTGCCAAGTTTGAAAGTCGAAAATAATATTGCTGAAATGTCTCTTTCTGGTTATACCCATTCTACACAATCATGTGGCCTTGAACTTGTTGCATGGTTTCAAAGCCAGTGAACACCATCTACCACTCTTTCTTTGTTGGGACGAGCAATAGGCTCCGACACTTCTAACACTTAGACTGCAATAGGTTCTGACACTTCTAACACTTAGACTTAAAATAAATTTGAAAATAAATATTCAAAAGCTGAAAGCGCACGCATATACATAAAAACAGTAAGTCAAAAAAAAAATTATAGTAAGATTTTACCGTATTTCACTCTCAAAAATTGAGCTACATCCACATTGAGTTTCGACGAGAAAAGATTATTGTACTAGTCGAAAAAAAGTTTACACCCTTACTGTACACTCATTGATCCTCTAACAAACAAGCCTAAAAATCACAAACAAATTAAGAGACATATCTAAGGAACCAAAGAAAATAAATAAGAAGAACATGTATAGAGAAAAAACGAGAGGAAACCCTTAAGCAAAAAACAACCCGACTGATGCTCAAATACTGAGGAATAGAGATATAAATAGGTAGGGTATGAGGCAAAGCAATGACAAACATAAGCCTAATGATTAGATCAACAATATTCACAATAGCAAGCAACATGACAAAATGCAACGGGAGAATCAAACGTGCCACAAACTGGAACGACAAGGGAGGTTGTCATTTTGGTTGTCCAAGCACACGGGCTCCAAAACAACAGTGTTTTGGAGCAGCCAGTGTGTGGTTTCCACCTAACCTTTCATCCCTAGTTCCAAAACAACGGCATTTTTGTGTTGATGCTTTACGATACTCAACAATCTCCACCTTGAAGTTTCAACACTTCGAGGTCACGCTTTCCAACAATAGTGCAGCATGTTTTAATCCTTGCGATCATCACTCTTGTTGGTCTACCCTTCAACTAAGTTCGACATGCAGCAAGTCCAAACAATGTTTAAACTTGGTTGCAGTCATTATTTTTGTTCCCATGTTAGCTGGATTATTTTCAGTGGGCACTTTCTAAATCCTCACAGCATCATTAGCCACCTGATCTCTCACATAATGGTATATATCTCACATCCACATGCTTGATTCTTTCATGATACACTGGGTTTTTGCATAAATGGATAGCATTCTAGCTATCTAAAAACACCACAACTTTGTTTTGCAATAGATGGATCTCCTTTAGTAGGCCTTGAAGCCATATAGCCTCTTTGAATGCATCTGTCACTACTACATATTCTGCTTCAGTGGAAAACAGTGCAACCAGAGGCTACAACTATGACTTCTAATTGATCCAGTTACCACCTAAGGCGAAAAAGAAAGTAGTGGTAGATTTTCTAGAGTCCCAATCCCTTACAAAGTTAGAGTCTACAAAACCCACAAGATCAAGTGCATCACACATTTTTTTATAACTTAAGCCAACATTTACATAACCACTAATATATCTCAACAAATATTTCAAAGCATCTCAATGAGGTTTCCCAGGATTAGACATAAACCTATTGAGTAATGAAATTGAATATGCAAGGTCTGGTCTGATACTAATCATTGAGTATATGATAGTTCCAATCACATTTGCATATGGAATATTTTCCATCTTAATGAGCTCAAAATCAGATGAAGGACACTGTGACTTTGATAAAATAAAATAACAAGCCAAAGAAACATTTACAGGTTTACATTCAGACATGCCAAATTTATATATGGTTTTCAATAAACAGTCATGATAATGTATCTTTAAACAAAATCTACTTCTATCTCTCTCAATCACCATTCTCAAAATTTTCTTCGTAGGTCCTAAGTCTTTTATGTCAAAATTTGTATTTAACAAAGATTTCAATTCATAGATTTTAGATTTAGACTTACTAATCAATAAAATATCATCTACATATAAAATCAAGTAAACATGAATATCAAAGAGTATGAAGTAAAAACAACTATCATATTTACTTCTAAGAAAACCAATCCCTATAGCAAAATTATCAAATTTTGCATACCATTGTTTAGGGGATTGTTTTAAACCACACAAAGATTTTTTAAGCAGACAAACATGTTCAAGATGAAGAGAATTAATATACCCAACAGGTTGTATCATATATATTTGCTCATCAAAATCACCATGTAGAAAATGAGTTTTGACATCTAATTGTTTCAATTCTAAGTCAAAATGCACAACTATAACAAGCACCATGCGAATAGTTTTAAACTTAACTACAGGTAAGAAATTTTATTATAATCTATGCCCTCCCTTTGGGTAAATCTCTTTACTGCTAGTCTAGCTTTACATCTAATTGGGTCAGAGGGAGTCATACATTTCTAGAGCTTAAATAACCACTTACATTGAACCAACTTCTACTTCTCTGGTTTTGGAACCAATTTCTAAGTTCCATTGGCCATCAAAGAAGCCATCTCCTCATCCATAGCTTGCTGCCACTTGGTGTAGTCATGGGAGCTGACAGATTCCTCATAACTGGATGGCCCACTACTCCTTATTTTCATTTCTGCAATCAAGACACAAAAAACTAAATCTGTATATACATATCTTGCAGGAGATCTTACAGCCTTCCTACTTTTGTCTCGGGCTAATTGATAGTCCCTAAGATTTTGCTGAAGGGAGTCATGCTGCTCCACCTTAATCTCAAGATCATTATCATGCTTTTTCTAATCAATTTCATGATTAGAAGTTTGATCTAGGTTGGATACTAGTAAGGGATCATCTCCTGTACACAGGTTCTTGAGAGGCAGGAGCAACTAGCCGATCATCAACTCTTGCTAGTTGCTCCACCTTAATTTGATTACCACATGTTATGACATAATCATCTGGGGTTCTGAGTTTGGTACATGCATCCATATTTGTTAATTTGTAAGGAAAAAAGACATCACCTAAATGCCTATCCCATAGCCTATAACCCTTCATCCCTTCTTAATAGCCAACAAACACACATTTCATGGACCTAGGCTCTAGTTTTCCCTCAGATTGGTATGCATAGGCTTCACAACTAAACACTTTAAGGTAGTTTAGGTTAGGTTCAACTTCCTACCTGTCCATTTTTCTTCAAGGCATCTGAGGTTTAAGACTGTTGAAAAGTTTCTATTTACTAAGGTAACTCTAGATTTGAACAACCCAGATTCAGATTGGACCTAACCCTAAGACATGAACACCAAAATTGTGCTCTGATACCATTGTTGGGACGAGCAATAGGCTCGGCCACCTCCAACACTTAGACCCAAACAAATCTGAAAACAAATATTCAAAGGCTAGAAGTACACACATGCACATACACAAAAACAGTAAGCCAAAAAAGAAAAAAACACAGTAATATTTTATCATGGTTCACCCTAAAAAATAGGGCTAAATCCACGTTGAGCTCCGATGAAAAGAGCTCACTGCACTAGTCAAAAAATGTTTACACCCTCACTGTACAAAACTTGCACCCTTACTGTACACTCACTAGTCCTCTAACAAAAACGCTTCAAGATCACAAATAAATTAGATGGCATACCTAAGGATCCAAAGAAAATGAAGAAGAAGAACATGGATAGAGAGAAAACGAGAGGAAACCCTTAAGCAAAAAACAACCCGACTGATGCTCAAATTTCAAGGAATAGAAGGATATAAATAGGTAGAGTATAAAGCAAAGCAACGAGGGAGATGCGCCTAATGATCAGATCAACGGTATCCACAGTTGCAAGCGACACAACAAAATGCAACAGGAGAATCAAACGTGCCACAAACTGGAACGACAAGGGAGGTTGACGTTTTGGCTATCCAAGCACACAAGCTCCAAAACAGTAGCATTTTGGAGCAGCCAGTGTGTGGTTGCCACCTGGTTCCAAAACGGCAACGCTTTGTGTTGATGCTCCATGATACTCAACATTCTTGTTTGTACCTGGCAATGCAATGGGATGCACAAATTTTGATCAATATCTCTCATCCACCAAATTCATTTGCCTTTTTTTTTTTTTTTGTGTGTGTGACTAAAATGAGTTGATTTTGCCACCAAAAGTATCAAAAACTCGCGGAAAATACATAGGTCATTGAATAAATTCAAAGGCATAGAAGGTTAAATAACAATAGAGACACTAACACAATTGAGATGGTATTGTAGAAATCTAGAAAACAGTTTCAGTTTCTTATGAGAGGGGAGAAGAAAAAGATGAAACTCTTAGTTGTACACTTGGATGGGGTTCCACTCATTTTTGAAGGAAATTAGCAACCTTCTTTTGGCAAGGAAAAAATCAGCAACTTTACAGCAAAGCCTGCATGGAAGCCAGGGTGATGACATCCGAAGTTGGCAATGAACTCAAGGGAATGCGAAGAAGCTCCAGTCAGAAATGACAGCAGATTAACTTTCTTCTGGCATTATGAGACGATCTTGACCTTCTATTAGCTTTGCAGACCGAATCACATCGCCAGTTTTAATTTGAGGAAGAACTTCTCTCCCAACAGTTGTGTATCTATATACACCAGCAAATAAATATTGCGTAAACAAACAATGCAATTGGCTTGAACCAACCAAAGCAAATCAAAACTCAAAAAGAAACAGATAGGGTAAATATATAAACAGGTTACTGCTACAAAAGTTGCAAGGACATTACCCAAAGACAGAAAATTGACCCTCATCAAAAGATAATCCCCCTAAGCCAGCCTGTCATATATTTAACATAGGAAACTCAGATTTATAATCTTATTTGAAATATATTATCTTGGCTGCACTGTATTCTAGACTAAACAATTAAAGACATTCACACCCAGAAAAGGCACTAGTAATGCTACTTACACTCCTCTTATCATAAAGATAAAAGAAGAACTGATTTGGTGAAGAGTACTCCTCAGAGACATCACTGTGTGCCATAGCAACTGCACCATATACAGATAGTGGAAGCACAGGCAGCTCCCCATCCTTCATTATAGAAAATTGGGAAATGTTACTGGAAATATGGTAAGATAGATATCTGTTAAGTCTTTTAAGAATGAAAAAATGTCAACAAAGCTTCTTATCTGGAAAAGAAAAAATTGTGTACAACCTGCACACTTAATGTTGTCCTGTACAGTGGCTCAAATTGTCCAGATGGCTTTATCTCCAAGGGAACGCTGTAACCACTGTTATTTCCGAGACTGCTTTTTGATAGAATAGCTTGTTCAGTACAGCTGACTTTCACTCCATTGTATGCCCCATCAACCACCTAAACCACAGTTTTACCACTTTTTACTGAGTTGTATTGTGCAAGTAAATATTGTTTTAAGATTTAAACGTATATGATAAATGGAAAGACTTCTGCAAGTACAAGGCTTAATGAAGTTGCAAGGCATCTCATGTTGAGACTTCATTAGAACTAACATGTTGAGAAAAGAGAATGGTCCCTCACTCCATAGGGGATTTTGTATTTAATCTCAAATTTCCAAGTGTTTTCTAAAACTTAAAACACGTTGATTTGGATTATCTTCTGAACTTTTGGAGCTATTTTACAAAAACAGAACAGGAGAGAAGATGAAAATCTGGATGTTGTGTTATCTTTTGGCCTGCTGCTTTTGACGTCCATTTGAAATCAAACCTTCACTATTTTTCATCTTTTTCAATTCTTCTTGCTTTATTTCATTTGGACATGTATGTCTATAAAACAACCAATGAAATTAAACCTCAACCTGGCATAATAATACTTAGTGAAACTAAAATTTTTCTGGATTGCATAACAGGCAGCAGATGACACTTAAAAACTGCCACAAGACTGGAAGAACAAACAAACATTTGGAAAGGAACAAGAAGAAGAAAAAGGAAACCTTTGAGGAATCTCTTTAGTGCTGGCATCAGCAGTATTAGTAGGTTTTGACTCTTTCCATGAATAAGCATTTGACTGTTTGCTATGGCAGCTGCTCCAGGAAAGTCAAAGGTTGGCTTGGAAAGTTGTTTTTGTATTAATTTGGTGCTTTTGCAAGAAACAAATAGGAGATTCTTAGAGGTAGCTCAGATACTTAATTTAGAGGAAATATTTTTGTGCATTTATTGGAGGGAGTTCTATATCCTTGTACATGCATAGGTTCTTCAAATTTTTGCTTATATAAGCAGAGTTTATTTGAGCCTTTTTGCCAATAACCTAACCAATCAAAAATTATGAATCCCCTAACCTAGTCATCATGAAGAATTCTAAATCCACCAACCAAACCAATCAAAAAATGTATAAAAGGAAGATAGAGAGTAACCATGCAGTTCTCTACTGTATTTATCTTCAATAAAAATTTCAAGGGTAAAGTGAGATTCCACTACCTTACCAGTTTTGCAAAATTTCCAGCTGTTAGTGGTGCTGAATATCCATCTATAACGACCTGAACAGATGTTCAATTATCAGTGAAGTAGAAGCAAAACACACTATGGCCAGTGAATTGACAATCACAATGTCCTGAACTGTAACCTCAAAAACCTGACAATCATAAGTTAATCTGATATACCTAAGGAACCAGGCATCTACTTGATTTTTCAAATATCTTACACTGGTTGTTTTTGTATAATCACAAGATCAAATTTAAAAGATGACCCTATCTTTGCAATATCATATGCAAAATTACAACAATAAAAAGATGTCCTAACCTAATTTCAGTCCGGGGAACATTAAAACAATAAGGACCATACTTTGCAAGTAATAACAAGGCCATGAAGAATTGCGATTGCACTTTTAGAGATGCTAAAGACCATAAAACAAATGAAATGCAACAAATGGAAAATTGATATGCTCTAACTTCAAACAAACATCAAGATGATTGACATTGACATTCTATGTACAACTTTTCCCTTGGTACTTATCAGTAGTCTATAATTGGGTGTGTTACTACATTACATAGCTTGTAAACATTGCCTTTAAGTTAGTAATTTCAAACCTGGAAATTTGACTGGTAATGTCAAAAGATTATCATCTGAAGTGAGAATCAGTGGTTTTTATGTTCTTGTAAGCACCAGCAAATGGACTGAGAGTCCAGCCTGTTTTAGGTGTAATACTGAGGAATCATAGTTATTTTTAACTCACATGCATCATCATAAATCATAAGGAAAAGAACAAGAAATAAAATAACCAAAGACAATGGCAATGGTTATTGCTACCAGGATTATCAGCTTCATATTACCAAGATGAACATAGATTTAAAATTTCAAAGCATTTTTTACATTAGAAAATATCACTCATAAAAGATAACGGCAACAATCAACCAGGCTTTAATCTCACTAAGTAACATCTAGCACAAGGATTCTAGCTCACCAATCATCTTTATCTATGACCTTATATTGTATAAGGCCCTCATATCCCATGTCATGTCTAAGACCATGACATTTTTCACTCCATCCACTCTCCTCATAGAAGCAACCATTGGGTCTTATTCTCACATGACCAAATCATATTAACCGTGTCTCACACATCTTATTCTCAATAACCCTCACTCAAACCTTATTTTTAATGTCTTCTTTTTTTATTATGGCCTCATCTCATTACATTCATATTTTGCAGATCTTGAAGCTTTACTACCTAAAATTTCATGCCATACCACAAAGTTGGTCTTATAACCATATGATAAGACTCTCCTTTTAGCTTTAAAAGGATTTTTCAATCACAAATTGTGAAGTACTTATCCATTTTAACCATTTTTCCTTAATCTATTAACATTTTCAATAATATTTCCATCTCTTTGAACAATTTATCCAAAATATTCTAAGCTACCTTTTTCAGAATAACTTAATCTTCAAGTCTCACCATAATAATCATCTAGTTTTCCTAAATTTAGATTCTATATATTCAATTTTTTATCTGCTCTGGTGACACCTCCAGATTCTAATGTGCCCCTCCTACCTTGAGTTTAGGATGCCTTCTTTTGCATCATGACTCTCACCCACCAATATAATGGCATTTGCAATAGCATACATTGAGGCATCTCTTCTTGGACGTGCTTAGTAATTTCATCCATTACTAGAAGAAAGAGATAATGAAAACATAGATCCTTAATGTAATTCAATTATAATTAAAATGGTATCAGTATCTATTCCACAAATTCTAACAAATATTTCTATTTCATGACACATGTCTTTAGTAACTAGGTTGTATAAAAATGGAAACGGGAAATGGATACGATATGAAATAGAAACAGGGAAACAACATTTTCCAAAAAAGTAGGAAATAAAATCACAGGGGAACATGTAAGTAAAAAAAAATATAGGGGCCTTTTATTAAATATAATTTTTAATATAAAAATTATAAAAATAATTATTCAATCAAACATAAACATAAATTTCATTATCCATTTAAGAAAACATAAATACAAGTTGTTTCTGTCTCTAACGTAGTCGCCTGGACAGTAAAGACAGAATTGCTTCCGTCTCTAATGTGGTTGCAAAACAAAAATGCATTTCCAATATTGCAAAATAGCCCTGAAACATTTCAAGATTACAAAAACGGCTTAGAAACGTTTTTTTGGTGTTTCTTGGCATTTCAAGGTAGGAAACATTTTGAAAATACCGAAACGGCACCCTTTTGATGTTTCCATGCATTAGTGTTTGGTAACTTAGAGATGGTTCCCAGGGGAAACCTCTTTGGGCAAATATGGATCATCACATAGTCTTTGTTGAACTCCAGAAATCTCTCCAATATTTTCCTAATTTCTTTCCTTATTTTTCTGATTTGTTTCCTAATGTATATCCGTATATTTAGCTGATTTGTTTCCTTATTTTATCCTTTGTAAATCAGGATATGATCTCTATATAAGATATATCCCTTTACAGCACATATAGCTATATATACTGTAACTTCTTTATAAGGAATACCGAGAAGAATCCAAACATTCACATGGTATCAGAGCAACCTGTTCTGGACTGCTCTCTCTGGTAACAAGTCGCTGCCTTCAGCCACTGGGTCTTTGTCTTTGGTTGTTATTGGGTCTTCATTGCCCATCTCAAGGCCTTCATTGTCTAACCAAGTTGTTCCTCACTTCTGATTTCTTTTTAGCCTTCATTACTACTGTTCCTTTCTTTGTTCAAGCCTCACCGTTATTTACACCCTTTGGTCATTATGTCTGACATCTCAAATGCCACTTTCCCCAACCCGGTTGTTGTTGTTTTCAATTCATCCTCAAATGGATCTCGTGGTGAACTCCAAAGCATGAAGTCTTCTTGTCGCCTTAATGGGAAGATATGTTTGCAATGGAGTTAGATTGTTAGGACCTTAAGGGGCGAGGAAAGATAAGCCATTTGAATGACACTAGTATGAGTACAGGAGATCCAAAATTTGATGCCTGGGATGAAGAGGATTCCATGATTATGTCATGGTTATGGAATTCCATGCAACCAGAAATTTGCCAGAATGTTATGTTTCTCACTGCAGCAAAGGCTACTTAGGACACGCTTACTCCAACAGACAAGACATTGCAGTCATCTATGAATTGAAGACGAAAGCTTCATCCATGAAGCAAGGTACCATGTCCGTGACTGATTACTACAATGTCATGACTGGTCTTTGGCTGGAGATATACCACTATCAATATCTCAAGATGAAATGCAGTGATGATGTGAAGACATTGCAGGAATTTGTTAAATGTGAGTATTTGATTTTCTGGCTTTTTTGAATATGGAGTATGATCAGGTTAGAGTGCAGGTCCTTGGAAGGGATCAGTTACCATCTATAACTGAAGCTTTTGCAATCATCCAGGCAAAAGAAAGCCGAAGGAGTATTATGCTGGAACCACATTCAGCTGAAGGATCTGCACTGATTTAAAAGAGGTACAGTGAAGGAGGAAACAAGGCTGGAGAGTTCGGACAAGGTAGAATGATAGTTTGCGGCAGGATTCTATAAAACAGTCCAATAAAGACGGGTTGTGATGCACTTACTGCAAGAAACCACACCACACAAGAGAGAACTGCTTTAAGTTGCATGGTAAGCCCAAGTTCTTGTTCACAATGGTGGATTTAAGGGTCTGCAACGTGGACAAGCTAATTTAACAAATAAAGAAGGCCCTACTCATGAGAAGCCGATTACCAACAATGAGGAGTTACAAGGAATTCAATTGGGAGGAGGTTGAAAAACTGCGTAGTCTTTTGGAGACTCTCAACAAGTCTTTGGGTTCTTGCTCTCTAGCCCAAGTTGGTATGTGTCTCTTAACTGAACCTTCTAAAGTTTCAAATAGTTTACAGTCAAATCCATGGGTTATTGATTCTGGTGCAACAAATCATATGACCAATAATCTTGTCAAAGTCGAAACCTATCAGTCCTCTAGTGGGAACCCAAAGATCACTATGGCTGATGGGTCTCCTATTTCTATCTCAGGCCACGACAGTATCTGATTAAACCCTCAATTTTGTTGAATAATGTCTTACACGTGCTGAATCTATCTGCTAACCTTATTTCCATTCACAAAATCAGCAAACACCTAAACTGCAAAATCAGGGCCGGCCTTGAAATTTTATGGGCCTTAAGCGAAATTTTTCATGGGGCCCTTTACGACTATATTTAAAAATAAAATTAATATGAATACATTTTTTTTATTATATAAAATTCACAATATTTCACTTTAAATTTACTCTTTTAGCTTTTTTAGATGAAAAATCAACAATTAAACTATTACAATTAATTTGTTCCAACATATGTTTTTCAATAGACACCATCGCCAATCCATTAATGTAGATTCACTAATAATAAAGGGATCACAAATATTGAAATATATACACAAAATTAATTGATAATTTAAGGACTAATAAAAAAAATCAAAAGATATATCTGATAAGTCACACAACGGGATGATGAGAACGAAAATGGAATCGCTGAAGAGAAGGCGTAGTTGTGAAATCGGTTGGATTGAAGACCTACGCAGATTGATGGTAGATGCCAGTGACAATGGATGGATAAAAAATTAAGAAGAAAAGGAACTGAGGAAGACGATGGAGTCGCAACCACTGCCAGGCGCATGGAAATAGTTGTGATACAATCATACAATGGGGAGATTGAGATTAATTAAAAATACATGGAATAGTTGTGAGGGGATGAGTGCCACTGCCAGACACATGGGAATGGGTTGATTATTAATAAAGGAATGTGAGATATTGAGATTAATTAAAAATTGTAGTGAAGCTCATGGGATTAATTATTGATAAAAGAAAGGTGAGAGATTGAGATTAAATAAAAATTTACAATGGTTTGAAATGGGCATGGGCCCCCCTAACGTCTCTTCAATTTTTAAATTTACTATTTTTAATGAATTTTATTTTTTTAATTAATTTAAAATCTAGAAATTGAAATGGGCATGGGTCCCTTTAGTGGCTTAAAATGGGCATGGGCCCTAGGTGGCTGCCTAGACAGCCTATGCCCAAGGCCGGCCCTGTGCAAAATCACCTTTTTTATTCTCATTATGTGCAAAATCACCTTTTTTATTCTCATTATGTTTTTCAGGATCTAACGTTGGGGAGGATGATTGGATTTGCTAAAGAGCAGAATGGGCTGCACTATCTTGAAGACCAAAATGAAGATTCAGAGAACAGAACTCAACATATGTTGTCCTACTCTTCTCAATGCCCCTCCTGTTCAAACAAAACTGAGATTTGGATTCATCACCTTCTCCTTGGCCATCCTCCTTTTCCTTTGTTAAAACATATGTTTCATGTTTCCAGTTGAGAGTTTCCATTGTGATATTTGTCAATTAGACAAAACATCATCGTGCATTTTTTCTTGCAAGTAGTTTGAAAATTAATAAACCTTTCTCTTTAATCCATACGGACATCTAGGGACCTTCTCCAATTCCCAATGTGAATGGTTCTAGGTGGTTTGTTTCATTTATAAATGATTGTACCCGAACAATGCGGCTTTATCTCATGAAAGAAAAATTTGAGGTTAGCACAATTTTTCTTCATTCCCACCTAATTATTAATACTCAATTTGGGGAGAGAATATAAAGGGTCCAATCTGACAATGCAAGGGATTATTTCAATCAAACCCTTACTCCTTTCTTTCAGCAGGAGGGAATAATACATGAATCTTCTTGCTTTGACACACTTCAACAAAATGGGATTGCAGAATGCAAGAATAGGCATCTCCTAGAAGTTACTCTAACACTCTTGTCTTGTCCAATGTACCAAAATATCTATGGGGTGAGGCAGTCTTGACAGCAGCACACCTAATCAATCAGCTTCCCTCTAGAGTTTTGAACAATAAGAGTATTATCCATACCTTGTTTGATTTCTTTCCAAACTCAGTCTTCATAAAAAGTCTCCACCTAAGGTTTTTGGCTGTGCTGCATATGTTCATATTCATAGGAAACATTGGTCAAAACTAGATCCTCGAGCCCACAAATGTGTCTTCATTAGGTACTCAAACACTCAGAAAGGGTACAAATGTTACAATCCTACCAGCAGAAAAATTATTGTCACCATAGATGTGATATTTCCTGAAACCGAATCCTTTTTCTCTACTCCATACTCTCACCTTCAGGGGGAGAAATATTCTAAAGAAGGTGAGATTTGTTATAGGGGCTGTTCAGGATCCAGTCATTTCTTGAAGGTCTTGATGTTCTTCCTTCCGTGTCCCAGTCACAATTTAAATCAGCACCATCATCTGATAATTCTGAACCTGAACCTGAAACAGATTTTTTCCCTCAACCAACCAATCCAACTGAGGTAGTAATAGAGGTTCAGCCATTGGACCTACTGCCTAAACCTTCCCAACATTCTCAGCCCCATTCAGATATTCCTCAAGAACCAGAAAAACAAATGTTGTCCCAGCAGCTGAAGCAGTATTTAAGAAGAGTACAGTCCACATCCACTATGAGGTAGGCACAAGAGTCCAACCCAAGTTCAGGTATTGAACCATCTCTTTCTCCTTCTATTGTTAATCAATCTGATTCCTCTAAAGATTTGGATCCTACCCTTGATCTTCCCATAGCTAAGATAAAGGGAACTAGGAAGTGTACCTAGCACCCCATATCCAATTTTGTATCCTTCTATAGACTATCTCCACAACATAAAGCTTCCTCACTACCCTGAATTCGATTGAGATACCTAAAACTGTTCTTGAAGCTTTAAGGGACAGAAATTGGACACATGCGATGAGGGAAGAGATGAGTGCAACAACAACAACAACATATCCAGCCTTTATCCCACTATGTGGGGTCGGCTACATGAATTCTAGACTTCCATGTATTTCTGTCTTTTGTCATATCCTCATTTAGATCCATATATTTCATATCAAATTTTAATGCCTCTCCCAAAGTCTTCTTGGGTCTACCTCTACCTCTTTTTGTGACTAATTGTTCCATTTCATCAACTCTCATCACAGGAGCGTCTCTTAGTCTCCTTCTCACATGACCAAACCATCTTAGTCTAGTCTCTCTCATCTTCTCCTCGATTGGCACTACTCTTACCTTATTACGAATAACTTCATTTCTAATTTTATCCTTTCTTGTATGTCTGCACATCCATCTTAACATCCTCATCTCCGCTACACTCGTCTTTTGCTCATGCTGGTATTTGACTGCCCAACATTCTGAGCCATACAACAGGACTGGTCTTATAGCTGTCCTATAAAATTTTCCTTTCAATTTTAATGGGATTTTACCATCACATAACACCCCCGATGCATTTCTCCATTTTAGCCAACCTGCCTTAATTCTATGTGCGACATCCTCGTGGATTTCTCCATCTTTTTGAATCACTGATCCCAAATATCGAAAATGGTCTTTTCTTTGTAAGATTTGGTCTTCTAATTTTATTATAACATCATCCACTTTTGTATTTTTACTAAATTTGCATTCCATATATTCTGTTTTCTTTCTACTTAATTTAAATCCTTTAGATTCTAAATTGTTTCTCCACAACTCAAGCTTAGTGTTCACTCCGTCTTTTGTTTCATCCACCAACACTATGTCGTCTGCAAATAGCATACACCATGGCACATCTGTCTGAATATCTTTAGTGAGTTCATCCATTACTAGGGAAAATAAGTATAGGCTTAGTGCAGAACCTTGATGCAGTCCTATTGTAGTTGTAAATGGTTCAGTATCCCCTCCGCATGTTCTAACCCTTGTCTCTACACCATGATACATGTCCTTAAGGGCTTGTATATAGGCTATTTTGACTCCTTTCTTCTCTAAAACCCTCCATAATACTTCTCTAGGGACCCTATCATAGGCCTTTTCTAGATCTATAAACACCATATGTAGGTCTTTCTGATGATCTCGATACCTTTCATTAGACACCTCAGTAAATATATAGCTTCCATTGTTGACCTACCAGGCATGAAACCAAACTGATTTTCTGACACCTTTGTTTCCTTTCTGAGCCTCTGCTCTATTACTCTCTCCCAGAGTTTCATAGGTATGACTCATTAACTTAATTCCTCTATAATTTTCACAGTTTTGAACATCTCCTTTATTCTTGTATATAGGAACCAAAGTACTCTTCCTCCACTCATCTGGCATCTTTTTTGATTTAAGGATGGCGTTAAATAGTTGCGTTAGCCAGGAGATGCCCTCTTCTCCCATGCATTTCCATGCTTCTATTGGTATATTATCTAGTCCCACTGCCTTATGATTTTTCATCTTTTTTAATGCTTGCCTTATTTCATTTGAACTTATGCGTCGATAAAATGTATAGCTCACATTCCCTTCGGAGTTACTAAGATGTCCCAACCTAACTCTTGTGTCACCACCATCATTGAATAATTTTGTGAAATACTCCTTCCATCTCTCCTTAATCGCTCCCTCATTTACTAAAACATTTTGATTGTCATCTTTTATGCATTTCACTTGATTTAAATCTCGTGTTTTTCTTTCTCTTGCTTTAGCTAATTTATATATATCCCTTTCTCCATCTTTTGTATCAAGTCGTTTATATAGATTCTCATATGCTTTTGACCTTGCTTCACTAACAACTCTTTTTGCTGCCTTTTTTGCTTCTTTATAATTTTTTTGATTTTCTTCATTGTTGCATTGATATACCACCTTGTAGCAAGTTTTCTTATTTTTAATTTTCAATTGTACCTCTTCATTCCACCACCAAGACTCCTTAAGGTTAGGGGCTCTACCATTTGTCTCTCCAAGGACTACCTTTGTCGTGCTTCTCAGAGCATTAGCCATTTCTTTCCACATTTGGTTTGTTTGTCTTTCTCCATTCTATTCCCTTCTACCCCTTAATTTTTCTTTGAAGATTAGTTGTTTCTCCCCTTTTAAATTCCACCACCTGATTCTTGGATTTTGTTTTATGTGATTTTTTCTCTTCCAATTTCTTACTTGAACGTCAAGTACTAGAAGTCTATGTTGAGTAGTCAAACACTCTCCTGGTATCACCTTACAATTCCTACAACATAACCGATCCTCTTGTCTCATGAGGAAGTAATCTATTTGGGTGCTTGAGGTGATATTTTTATATGTGATTAAGTGTTCGTCCCGTTTTTTGAACCTAGTATTGGTTATAATGAGCCCATATGCCATAGCAAAATCTAGGATAGATTTACCCTCATTATTAATTTCCCCGAATCCATACCCTCCATGTACCTCTCTATATCCGTTTCCGTCTCTACCCACGTGCCCATTTAAGTCACCTCCTATAATCACTTTCTCTCCTCTTGGTATCATTTGTATGAATCCCTTTAGGTCCTCCCAGAATTTTGCTTTTATCTCATCACCTAACTCCGCTTGTGGTGCATATGTACTAAAGATATTCATAGTCATTCTTCCTAGACTAATCTTCACCATAATAATCCTATCCCCTATTCTCTTTACATCCACTACCTCATCTATTAAGCTTTTATCCATAATAATCCCCACTCCATTTTTCGCTCGATCAGTTCCTGTGTACCATATTTTATATCCAGCTTCTGATAAAGTTTTTGCTTTTTTCCCTACCCATCTCGTCAAGGCACATAATATTAATTTTTCTCCTAATCATCACATCCACCACTTCCATAGCTTTGCCTGTTAATGTTCCTATGTTCCATGACCCAATCCTTAATCTATGATTTTGTTTTTGGCCTTGACTTTGGATTTGATTTTGTTTTTGGCCTTGACTTTGAATTTGATTTTGTTTTTGATTTTGGTTTTGGTTTTGATTTTGATTTTGGTTTTGATTTTGATTTTGATTTTGGACTAGCTTCTTTACCCACATCCGTCCAAGCAAATGCGGGAACCCTTGCTCATTTATCACTACATCCGGGCGCCGATGCAGCGGCCCTAGCTCACTTGTCACTGCACGGGGGCAGTGTAGCGCGTCGCTATGAAAGGTTACGCCCACGCCCAAACGATTTTTCATAATTTGTCTAGAGTTCATGTTTTGGATCCGACTAAGTTTTACGTTGGCTGTCGGCTACCTAACACAACCCTCCTCCTTTATCCGGGCTTGGGACCGGCAGTGGATAACATCCCCAGGCGGAGTTGTTACTGACCCAAAGATAAGAAGGTAGTTGGGTGTAAATGGGTTTATCCTAAAGTTCAAAGCTGAATTGCGTCCATATAAGACGAGATTGGTTGCAAAAGGTTATACACAAACCTATAGTGTTGATTACCAGGAAACATTTGCTCCGATGGAAAAAATGAATATGGTCAGGATTCTTTTATCTCTAGCAGCATATTTTGGTTGGGATCTTCAGCAATATGATGTGAAGAATGCATTTCTTCACTAAGAGTTGGAGGAAGAAGTTCTCATGGAGCCACCACCGGGATTTGATAAAGGGTTCAAACCTAACAAGGTTTGTAAGCTGAAAAAGGCTCTATATGGATTGAAGCAATCACCAAGGGCTTGGTTTGGGAGATTTGCTAAAGGCAATGCTATGAATTGGCTATAAACAAATCCAAGGTGACCATATTGTCTTTATTAAACACTCAGGTAAGGATAAAGTTATTGCCTTACAGGCATATGTAGATGTTGATTTCCAAAGGATTCACGAAGGAAAGGATATGGAAGGTTGAATAGTTATCCACCTTAAGTTTGGAAGCTGATCTAATCTTTAGTTGTTTAGAAATTGCTAAATCAAGTTAGGATACTTTCTTAATTCTAGTTTAGGATACTTTCCTAAACCTTGTATAGACAATCTTTCCTACTTTTAGCTATTGTAATCTTTCCTATATTGCAATTCCTCCACCCTATAACTAGGGCTGTATTGTTGTGTAAATGAATGAATGAATGAAATTAATCCATTCTCACATGGTATCAGAGCCATTGTGACCTTGATTGGACACTTACACAATTGATTGAATTTTAGCTCTCATAGTAGGAACTCCTCAATTACAGTAGCTTACAGCAATGAATATTAGCAAATGCAAGGAAAGAAAACAAAAAGAAAAGAGGCCTATTCATTTGGGCCTCACTCTCCAACAATTTCTTCAACAATTTTCAGATCCCTTCTCTCTCCTCCTCCCTCCCCTTTTATACCTATCTCTCATTTTGTTTCAGCCACGTGAATGAATATTCCCCTCTAACCAACTTCTGACTCTCTTGCCCCTAACTCAATTCCCTTAGTTGCCCTTATTGTTCCTCTCCTTTTATGCCTTTGATAGGTGAGACTAATGGGAGTCCTAATAGATCTGTCCTTGTTATCCTCTCGGTTTGATCTAATCATTGTGAGCCTTTATTGCCATGGTATTGTTTTTCCTTTCCACCCTACTTGTTTAGCCATTAATCCATCCAAAAAATGTCAAAAATCTCTAAGACCACCCCTTCTATGGCAACGGGAGAGGTTGTCCTGTTTGATCAACCAACCGAGAACCCTACTACTAGTGAGCTATCGGTAATGCATCATTCCTATCACCTAGATGGAAGAAAATACTTTTAGTGGTCACAACTTGTAAGGACTTTCCTAAAAGTTCGAGGGAAGATAGCCCATTTAACTGAACCAACCCCCAAGACCTCAAATCCTCCGTTCACAACATGGGATATTAAGGATTCAATGATCATATCCTGGCTTTGGAGTTCTATGCAGCTTGAGGTAAGCAGAAATTACATGTTCTTATCTTCTGCCAAGGATATTTGGGAAATTGTTAAACATACTTATTTATTCTAAAGTACAAGATGCCTCGGTAATATTTGAGATTAAGACAATAATAAGTGGTACTAAGCAAGGGTCATTGACTATAACTAATTATTATAATAAGATGAATGGATATTGGCTTGAGTTAGATCACTACCAGGATATTAAGATGGTGTGTAGCAAGGATGCAGCCACCCTTATTGCCATACTTGAACGAGATAGAATTGTAGAATTATTGAATGGCCTTAATGCCGACTATGATCAAGTAAGAGTACAAGTTCTTGGAAGAGAGAAACTTCCATCTCTCAATGAAGTTTTTTCTATGATCCGGAGTGAGAAGTATCGAAGGATAGCTATGCTCAATGAGTCCAATTCTGAGGGCTCAGCCATGGTGACCAGTAAGGTGGATGGATCCAGATTCAAGTCTCAGTAGGGGAAGACTAACTTACACCATAGATCACAAAACTGAGAAGGATTGCAGTGCACCTATTGCAAGAAGTCAAAGAACACTCGAAAAACATGCTTTAAGTTGCATGGGAAAGGGATAGTTCTAAGTAAGATAGGAAGTTTCGAAGTTTAACATCTAGAAACCATAGACAAACCTATCTCACAAACAAGGAGCAAGAGGAAGCCACCATAGATAAGGTAGATTCCACTACAACTTCTGACCTAAGTCAATTGAATGCGGATGAAATCAGTAAACTTAAGAGCTCCTTGAAAACCATTCAGGATGGGACTTGTTCTCTAGCACAAGCAGGTAATTGCTTCCACTCTAAATCTTTTACTACCTCACAAACCAATAGGAATGATTTGTGGATTCTAGACTCAATGGCTACTGCCCATATGTCCTATTGACTTAAATGTATTTGAAACCTATAAACCAATGGGAACTTCCAAAGAATTACCATAACCAATGGAAATTCAATTCCTATAGCAGGTTAGGGAAGAGTAACCCTTAGTTCTATACTTCCTATCCAACAGGTTTTGCATGTTCCTAACCTATCTACCAATCTAATCTTTGTCCACCAACTCACTAAAGATCTTAATTACTATGTTATTTTTTCTCCTCATGCATGTGAATTTCAGGCACTGGACACTAGGAAGATGATTGGTGCTACTGAGGAGAAAAATGGGTTGTATTACTTGAAGAGCGATAGTGTGTTGACTAAAGGGGATCAACCTATGCTTGCCTATTCATCTCAGTTACTTCTACCCTCACTGACATATGGCTTCAGCATTATCGTCTAGGCCATCCTACTTTTACCTTGTTAAAAACTACGTTTCCTTCTTTATTCAGGGATTTAAGTGTTAGTAATCTTCATTGTGACGTGTGTGAAGTCTCTAAGCATCACCAAGTGTCTTATCCCATTAGTAATAATTTGTCCTCTATTCCTTTTTCATTGATACACTCTAATGTTTAGGGACTATCTAGAATTCCTAACCGTTCTAGGGCTAAATGGTTCATATCTTTCATTGATGATCGTACATGGATGACTTGGGTACACCTTTTGAAGGATAAGGCTACTATTGGTATTGTTTTACCACTCTTTCATAAGATGATTTCTACTCAATTTGGCTCTCAAATTAGAAAATTTCATACTGATAATGCAAGGGATTATTTTAATCGACACATGCATCAGTTTTTTCAGCAAGCAGGAATTATTCATGAGTCCTCCTGCATTGATACCCCTCAACAAAATGAGGCGGCCGAAAGAAAAATGAGGCATCTCCTCAATATTACTTGTTGGGAAAAAGGAACCGGTATTCCTTATGATTTTATTGATGTCAATAATCAAATTTATACAAGAGGTTTCTAAGAATTCTCCTATATTTTAGGACTAGATTACATTCCTACTTTATAGGACTGGATTACTTATCTTCTATCTAGGATTAGATTACATCAATTTAAATACAATACAAAGATAAAACATAAGAATAAATACAAAAGATAAAAGAAACAACCTATCTCTATCTTGATCTCGGCTGCAACCTATCTATATCTTCGGATATTTTAACACTCCCCCTCAAGCTGGTGAGTGGATATCTTCCATTCCTAGCTTGCTTACTAGTTCCTTAAATTTCCTAATAAGCAATCCTTTAGTGAGAAGATTTGTCACTTGTTGATTAGTTGAAACATAGGAGATTTGCAGCAGCCTGGATTCCAGTTTTTCTTTAATGAAATGCTTGTCAATCTCAATGTGCTTGGTTCGGTCGTGTTGTATCAGATTATGAGCAATATTGATTGCTGATTGATTGTCGGATAGAAGCTCAAGAGGATATTGTATTTGAATCTTCAAATCTTCTAGGATAATTTTCAGCCACAAGAGTTCACACACACCAAGAGCCATAGCTCTGAATTCAGCCTCAACACTTGACCGTGCTACTACTCCTTGTTTCTTACTCCTCCAAGACACCAAATTTCCTCCTAGGAACATGCAGTACCCAGTTGTGGAACATCTATCAACTAAAGAGCCTCCATAATCAGCATTTGTGTACCCTTGAACTTTTAGAATAGCTCCTAGTGCAAAAAGAATGCCTTTGCCTGGTGTAGCTATTAAATAATGAAGAATTTTACTTACTACTTGCATGTGTTCCTCATTGGGGCTATGCATGAATTGACTTACTAGGCTTACTCCAAATGCTATGTCCGGCCTAGTATGTGAGAGATATATCAGTTTCCTTACCAAACTTTGGAACTGCCCTTTATCTATTGCTTCTCCAAAGTAATTTTCTCGTAACTTCTTGTTTGGATCTACTGGAATTTGAGCTCCCTTTCCTCCTAGCAGTCCAGTCTCAGTCAATAAGTCAAAAGTGTACTTACGCTAAGATAAGTAGATTCCCTTTTGAGAATAGGCCACCTCAATGCCTAAGAAATACTTTAGTCTTCCAAGGTCTTTAATATCAAATTCCTTAGCAAGATTTTGTTTTAGGCCTTCTTGCTCAGCTTCATCATTTCCTGTCACAACAATGTCATCAACATAAACTAATAGAGCAGTTACCTTATCTTTTGTGTGTTTGATGAAGAGGGTGTGGTCCCCTTGGCTTTGCTGGTATCCTATTTTATGCATTATTGTAGAAAATCGCCCAAACCATGCTCGTGGAGACTATTTAAGTCCATATAATTCCTTCTTCAATCTGCACACTCGCCTTTCTTTGTTATGAGAAAATCCAGGAGGTAATTCCATGAATACTTCTTCTTCTAAATCCCCATGCAAGAATGCATTTTTAACATCTAGTTGTTGTAGTTTCCACCCCAAATTTGCTGCCAATGATATGAGAACTCGAAATGTTGTCATCTTTGCTACTGGGGCAAAGGTCTCAAGATAATCAATCCCATAGGATTGAGTGTAACCCTTGGCCACTAGCTTTGCCTTATATCTCTCAAGAGTACCATCAGCTTTGTATTTTGAATTAAAGACCCATCCACAACCCACTGGTTTAATTCCCTTGGGTTGAGTCACTTCCTCCCAAGTTTGATTCTTGTGCAAGGCCCTCATCTCTTCTAACATGGCTTCTTTCGAATTTGGATCCTTTAGTGCCTCTTCCACTGATTTTGGAATAACACTAGCATCTAGGGTTGTTAGGAAGCTTCTGTAGATAGGAGAAAGGCGATGATAGGATAGGAAATTTGCTACGGGATGTTTGGTGCATGTTTAGACCCCTTTCCAGATGGCAATAGGAATGTCCAGATCTGGGAATTCTGATTCTGTTTGGCTGGTATTTTGTTCTTCAGATATGTGTTCTTCCACTCTTGAATTAGGGGCTGCAATTGGTGTAGGTTGTAGATCATCATTAGGCTGTCGTTTCTTGTACACATAGGGTGAGCCTTTGTATCGGTTGGTAGAAATCAGCTGTTGGTTTGTTGATTCAGTGTTATTTGATGGGGAAGGCTTAGGGAAATGGTGGACAGAATCACTGGTTGAGGCAGGGGGTTCTGGAAAGAAATTATCCATAGTTTCCGGTTGAGTATGCTCCCCCTTAGGCTGAGAATCAAAAAAGGATTGGGACTCAATGAAGGTGACATCCTTAGAAATATAGACTTTCCGAGAGATAGGATCATAACACTTGTATCTTTTTTGGATTGGAGAATACCCTATGAAGACATATCTTTTTGCTCTAGGATCTAGCTTGTCTCGGTGGACCTTGGGTATGTGAACAATACATACACATCCAAAAACTTTGAGAGGCAATGGAGAATGTAGTTTCAGGTCTGGGAAGAACTTGGTTAGACTTTGGAAAGGACTTTGATTGTTAAGAATCTTGGATGGTACCCTATTAATGACATAAGTGGCTGTCAAGACTGCCTCCCCCCATAGATATTTAGGAATATTATGATAGTGAAGAAGGGTTCGAGTGACATTAAGAAGATGCCTCATCTTCCTCTCGGCCACTCCATTTTATTGTGGAGTGTCGATGCATGAAGATTCATGGACAATTCCTTCGTTTTGGAAGAAGAGATGTAAGTGAGCATTGAAATAATCCCTTGCATTATCTGTCCTAAATTTTTGAATTTGAGTTCCAAATTGTGTGCGAATCATTTTGCAAAAATAAGGGAGAACAATCCCAATACTAGCCTTATCCTTTAATAAGAAAACCCAACACATTCTAGTGCAATCATCTATGAATGAGATGAACCACTTGGCTCCCGACTGATTTGAAATTCTTGAAGGACCCCAAACATCTGAATGAATCAAAGCAAAAGGTCTAGATGATAGTTTATTGCTAATTGAATAAAAGGTTCTACGATGTTTGGCCATAACACACACATCACACTGAAAAATACTAGGATCAAGAGTTTTAAACAAAGTAGGAAACATTTCCTTCACTAAACTAAAAGGAGGATGACCTAGGCAAAGATCATAAAGCCAAATGGCAGCTCGGTCAGAGGCTGTTTTCTGGGTTGAGTAGGCTGCCTGCAGCTGATCTTTAGGCTTAGTGCTCCTCCCTTGTAAGATATACAGCCCATGTTGCTCTTTAGCCACACCAATCATCCTCCCCGTATCCATGTCCTGAAATTTACACACATATGGAGAGAAAACAGCATTGCAATTGAGGTCTTAAGTGAGTTGTTTTATGGAGATAAGGCTAAGGGTTAAATCTGGTACATAAAGTACCGGATTTATTGACAAATTTGGACCAAAGTTAACTTTGCCTTTTCCTTTAATGGGAATTGTGGTCCCATTGGCAATAGTGATTTGTTTGGATGATGTAAAAGGCTCATAAGTATCAAAAAAATGGAAATTGGGTATCGTATGGTTAGTAGCCCCGGAATCCAAGATCCATGTGTTATTCCTACTAGTTTTGGAGGCTAAAAAAGGAGTAAAACATATTTGTTTACCTTGTTGAGACATAGAGCAAGATGCTCCTCCATCTTGAATGGTCTTTAGGAACTCCTTCAGCTTATTAATCTCCTCTTTATTGAGTAGGTTGAAGTCCATTCCAGCACCAATACCAGTTCCAGCACCCGGCCTTTCTTCCTTTTCTGCTTCTCCCTCTTGTTCTTTGTTTGAAAGGTAGCTTTGAGGGTAGTTTTGTGGAGGACCTTGAGTCCTTATATTCTTGAATCCACCAAGTATGTTGAGGACTGCTTCCTTCCCATGCAACTTGAAGCATGTCTCCTTAGTGTGCCTCGGCTTATTACAGAAGGTGCACCACTGCCCTTCTCGTCCGGACTTATTCCGATTTGTTGACTGCTTCCATGATTTGTTGCTGGAAAGGAGTGCTGATCCTTCCATATTGGATCCACCAAGCATGGCTCCTCTCCTATTTTCTTCGCTTCTAACACTAGCAAACACCCCATTTAGGCTAGGTAATTTATCCTTACCGAGAATTTGAACCCATACCTAATCAAACTCGGGATTTAAGCCTGCTAGGAACTTTACTATCCGATCTCTTTCAAGAATCTGATTGAGGGTAGCAGTATCTACTTGGCACACCATCTTTATAGCTTGGTATTGACCAAGCTCTAACCATAGGCTTAGCATCAGATTATAGTATCTGAGACTGTTAATTGGCCTTGCTTTGAACCATTGATCTTTGTTTTGACATCAAAGATTACGGATGCATCCTTGGCCTTTGAGTAAGTCTGATAAATAGTCCCCCAAACTTCTCAAGCAGTACTAAGGAACATAAAGTTACTACTGATATTTGGTTGTATTGTGCTCCATAGCCATGACATGATGCGGGAGTCTTCCACATTCCATGTACTGAAGCCAGGGTCAATTTCTGGTGGAGGATTCCCAGTTAGGTGAGTGCCCTTTCCTCAGCCCTTAAGGAGGGTTTTGATCAGCTGCGACCATTGAAGAAAATTCCTACCATCTAGCCGATAGGATTGGTGAACACTTGGTAGTTCGCCGGTAAGAGGAGGTTGATCCACTGGAACTGTTTCTCCAGTGATGATAGTTGGTGAAGAAGACGGATTTGCTAATGTTTCTGACATGGTTATGAAGGAAGAATAGAAGGATGAATGGTTTAGATGGCTGGAACCCAAAAAACGGGTGCTATTAAAGCACGAGCAATGAAGGCACCAAAAAACGGATTGTGCAATGAAGGCACTGGCTACTAGAAGAGAAGGCTTCGATCAGCAAGCTCTGATACCATGTTGGGAAAAAGGAATCGGTATTCCTTATGATTTTATGATGTCAATAATCAAATTTATACAAGAGGTTACTCAGAATTCTCCTATATTTTAAGACTAGATTACATTCCTACTTTATAGGACTAGATTACTTATCTTCTATCTAGGATTAAATTACATCAATTTAAATACAATAAGAAGATAAAACATAAGAATAAATACAAAAGATAAAAGAAACAACCTATCTCTATCTTGATCTTGGCTGCAACCTATCTATATCTTCCGATATTTTAACATTACTAGAGCTCTTCTCCATTATCATCATGTTCCTAAACATTTTTGGGGAGGAGCAGTATTAACAGCAGCTTACTTAATTAATCGAGTTCCCTCTAAACTCCTCCACAATCAGAGTCCATTTTAATGTTTATCCTCCTATTTTCCTGATGTTGGTCTTCATACTCCTCTTCCTCTTAAAGTCTTTGGTTGTGTGTCATTTGTCCATATTCCAAGGCATCACACGAATAAACTTGATCCTAGGGCCCTTAAGTGTATCTTTCTTGGCTATTCTCCTACCTAGAAGGGCTATAAATGCTATCACCCTTCCTCTCGCAAATTCTATGTGTCTAAGGATGTTACCTTTGTTGAATCTCAATCCTTTTTTGGGTCCTCTAGTCTTGGTCACTAGGGGGAAAATGTCCAATATGGTGACCAAGGTGTTTTTCCCAGCTTAGATTTGGCTCCTGTGAGATCTCTTGGGACATAAATAAGTACCCAATCTGAATCACTTGCTCACTCACCTAGCTCAGGCGAGTAGGACTCATCTGAACAAGAAGAGCAACCATTGACAGTGTTGCTGTAGCATCCCAAAAATTTGGAGACAAGTAAAAATAATTAATTTGGGTGTTTGAGGATATTTTAGAATATTTGGAGATTTTTGAGAAAATACTTATTTATGATATTTTGAAGAAATGGGAAATTAAGGTGATTAATTAAATTAATTAGATGTATTTATAAAAATAATAAAATATAATATAATAAAAATAATAACAATAATAATATAAATCATAATAATAATAATAAAAAAAGAGTTAATCAAATTAAATTAAATTAAACTAATTAGTTAATATATATATATATATACTTGTTTGTGGGTGTGTGCGTGGCCGTTTCATGGCCTTTCTTTTGTATGGCTTAAAAGCCACTCAAATGTGATATAAATTGATGAGGCTTGGGCAGCAAGCATGGGGGGCCTTTAAAGGCCTCAAACGAGAGCACTCTGGGGGCCATTTTGCAAGCAAAACAGAGAGGAAAAGAGGGAGAGAAAGAGAGAAATTGATGGAGAAGAGCAGCAGGCGCACGGCGGCTAAAAAGGAAAGGAAAAAGCGAGGAAAATCAAGGGATTTTAGTGATTAATTGGTGTTTAAAATATCCAGGTAAGTGGGTAACATTAATATAAGTGTTATATGTTTAAATCATGGATTTTATACGGTTAGATTATACAGTTTACGCTTTAGAATTAACTAATTTAAGTCACAGTTGTATTATTTGATAGGAAACGTTTTACTTTGCATCAGGAGCACAAGAGAGGCTGAAATCAGCCGTTTTCAGGCAAGCTCCTAACCCTCTCCTTGCGCTATTTATTTTCTGTGAAAGTCTTTGAGATTTCTTGTACTCTAAACCCTCCCTCACCGTGACTCGGTTCTACGCATAAATAATAATAATCCACGTAGTAACCACTTTATGACTTTTATTTTATTAATGAGTTTATTGTTAATGGGATAAGCTAAGTAAGGATGTCATAGCGTCTTTTATTTCAACCGTCACGAGCTTTGTATCGCTCCGCTTTCCTTGGGAATGATGCCGAACCCACGGGGGCTAGGTTCTTAGAAAATAATATGATATTATGGAAAGATGTTAAAAGTCTATTATGTAAGTTGAGATGGTTTTCTGCGAATGAGAAGGAAATGAGAATGGTATCAAGATGCTATATGGTTATGTACATGAAAGGTTATGGAGAGATGTTGTGTGATGTTAAGTTTAGAGAATATAAAGTTAATAGTGTCAGTAAGTGTGTCTAAGGGTATGGGTACAAAGCCACTGACTGTCGACCGTGGGTCGTGGCAATTGATAGCTGGATGTATGGGCGCCAGTCATCGGTTGTTACAATAAACGCTAGACGGCCAGAAGAGCTGGTACTCCAGATTCCCGCCTTGGTTTGTGCATATCATGATGTGTGTGCTACAAGGGGCTGCGATGCATTCACGTGGGGACATGCTTTGTGTGTGATAGGATATATGAGCATTTGCATGACCCGGTTGGTCTAAGAGCCAATTTGGGTATCCTAGGTGAGCATAAGCATTTAGAGCATGCTGCATGTGTGTATTCCTATGTGAGGCGTAGCAGGGCCTGATGCTTGGTTTATGGGGGCCTTGTCATCACGTTTATGCTACAACGGCCATTACATTTCTTATGTGTTGCATTACATGTTTTATTGTTATTGTTATTCTGGACGGGAGTACCGTGCCAGGTGTCGGGAGTACCGACTCATGTCAGGATGTAACTATTATTCTGGGCGGGAGTACCGTGCCAGGTGTCGGGAGTACCGACTCATGTCAGGATGTAACAAGTATCAGGAAAAATCAAATGTTGAATGTCAGGAAAAGCCGACCATGTCAGGAAAATGCGGGTCTTTATGGATAATGAAATAGTAGCCTATGTTAGGCTACAACAGGTTTGTATGTGGGACCCGGGTGCCAATGTGTGACTTATGTGGGCCCCTGGTTCCTTATGTGCAGTTAATTGTATGTTATGCATGTAGAAGTAAGGTACGTATAGCTCATGACATGGCGTGATTGCATTGGCATGAATTGCATGGGGTGTTATGGGAAGAGTCCTATCCTAAACCCTCAGCCTTTCTTTCATGAGCTTGCTGAGTCTCGTGACTCATGTTGTTTTACATCATTCCAGGTACATTCATCGGGGTTTGGGTCCAAACCGACGTGTCATGATAGCAAGTGCAGAGCTCTCCCAAACCTAGATCCTGGGTGTCGTGTGTCTGGATGAAAGTAATGCTTTATGTTTGTGAGATGGAGGCATGTTATGTAAGCCCAGGTGGGCCCAAGTGATGAAAGGTTTGTAAAGACGATTATGAGATGTATAATTAAAGAAAAATTATGATTTCTAAAAGGGTTGTGAGTGCGTTGTAGTTGTGTCATTGTTCGATATCATTTAAATAATGACCTTCTCACGGATCCTCTATGCTAGCGGGGGATCCGGGAGGCGGGCCGTTACAGTTGCCATCCCCAGTCAAATTTAAAGACTCTCCCTATGTGTTCAAGAGAAGATCACGGCCTATCATCCATCCTCAACCTGGATCAACATATGTTTTCAGCCCAAGAACTGAAGTCACTCATCCCTTTATTCCTTCTAACCCTATTCCTAATGACTTGGATCTTCCTATTGCAGTTCTAAAAGGGGATAGGAGTTGTACTCAGCTTCCATTGACTAACTATATTTCTTATCATCATCTTTCCCAATAGCACAAAAGCTTTCTGACCTCTCTAGATACCATTGTCATTCCTAACACAGTTAACGAGTCTTTAAAAGATCAAAATTGGAAGCAAGCTATGCAGGAGGAGATGAGGGCTTTGAAGAAGAATTAGACTTGGGAAATAGTGTCTAGACCAAAGAGGGTCAAACTAGTGGGTTGTAGGTGGATTTTTAATTTGAAATACAATGCAGATGGTACATTAGAGAGATACAAGGCTCGGGTAGTGGCTAAAGAGTACACTCAAACCTATGGGATTGATTATCTAGAGACCTTTGCACCTATGACAAAGATGACAACAGCTCAGATACTCTTATCTCTAGCAGCATGTTGTGGGTGGCAGTTATAACAATTTGATGTGAAGAATGCTTTTCTTCATGGGAATTTAGAGGAAGAAGTGTTTATGGAACCACTACCAGGATTCAATAAAGAAGATTCAAGCAAAGTATGCAGGCTTAAAAAGGCAGTCTATGGCCTTAAGCAGTCACCAAGGGCAAGGTTTAGCAGATTCTCTAGGGCAATGAGACACATGGGATATCACCAAAGCCGGGGAGATCATACATTATTCATTAAGCACTCAATAAAGGAGAAGGTGACAACTTTATTGGTTTATGTAGATGATATAATTGTTACAGGTAATGATATTGAGGAACAGAAAACCTTGAAAGAAAGTCTGGCCAGAACTTTTTGAGATTAAGGATTTTGGTATACTTAAGTATTTTCTGGAAATAGAAGTGGCATATTCTAAGGCAGGTATTTTTGTGTCCCAACAAAAGTATATCCTGGATTTGTTAAAGGAAACAACCTGCTAGGAGGCAAAGGAGTTGGCACCCCTATAGAGCCTAACATTAAGTTTGGAGAAAATCCTAATTATCAGTCGGTGGACAGTCGATGGACAAGGGAAGATATTAGAGATTGGTAGGTCATTTGATCTATCTCTCGCATACCAAACCAAACATTGCATTTGCTATCAGCCTGGTAAGCCAATTCATGCATAGTCCAACCACGAAACACGTGCAAGCAGTTGAGAAGGATCCTATGCTTTCTGAAAACAACACCGAGCAAGGGAATTTTGTTCAGATCAAGGAAATGACTTGGATATTAAAGGGTATACAGATGCAGATTATGCAAGTTCCCTACTTGAAAGATGATCTACAACTAGTTATTGTGTGTTCCTATGAGGGAATTTGGTATCCTGGCAAAGTAAGAAGCAGAGTATTGTGGCTAGGCCTAGTGTTGAAGCAGAATTCAACGCCATAGCACTCAGTCTATGTGAATTGTGGTGGCTAAGGATTGTTCTAGAAGATCTAAGAGTTACTAGCAATGGACCAATCAAGTTATTTTGTGATAAAAAATCAGCCATTAATATTGCACATAATCCTATGCAACATGATAGGACAAAACATATAGAGATAAACCGGCATTTTATAAAGGAAAAGTTGGAAGCATGTCTGATTCACATACCCTATATTCCCTCTAAAAAACAATTGGCTGATCTACTGACGAAGGGATGGCTGCTAAAAGGTTTGAAGACTTGGTATGCAAGCTAGGAATGATAGATATTCATTCACCAGCTTGAGGGAAAGTGTTGATTTCCGAAGGATTCACGAAGGAAAAGATATGAAAGGTTGAATAATTATCCACCCTAAGTTTGGAAGCTGATATAATCTTTAGTTGTTTAGAAATTGCTAAATCAAGTTAGGATACTTTCTTAATTCCATTTTAGGATACTTTCCTAAACCTTGTATAGACAATCTTTCCTACTTTTAGCTATTGTAATCTTTCCTATGTTGTAATTCCCCAACCCTATAACTAGGGCCGTATTGTTTTGTGTAAATGAATGAATGAAATTATTCCATTCTCACAGTAGACAATATTATTGTTATTAGAAATGATGTAAAAGAGTAATAACAAGACTAAGAGATCATCTGGCCTGGGATTTCGAAATAAAAGTACTGAGCAAGTTAAAGTACTTCCTTGGTATTGAAGTGGCATACTCTAAATAGGGAATATTTGTGTCTCAAAGAAAATATGTTCTGAATCTTCTAAAAGAAACTGAGAAACTAGGAAGTAAGGCCTTTAGTACACCTATCGACCCAAATCACAGAATTGGTGGAAATAGAGAAAGGTGTGTGGGGTTGACAAAGGAATGCATTAGAGACTAGTTGGGAGGTTAATCTAACTCTCTCATACCAGACCAAACATTGCCTATGCAATGAGCGTTGTTAGTCAATTTATGCATGAGCCAACAAAAGAACATTTATATGCAGTTTAAAGAATTTTCCAATATTTGAAGGCTACCCCAAGGAGAGGCATTCTATTTCAGAGAGGTGGAGATTTAACCATAGAGGGTTACATTGATACTGATTATGTTGAGTCCTTAACAGATAAAAGGTCCATAATAGGTTATTGCATGTTCATAGCAGGAAATCTAGTTACATGGAGAATAAGAAGTAGAATGTGGTGGCAAGATCAAGTGTTGAAGCAGAATTTCAGGTGATGATACATGGGATTTGTGAGCTCCTATGGATAAAAATCATTTTGAATGATCTAAAGATAAAAGGAAGTGAACCGATGAAGTTGTATTGTGATAGCATGTCAACTATCAACATCACCCATAATCCCGTGAAACATGATAGGACCAAGCATATAGAAATTAACATGCATTTCAGAAAGGAGAAGTTGGAAAGTGGATACCGTATGTATCATCAAGAGATTCAGCTAGCTGATGTCCTCACCAAAGGGCTTCCTACTGCAAGATTTCAGGATATTACAAACAAGCTGGGAATGAAAGATATCCACTCACCAACTTGAGGGGACTGTTGGAGAATTCCTGAAATCTCTCCAACAATATGTCACGACTTGGCAGTGACAATTATGCAACCTTCTAATTCGATACGAATGAGAAGGGCAGAAGGGATTCTTAGGGAGAAATTCAACAACGAGAAAGAGAGATTCAAGAGGGAGAGAGAGAGAACAGAAAGGAGAATGATATTCTTCTGATTTTCATGCCTTAACAGGCGGGTACTAGAAGATATATATACATCCTCTGGTCTAGGTGCTGCCTCAGCAGATTACACCCCTCCTAACTAACTATTTTGTCTTTTCCTAGGCCCCCTTTACACGTAGGATATTCCCTTAGGACATCCCTCAGCATACAGCTGCCCTCACCCAACAAGTACGAAAGCTTTAAGTAAATGAAAACATAAAAGCATAACACAAAATGCAAAGAACGTTAAAACAAAAAAATAGCCAGTGTCACGCCATGGCCTATGTGTGTGACACAATATTTTCCTGATTTCTTTCCTTATTTTTCCTGATTTTATCCTAATGTATAACCGTATATTTAGCTGATTTGTTTCCTTATTTTATCCTCTGAAAATTGAGATATGATCTCTAAAGATCTATCCCTTTGTTGCATGTATAGCTATAAATACTGTAACTTCTTTACAAGGAATAACAAAAAGAATCCAAACATCCACAGTCTCCAATTTGGAATTCAACAGGATGTCGATGCATGTTAGCTCGAAGTTTGTATGAAGCATTACTTGCTTTGAGTTTGTTAATGATCTCTACATGTAAGTCACGAATGTGTTGAGCAAATGACTCAACAGATTGACACTAAGGTATGAGGGGACATAAGAAGCAGGTTTAAAGGCTTCCTAGGGTGGTAGCCGTGGATGACTTAAAAGGGGCTCATGCCAGTAGACCTATCAACAGAGCTACTGTAGCCAAATTGTGCGGTAGACAAAATTAAATCCCAATTGTGTGGAGTACTTTGCACCAAGTACTGAAACAAATTTCCTAGATTGTGATTGACAACCTTAGTTTGGCCATTTGTTTGGGGGTGATAGGTAGTAGAGAATTTCAACTTAATGCCAACCAAATGCCATAGGGTTTTCCAAAAGTAACTAGTGAATCTAACATCTTAATTAGAAACTATGGTCTTGGGGAGGCCATATATATAGTTTTATCATTTCACTGAAGTAGATTTTGGCAACGTTAAAGGCATCAAAAATCTTGTTGCATGAGATAAAATGTGCCATTTTTGAAAAATGATCCACAACTACAAAGATCAAGTCATGCCTTTTTGGGGGTACAAGGGAGACCAAAAACAAAATTCATACTAACATCCTACCATGGGCAATTAGGAACTAGTAGAGGAGTGTACAAACAGGTGTTTTGCTTCCTATGCTTTGCTAACTGACATGTCCGACACTGACTAACGATCTTGGCCACATCTCTTTTCAAACTAAGCTAATAAAATTGACACTCAACTTCTTCAATTGTTTTGTTACATCCAAAATGCCCATAAAGTCCACTTGCATGAGTTTCACACACTAGGAAATCCCTACAGTGGCACTTGCATGAGGGATTTCTCGGTTGAGTACCTGTCATGCCACTTTAGTTTTGAAACCTCTTTAAGCACTAAAGCAAGTGCACTAGATTGATTTGTTTATCCCATACTAGGCCGGATATAGCTTATGGTGTAAGCATAGTAAGTCAATTCATGGAAAGATACCTACAAGCTATCCACAGGATTCTACACTACCTTAAAGCCATTCCAGGAAGAGAGATCTTGTTCAAGAAGAATAAAGAGCTTAATCTAGAAGTTTATACAGATGTTGACTATGCAAGGTCGGCTTAAGGCATATGCCACTAAGGCCTATGCCTAGGGCCCCCAAAAAAATGGCCCGCCAGGAGAAGGAATAGAGACGCTAGAGAAGATGCCGAAGGGAGGAGACGTCAGAGGAAGGAGACCGCGGATGCCGACGGAAGGAGATGTCGACGAAAGGAGACCGCGGACGCCAACTGGAGCCACGAGACCAAAAGAAGTGGTTAATGGCAAGAGGAAGGAGACCAAGAGCAAGAGACGACAAACACGCAGTCGCCAGTTAAGCGGCGATAACGCGGCTCAGTCCTCGTGCAGGATGGAGAGAGAGAGTTGAGCTATTGTCGACCATGTCACTGCCGCCTACGGCGCGACTGTTGATTCCAACGAACCCAACCAAGCCTAGCTTGGAAGACGAAGGGTTGCTGATTTGCAACGTGTAGCCACTACAAATAATGTTTCCGTCCGACCTATCGCACAGGTTGTTGAAGAAGATATATATATATATTTTATTTATTTATTTAACACTATAGATGAGAATTTCATGAAGAATAAGAAAAACATTTTTCGTAGAAAACCACTCCCGCCATAATTGTTAAATCGAAAATCAAAATCCTTATTTTATAAATGGAGAATCGAATCAAATCGTAAGATTCGGTTCATATTTTTAATTTCAAATATAAATAATATATATCCATAGAAAATAAATAAAATATATTAAAATTATACCAAAAATATATTCATGTTACGTTTAAATTCAAATTGCACCAAATCAAACCACTTTCAAAATAACAAACTAGAAAAAAACAACTATTGGCTACTAATAAACTTCATTGTCTATAATCTTCACTAACTATCAATCATCTTCATCTTCAAGCTGAAGAGCATCATCATCTTCATCATTTTCATCATCTCCTTTGTCTTCAAACGTAGCCAAATCCACTTGCTCTCCATCCTCTACATCTTCCTCACCATCAACCATTTCTAAATCCAATTCTTCTTCCACTTTGTCTTCCACTTTGTCTTCAACAACATTTCCTTTTCCTTTTCCTTTTCCTTTTCCTTTTCCTTTTCCTTTTCTATCTAGCTTCAACTTCCTTGCCCTATATTATACAATATAACATATTAGAATTCAACTCAAACTTACACAAACGCATTAACTTAGTTTTAGAAAGTAGGAAACTATAAAGTATAGAATATAGATATATACCTCTTCTATTATTACTTGGCTGAATACCTCCATCATCTTCAAATCATTCATTAGCATCCATCCATGAATTATCCTCGGGTAAACAAGGGTTTTCTTGTTCGGTGATCCATTCATCATCGGACTCCATATCACTCAAACAAATAGGATCATAATTTTGATCTCTTTTCTCCTTGTTGGCTTGCCTCATTTCAAGTTGAATGTTATACTTCGCAAAGACAAGAGCATTTAATCTTTGTTGTTCCAAACGATTTCTCTTTTTGGAATGGACATGCTCAAATGTGCTCTAATTTCTTTCACATCCCATAGCACTACATGCACTACATGTGAGACTCAAGACTCATATGAAAGGTTTTGTAACTCTTTGCATTCTTCCCCATATCTTTCCCACCATAAAGCTAAGATAGAAAAATAGAAAACTAATTAGTCTAATTAGTTTGAAAGAGCTAGCAATTGAAATTTGAAAATAAAAATTTAAATCAAAATAATACCCAGTTGCTTCTTGTCTCTTGTTAAAGTAGCCATGCTCATGCCAAACAATCCTTCTCATTTTTTAAACTTTTCTAATTGCTCATCCATTTTGAGTCTTGTTTCAATATCCGGATACATCTTTTCTATTGTCTTGAACAAACCAACTTTAACTTCCATATCCGCATTAAAAGATTCATCATATTGAAACCTTGAAAAAATGCATACAAGTAAGAAACAATAAAGCATATACAAGGAATTGTTGGTTATAGGAAATTGGAAATATGATTTTAGAAACTCACTTGGGATTAAGAAAATATCCTACTACATGGAGTGGCCTATAAAGTTGCAAATCTCATCTTGTATCAATAATGTTCCAAATGCGCTCATACTTTATCTTTTGATGGTTGAAATTTTGTGCAATTTGCTCCTTTGCCCTATCCATCGCTTCATATATGTATCACATTGTCGGTTTCACATCTCCATCAACAAGTCTTAAAACTTTAACAAGTGGACTTACACACTTCAAGCAATACTTGACCGAATTCCAAAACTTGTCATCGGATAACAAGATTGCTCCCACTATAATTGATCCACCTTAGAAGCATAATGACTTTTAGCCCACTCTTCTGATGCAAACATAGCACTAAGAGGAATCTTGTTTTCCTCAAAGCTCCTCAATGTAAGAAATGATGTGGCAAACCTTGTAACTCCCGACCTCTTCAACTCTCTCTTCTTAGAGAACTTCCTAAACATGGTAAGGACCCAAGCATGTCTATAAATATATACACAGACTTTTTTGGCCTTCTTTATTGTATCTGTGAAAATAGGCAACCCACCTATATCATGCGAGATCAAATCAATGCAATGTGCTGCACAAGGAGACCAAAATAATTTTTTCCTTTTCTCCATCAACAAGTCACTCGTAGCTACATAGGCTAAAGCACTATCAGTCACCACTTGAACAACATTTTCCTCCCCAATTTCTTTCACCAATGAATCAAGCAACTCAAATAACTTTTGTGCATCTTGTATAACATCTGAAGTGTCAATAGATTTAAGAAAAACTATTCCACTTGGATGATTCACCAAAAATTTTGTAAGAGACTGTCACAGCCCTAGGGTTTGGCTAGGGTTGTGATAAGAATTTGGAGGGATTTAGGAAAGAAAAAGCAGAAAGGGAGGGAGATTTAGAACTGAAACAGAGAGAAATGGGGAGGAAAGAGAAGAAGAACCGAGAGAGAGAATTAAGAGAGAGAATAGAGTTTGAAATTCATTCTTCAATTCAAGCATACCACAAACTCCTAACAGCAGCCTTATATAGGCGTCATTGCCTTCTAATAGCCTAACCACTTGCTAACAATATATCCTAACAGTTATTATAAACCTATTACAAGATTACCCCCTTTATTATATTCTTATTACAGCATTGACCCTCCTATACTCCTAGGTACATGACAGAGACCTACTTTTCCTATCCGTTCACCCATTCGACATAAAAGTACAACCGGTCCTTTTCCACTCCTTTTTATACTTCTCTAGCATTGAGTTTACATTGTCAACTTCCTTCTTCAAAAATGTAACTCTAGCCTCATGATAACTAGGAAGTTTTAAACCCTTGCCATAGTCACCAACGGCTTCCATCATTGAAGCAAAAAGGGAACTTTTGACTAAAACAAAAGGCATTGCATGTCCATACAAAAATCTATAAATGCTATGAACAACGGGCTCCCTTTTCTTAACCACTGCATTTAAAGTTTGTTGTTTTTCTTTCCCTTTACCTTTAGTGACAAAGGCATCCATACTAGTTTTTCTTTTTCCTCCTACCATTTGAACTTCTTTCTCTTCTTCTTGGAAACATTCTTTTTCATTCACCTTTTGTCTTTCTAACTCTCCTAAGATCTGAATACAAAGTTCCCTCACATTATCCGGGCATTGTGTACAAGGAGCCACATTATCATGATCACTCGCAAAATGGTGTTTCATTCGATTTATCCTTCCCCATATTTCAAGTCCACAATAATTACACTTTAAGTTCATTCTATTTCCATTAATCCGAGAGAAATATTCCCAAATAGGATCATTACTCTCTGTTGTTGTAGATCCCTTGTTTGATCTTAACGCCATGAGAAAGAAAGCAATATTCTTCTTCTAACATTGAAAAACAACATAAGGTCAAACTTTTGAAATAGAAAATAGTAAAACACCATAAAAGAAAATAAAACTGGAGATAATATAAACTAGTTGAAAACTAAAAGTTTCACCATATAAAAAGAAATAAAATTGAAAATATATAAATTAGTTGAAAATTAAAAGAAACAGAACAAATTTGAAGATAAATTGGATTAGGAAACTGAAACAAAACATAACAGAAATAGAAAAAATCAAAGGAAACAAGAGACGTAGCACTGCAGAGCAAGGAAAAATCGAAAAAAACAAAATAAAACAATAAGAAATACAATAGGTTGCCAGAGGTTAGTCACCAAAAGTAGCTGGTAGGTAGTAAGCTTGCTTCTGCTTCACGGGTGACAACCCCACAGTCAACAAAAGCAACTACCAGCTGGTAGCTTGGTAGTAAGCTTGCTTTTAACCAGTGGCAGTGACAACCCAAAGTCAATAAAAGCAGCTGGTAGTAAGCAACACCCACACCTGAGTCTCAACTGGTTTTAAGCAAAGCAATCTTCTTCTTTAAGACTCGTATAGTCGTATGATCTTGGATAAAGAAAAGAAGAAGAAGAAAGCAATGCAGTGAATGCACCTTGAAGGCTTGAACAGAAGTTACAGAGCTTGAAGTCTCGCAGTCACGGCTCTTGCCTTTGCTTCTTCTAACGTTTCAACTAATGGCATCATGTTCGTATGCAACAACAACGTTTTATCCTTCTCTGTTTGGTTTTCAGCTCCCGACGTTTCAGGTTCTAATGTTTCATAGCTCATCTTTGTTATGCAATCAAGGAAGCCACATAGTCGGAAGGTTTGTATAATGAATTTAGCTTGGATAGTCAGGTCACTACAAGCAGTCTTGTGATTCGTCCGATTAGCCCGATTCTTTGCCAATTCTTTCAATTCATGGTCGATTCTAAGGGATTATTGATTCACCCTATAGATTCGACTCGATTTCTCATTGAATCAAGTCGAATTGTGCGATTCACATCACAAATCACACGATTCTAACAATAGTGACTCCCACATAGATAATATAGTTAAAAAATAATCATAAAACCTTTTCAAGAATTAGGTACAAGTAAGATGGTTTTGATAACAATATAAATAATGTTAGATATACATTGTGAAAATATATATTATTTACATATCTTAATAGATTCAGGATCAAGATTGTATCACACATTTTTGGACGTTCCAAAATAAAAAATCTTCAATACTCACAATATATGGTTATTAACAAAATAACCACTAACATGCATGGTGTAAATTTCACATAACGTGACTCTTGAATAGGATGTGAAGAGAGAAAATTTTGTATTTTTAAAAATATTTAAATTTATAAAAGGAGGTACTTATTTACAGTAATCAATGATATTAATAACTTACTTTCTTCTTTATTTCAGATAATAATTCTATTTTTAATTGGATGAAATAACCGTAGACATCTAATTTGAAATAAATCATAGAATATCAGATTCCATGACTTCTCTGAAATCGAATTCTGCTGGTTTCTAATTGATCTAGGGGCTCCAACAGGCAACAGTGTACATAGCCAAATATTTTAGGGCAAAGATTTTGTGAAGATTGAAGAACAAGGAGATGCAGTCGTTGGCAAGAGGAAGGAGACCAAGAGCAAGAGACGACAAACGCACGATCATTGGTCAGGCGGTGGTGACGCTACTTAGTGCTCGCGCAAGACGACGAGAGAGAGAACTACAGTCAGTTGCACTGCTACCGCCTGCCACCTAGGGCCCCACCAACCCTTAAGCCAGCTCTGAGACTATGTCGGGTCTATGGTAGATAGAAGATTCACATCAGGCTACTCTACCTTCCTTGGAGGCAATCTAGTGATATGGAGGAGTAAGAAACAGATAATGTTTACAAGATCAAGTGTTGAGGCTGAAAGAGCTATAGAACATGGAGTTTGTGAACTTCTGTGGCTGAAGATAATCCTTGATGATCTCAAAGTCAGAAAGGAATGACCTATGAACTCTATTGTGATAATAAATTTGCCATTAATATTGCACATAATCTAGTGCAACATGATCACACTAAACACATCGAAGTGATAGGCACTTCGTAAAATAAATAAATAAATAAGTAACACTAGACAGTGACTAGATCAGCACTCCTTACATGCCATCAAGTGATCAGCTAGTAGATGTTCTAACTAAGGGACTACCTACCTCAAGATTTCAAGAGATTACAAGTGTTAGAATTATTAGTATATATTATAATTATTATATGTGTGTTTTATTTGTAATTAGATTAAGCACATAAGTTTAAGACTCATTATACTTATTATAAATAACAAGCTAAGAGAGGCAGGTCTCTTAGGTTTTTTCTCTCCTAATTATTTTCTCACAATAAGCAAACAGAAAATGAAAAACATATATTCACCAGCTTGAGGAAGAGCGTTGTAGATCAGTAAATTTATTTTTTATTTATAGAATAGCTATGTAGAGTTAGGAAATTGTATATTTACTATTTATGATTCTTGATTCATAGGAATCTCAGATTTTTAGGAATTGATAGAGAGGTGGAATCTCCTTAATTAGGTAGACCTATGTGTATAAATATTGTCTATGTACACATTCAAACAATAAGAAAGATTTTGTTTTTTGCCACAAAAAGATAACACTAATCTCTCAAATATAACTGCAAATAAAATTCAAATATCTAACCAACTAAAGATAAATCAAAACAGGACAAGATAACACAAGATGAAACCTAATCTAAATCTTATTTTAAAATCAAATTCAAAATAAAATATCCCTATCACATAATCGCCTGTAACTTTGACAGCTTTGAGTATCTTCCCTATTCTTGCAAATAGGCACTAGAGTACTCTTTCTTTATTTATCAAGCATCTTCTTTGATATAAGGATCACATTGAATAGTTTTGTTAAGCATAAAATGCTTTATTCTCCTATACATTTTCATTTTTCTATCAGCATATTATCCAGTCAAACTGCTTTTATCATTTTTTATCATTGCCATGCTCTGTCGTGGTGCCTAGGTGAGCATCTTAAGAATCTTGTTAAGAAGTATTCGATAAGTATCTTAAATAAGATTATTTTGCATCATAAAAAGACAAAGGATTATTTTGAGAAAGTCTAGTTGTTTAAGGATTTTTAGCTTATGAATTTGGCTGATGGGTGTAATCCATAAAACAAGATTGAGCTTGAATAAAATTGATTTTCTTTTCCCCAATTCCTTTTCCATCCAGCTCCATTGGTCCCACATAGCATGCCTAAGTGCGCCATGTGCTGAGAAAACTAGGAAATGCCAAAATGATAGCGCTTAATGTATAAGTATCTACAAGAAAAAACTTCCTTGACAAACACCTGGACCACCTTCACAAAACGATGGAATGAGTTTGACATAAAAGAACAGAAGCTTAGCAATACCTGAATTGTGGCAATTTTTCTTGGTTCACCACCAGCTTCTGGAGAGAACATTGAACCATCACCTTTCTCAACTGCAAATTCTACCATTCCTCTCCCTGTGAGCCTAAGGAGTTTAGTAAAACATTAATATGTCCTGTATATGAAAGAGGGAGTGCCTGTGTTAAATGCAAAATGTTAATCAAAATGAGAGATATCCCATATATTATGTCTCTCCAAAAATTGAAGTATGGTTACAAAGCCAAGTATTGAAGTATTATGACTTTGTTGCTCAAAGAAGAGATAAATCTGTTTTAACTCTTATAGAAATACAAAGGAATAATTCCAAGTCCCATTAAGACATAACAAACTTTTCAATCTTCATAAACAATTAGAGACACACCATATATGAATACATATAGAACCATTAAAGGCATCCCCAGTGCACGAAAAGTGATTCTGTAGCTTATATCACCATAGTTTTTGCTCTCAGGTAACCTAGAAATAGACAAACTATATATGCAAGGATGGCAATAAAGTGCCGCCCAAATTGGGACATCTTCAATTCTTGTTGATAATTTGGGGCATATATTGGGGATTCCCAGGCCAATTTAATTGGGGATGGGCGGAATTGGTACCTGTATGCTCTGCAGTGCCCTGACTCAATCCCCACCTCACCCCAACTCATCTATATAATACTTAATTACATTAATGTCCTTCCCAAAACCGACACCCACAACCCAATTATCTGCTTAGCTCACTGTACATAGTTCATTACCCAATAGCCAAACCCAAATAATAGAAGCTGGACAACTCACTACATCTTGCTAAATCTCAAATCAATTCTCAATTCTCACTTCTCACGTGAGTTAAAGCTCAAATCAATTCTCACTTCTCACTTTCTCAGGCAATCTATAAATCAAAGGCAGCAAAATTATCCAGGGCTCAAAGTTGAAACTCATGTAGGACTTCTTGCTTCAGTAAATTAGTGCTTCCATTCTTGGCTTCTTGTGTGTGCTACAATGTCTATGTTTTCAGCCTTCCATTCCATTACAAAAACATCTATGGCTCTTATCTAAGAACTAAAATCACACTGCTGATACACCTCACACAACTCGCTGACGGTCAGTCTACTCCATCTTTCAGTTTTTTAGTTAAGCCTTTCCAATCCTTTCCCTCCATTAGAATTTAATAACATTTGAGATTGGTTTTCTCTCTTTTTCTTATTTCAGTAAATATGGCTTGCAGTTTGATACCAATCTTCCATCCCTAAAGCCTTAGAGATTGGTTTTCAACTTCAGAAAACATTAGAGTTTGGTTTTCTATTCCAATCAACATGTTTGATACAACTTATTTTTCCCTAAAGCCTTTCCGGAAACATGGCTGCAAATCTTTTTGGCAATACAATGAAGCTGATGGTCTTTACCTCTTTTTCTTATTTCACTTTATCTTTTAAAAAAAAATTAAATTGAGCTTGCTAACCAAATGTGGACTGAAATGGCTACTTGATGTGGGACAACAGGGGAAAATTGCAGAAAGTAGAGAGAAAAGAAAGAAATGGGGAAGAAGAATAAGAAGAAGAAAAGAAGAAGCTGATGAAGAGAAACAAAGAGAAAATGTAAAAGAAAAGAAGAGCCAAGAGAGAAGAGAAAGCTCGAAGAGGGGAAACCAAAACCATTTAATCATCAAAAGCTGAATTTCTCAATACATTATGTTGCCTATTTATAGGCAATGAAAAGATAAACCTACCCAAAAAGATAGCAGTCAAATAAAACTATGATTCAAATATCTAAATCAAATACAACTCTATCCTATTCCTAAATAAAATATAATTGTATTATCTAAACAACTATGATAAATTAAAATAAAACAAGATAAAACCTAATCTAAATCTAATCTCTAAAATTAAAAAAGGAAATATATCCCTATTACCACTGCTATGCGAAATATGGCAAAAATGGTTCTGGACCATCAAAAGAAAAAAGTCTAAACCAAAAAAAAAGTTCAGAAGGCAGAGAGCAACAAAAGTGATGCTGCTTTGGCTTTTTTCCACATAACTAATGAGACAAGAAATATTCCAAAATTTATTTATATTCGTTCCATATGACAACATTTTTGTTTCTAGAAATATTGTTATCATTTTTTTATGATGTGATGCTGCAAGATAGCTAAGAAAAAGCTGGTTTCTTTTAAGCAGTTACCAAGCACTCCTGTGTTTTCTTAAAGTCCAATTTTTTTCCTGTTATTTTAAGTTATGTTTTTGCAAGATTTTTTCGGCAGAAACTGGTCCCAAAAGGAACCTAATTCAAAAGTTCTTTCTACATTTACAGCCCTAATATAAAAAAAAATGATATTACCAGTAAAAAGAATACACACATATATATGAGCTGTTTCTTGAAGCATTCTTCTAGCATACAAATAAAAAGTGTTTAATAGAAAACATAATACCAATAATAATAACCATTGCCTGGCTTGCTCTCATGCATGTGCACACACACACATGTACACATTATCCTCTGTGTCATCAACCATAAATGTGTGGTCAAGGTATCAAGTCCCTTATAACTTCTTACAATCACATAAATGGGGTACTCTGTGGGCAAAACACCCATACACTATTACATTAATGCCTTGTCAATTGTCATCTAAAAGAATTTAAAAACATATAAAACAGAAGGAACCGTAGGTTTAACTATTGCAGAGAATCTAATCCCTTCATTATTTTTGAATTTAAGTATTTGTGGGAACTAATGAGAATCCTTACCTTGGATATTTTAGGTATTGTTGTGGAAGCAAAAATGACAATCCTGGGGCCTGTTGAGATAAAACCGTCAATTTCATCCTTGTCCATTTGTATCCTTGTAACTCATTTAGCCATGAAAACAAAAAAACATAAACTAAATATTCATCTATGTAAAGTTTACCACTTTGTTAATATTTTTTAGTCTTAATTAGAGAAACTGTAAGAGAAGCAGTGATTCGGTCCCCTCATGCAATTCTTTCAGTCATGTTTCACAAATCACATTGCTGCAATTATGCAATTGTCAGTGGGTAATTACAGTAACCTGTAATAGCTCCAGTTGTGCAACAGTATCAAGTGAAGATGCCAGACCTACTGATACTTTGTCTGGATCCTTATCCTTTATACAATCAAGAAGGGTTCGCAATCCACCCTGGCCAACCAAAAAAGAAATCTATTGTCACTCTGGTAGCTTCATGACCAAAGAAACTCCTCAATTAACTTCACTGAAAATGAGCAAATTGTGGAAGTGGAATTCCTATATAGAAGATGTTACCAACAGCATGATATGACATTTTATATTGCCATTTATTAGATAAAACCAATGTGTGCTAAAACTGAGCTGTATCTTATCTTTTGATGAATATTAACAGGAAAAATATGGTTTTATGCTCTAATTTAAACTTTGTCTCCATATGGTTATAAAAATAGCAAGCTATATCTTTTAAGAATTTGACTTACTTTGGAAAAATTAAGGTTGGTCTGCTTCCTAATTCCCAGGTAGTGGCTCCAAAAAGCTAAAAAGGGTATCTAAATTTAATGACCTTGATTTTGGAAATGTCACAACAGATTCTCCCAACTCTTTTTCTTTGAAACACCACTGGATGGTAAAATTCATTAGTTGATCTACTTATCCAGAAAAGCAATTGGATTTGGATAATGAAATTAGTGTCTACAAGTTCAGGAAGTCAGGCTGGATATAAAATCCAAGCTAATATCCTTTCTTTTTCTTTTCTTTTTTTTCTTTTTTTGGGGGGGGGGGGGGGGGGGGGGGGGGGGGAGGAGATGGGGGGAGGTGTAAACAAGCTACTATCCTTTTTAGCACAAAAGAGTTAAATCTCTTTTGCAAATTACCTGCCCATCTATAAGAGATGCATACAACTCTGAACCCTTTTCCTTAAAATCAGCTGGTATGCTAGCTAAGATGGATTCTTTGTCATCCATCACAATCTGAAAGGGAAACAGAGAGAGATGAAACAAATAATTCAGAACTAATATTTCAATTGATTTGTATAGCATAAGGGAAGAACAAAAAAGAATGGACAAACATGAAGACATGGTATAAAAGAATGTGGCCACTGCATTGCACAAATAATCTAGAAACTAAGGAACTGAACATAATCAGGATAACTGCTGAATATAAATTTCCTTTTCTATCCTTTCGGATCATGACTGACTAAATGATACAGTACCATGAACTTTCCACACATTCTAATCACGATATCTTCTTCCAGTAAGTCAAAAATAAAACAGCAGACTTATTGATAATATTATATTGATTAAATGAAAAACAAAAATTAACAATATATATTATAATTACCAATATCAAATTAATTAAACACATTAATTTAGCCTACTATGGTGAGTAGAACAGGATATAATATGACAGCAACTAGAAAAAATACACTGTTCACCTAACTCTACAAAAAGGACTAAGACATAAGAACCAGGGACACATTTAAACTTTAGAATTACAAATTCAGCTGCCAAGGCTTTGAAATGGAACCAATAATATACATTTGAATAAATTAAAAAAATAATGATATATATTTGACTAATTTCAAGTAATGCTAATGTCCCAAGACTCCCAGTTCAGTTAGATTAATTTGTTCATTAGTCTTCAACCAGCTTCCCCACCCTGTGCTACAAATTAGGAGTAAAGAGATACCTTTAGGGCTTTCTTCACATTACCCTCCATTGTCCCGTAGGGTTTTCTCTGTGGAATCCTCAGCAAGTATGAGATGTCCTCTAGAGAATCCTAAAACAAAGTATGCAAAATCATTACTCTCCTAACACTGGAATGAAATAAATAATATTTTCTGCTAAATAAAAATAGTTTCATCAAGGACCTGTATAGCTTTCATATTTGAGTTTGCAGGGATAGCCCGTCTCAAAGCTAGTTCCCCTGTTCTAGGAACTTTTGTATCTGGGGAATAAAGCACTGCTTCAGCGGGAGAAATAGACCAAGAACTCCAAGCAGCTAAGCCTAAAGGTAACGGAGATGCTATTTGAACAAAAACAAGAATAGCAGCAACTATGCTCTCAAGTCTTTTTGTTCCTTGATCAAAAGTGGATTTGTGTAAGTCAGTCAGAATTGCATGCTTGTTTTTTACTTCCTGCATGAGTAAAAACCCATTTCAGGAGCAGGACCACCTTAGCAAAGGCAACACAAATTCATTCACTTTTTTGGGTCAAGCGTCAGTGAAAGGCAAGGGGGGAGAGGTAGAAATTATTATCATTCTCAACTCAGCAAGCTGCAGATGATGAGCCAATGCGAAAACATTTTTTTTTTAATTGGCACCCGATAGGTAGACTAAACAATTGAGTCAAAAGCCTACCAACACATAAAAGTTCCGATTCGAGTGAGAGCCCAAACGGGGTTAAAGTTACCAAAATGATTCTCCCTGTTAAAGCCGGTAAGATTAACTCCAACAAGACATGAGGAAACCATTAGCATGGCTAAGAAAGCAGATTACTGTAGTAGAGCAACTGTACGATAAACAAACAGAAGGATTTACTTTGTCTTCATATTACATCTGTCAGTGCATATTATAATCTTTGTGTCTGTATTGCCAAATATTATCATCTAACAAGCAACTTATTCTAGGACTGGACAAAAAATGAAATCACATGTAAAAATGGAAGTAACAATGCGTTTTCACATTCCACAGTTGATATCATCTTCTTCTTCTTCTTTTTTAAGCAAGTACTATCCTTATTGGCTGTTACCATTTACTACCAAAATGACATATAGAAATCATTCTGAGTTCAAGCAACGACCAAGAAAACTGCAGACAAAAGTGCAGCAGCAGACAAAAGAGAGTCCTGAAACGGAAAAATCATAAAGCTGCTATAAACAATATATGAAAAACTAGCGAAATTCAGTTCCCAGACCACCAATGTTAAAGGGTGGACCGTCATTCCATATTAAATTGATAGAGGTACAAAGACAGCAGATAATGCTATTGCTATGCTTGGAACTAGGATGTCGAATTGTAAGAAAGCCTTGTGGAAATCAAGTTATAGCCAGTGTTCACATATATACAACCAAATAGAAAAATGATTTTCCTGACAAGCATGAATCACTTCTTAACTTCTCCCTCAAACCAGAATATAAATAAATTTACATTCAATCCCTTTATTGTATTTTCCTGTCTTTTCCCTTCCCCTTAACAAATCCCAGTTCCAGGCACAGCCTTAGGGTTTTACCGCTTTGCAATAACCTAATTTCATTATCCTTAGAACTCAACAGGCATATTAGCCAGGTTAACGACATTGTGTTTCGCAATTCACAAGCGGAAAGATCCCCTTAGCCGAATTAAACACTTAAACAAGTTGCAATTCAAAAACAGCACTGCGCATCATAATCTGTGAGCATTTCCAATTGTGTAGCGATGAGGAAGTGTTAAAGGAATGATTTTCAGAGTTCATCAGTAGTGAGAGCTAGGCATAAATCGAGTTACCGGTGAAGGAATTGTAGCGAAAATGCGGTGAAGTGTGGCCGTGGGACGAAGGGGACTCAGGGCGTACTTCCTAAAAGAAGTTTTGGAGAGAAAGAAGCCAGGCGTAGAAAGAGAATAACGGTTGGGAGTGAAGGGAGAGATGAGTGGGGAAGACAGAGAGAAAGCCATGGATGCGGATACGCTGCTGGCACGCCTCATCCAAATCCTAATCTGTGAATACATCAACTCGTGTCTAGTTGCTTTGCGGGCTTTTGTACGGTTGTGACTCGTGGGACTTTACGGTCGCACCACCCAATGCAGTCCAGAATTATGATAGATAGTACACAATTTTTGTATATTTTAGATTACATAAAAAGGTATTATGATCAAAATATCCTTCACCTCCATGCATCTCATGTGTCTCTATGCGCCTCATAAAAGACATTTTTGTTATTGATATACCTTTATGTAGCTCAAGATATACACAAAAGTGTACCAATAACATTATTCATCCCAATCAAATCGTGGTTTTTCTTGAATTAGCATTAGTTTACTTCTTGCCTTGATGCATTAATTAGAGGGGAAATTTGGAAAAATAGGACTGCAAAAATAGGACACTTTAAAAATCTTTGTAAAAGTAGGACTTTGGAATATGTATTAAACAAAAATACTCTTACTTTTCAATTTACTCTTTTCGTGTTCTTTTTTTCTTTTTCACCATGTCTTTCTTTCTCTCTCTATTACTCTATATATAAAATATATATATATATATTCATCTATCATTTTTTTTTTCTTTTATTACTCTCTGTAACCTAAATACATGTGTATATATTGTTCATGTTCAACGATTAGATTCAAGAGATATGGGTCTTTCTCATTCTCTCTCTATTGTGTATATATGTATTATACATGTATTATATGTATTTGCGTTGATAGAAGAGGAGAAGAGACAGATGGCGGCCGTGTACAGGAAAAAGAGAAAAGCGATCGCAACGGCGGCCATAACGTGGCTGATTGTGGTCGTGATCGATATTTCACCTCAATCGTTTCATTTTCTTGCCGTGACCATAACAGATATCGGTTAATCGATATCCGTAACAGATGTCTATTAAAGATATCTGCTAAAATATCAAATATTTATCAAAATATTTTATTTTTTATTAATGGTTAATCGATATCTATTAAAGATATCTATTAAACATATATCTATTAAAATATCAAAATTTTTAATTTGAATTGAATTAATATTAATTAATTTGATTCAATTTTTTTTTAATCTTTAGTTCAATTTAATTTGGATATTCTAAAAGTTTGATTTTTTAATTTGATTTGAAGACTAATATTCTATAAATGAGAATTTAAGAAAACAGTACCTGTGAATGGAGTAGTTATTAAGGTACCATTTACTTAGAACAAACTTAGTTACTTACGTTCAATTCGATTATTTTGATAAGAAATAAGACAAAGGGTTTATATACAAGAATATTTCGATAATTTATTTTATATTTTAACAAATATTTGTTACATATGTCAATTAACGTATATCTGATAAAGATATCTGTTAAGGGGGCGTTTGTTAAAATGAGCAAGATAATGTGGTATCAAGATAAGATTGTGATGCTTTTCGGATCAAAATATGGAATGATCAAGATAAGGCCAGGAAGCATTCCAAGATTTCTATCAGACTGTTTGTTAAATTTTTTAGAATCACTGATAATTGTATTTTTTCTTTCCATGTGTTTGTTAATACATATGATAAGCACCAAGATAAGGGTTTTTTTTACCAAAATATCCTTATTATCAAATTTATGATTAAAATAGTATTTTATGATTAATATGAATTGTCAAAAAAATTAAGATTAAAATTAAAAATAATATTTTATTTTTCAAATTCATGTCCAAAAATAAATTTAAAAAGAGTTGAAAAGAGTTAAATAAAAATATATATAGAGAGAGAGAAATTTAAATTTTAAAAATCAATAAAATGAATAATGTCATTTAAATTTTAAAAATTGTCAAAACATATAATAATTTAAAAATATATTAAAAAATATTAATTATAAGAGTTAAATAAATAAGACTTTTTAATAAATTTAAATCTTTAAAATGCACTAAATGGCATTAATTATCTTACAAGGGGCAGATAAGTAATTCAGCCTTATCTTGAAAGAGCAAGATAAATTTATCCGAGGGGGGAGATCGGATAAATTTATCTTGAAATGGGGAGATAAGAGGTCACGTGAGGTATTTTTCGAAAATTGTCAAATAAGATTAACAAACACGTTGCAAATATCAAACATTCGGAATACTTCCCATATCTAACATTTTCTCCCTCTTATCTTGGTTAACAAACACCCCCTAAGGATATCAATTAACATATATTGATTGTTAATAAATATCGATTAACTTATATCTGATAAAGATATCTGTTAAGAATATTAGTTAACATATATTAGTTGTTAATAGATACTGATTAACAGATATTGATTAATAACCGATATCGATTAACAGATATCCTTAAAAATGATATCCTTAAATATCGATTATCTTTTAATCGATATCCTTAAAAAATATCTGTTAATCGATATATGTTAAAAATATCTATTAAAATATCAAAATTTTGAATTTGAATTGAATTAACATTAATTAATTTGATTTTTTTTTTATCTTCAATTCATTTTAATTTGGGTATTCTAAAAGTTTGAATTTTTCATTTGGTTTGAAAACTAATATTCTATAAATGAGAATTAGAGAAAATAATAATTGTGAATGGATTGATTATTAAGGCACCATTTACTTAGAACAACTTCAGTTAATTCTGTTAAATTGGATAATTTTGATAAGAAAGAAGACAGGAGAATGGTTTATATACAAGAATATTTTGATAAATTTTTAATGCATAACTGGACTTAACCATTAATAAAAAATAAAATATTTTGATATTTTTTTTTATATTTAGCTTATATCTTTAACAGATATCTGTTACGGATATCGATTAACCGATATCTGTTAAAGATATCTACCATGGCCACAGTAAGAAAATGAAACGATCGTGGTGAAATATTGATCACGACCGCAATCAACGACGCTATGGCCGCTGTTGTGATCGCTTTTCTCATTTTCCTGTACATGGCCGCCATCTGCCTCTTCTCCTCTCCCATCAACGCAAATATACACAATACATGTATAATACATATATATATAGTGGAGAGAGATTCACATCTCTTGAGCCCAATGGTTGAACATGAACAATATCTACACATATATTTAGGTTACTGAGAGTGGTAAAAGAAAATAAATGGTAGGTAGATAAAGATCTATTGGAAAAGAAGGAAGAAGAACACGGAGACAGGAAACTAAAAAGTGAAGGCATTTTTGTCCAATGCACGTTCAAAAGTCTTACTTTTACAAAGATTTTTAAAATGTCATATTTTTGCAAAGTTTCGTACCGAGAGCCCTATTTTTCCAAATTTCCCTAATTAGAGGCTTTGTTGCTATAAATATTTAAAAAATCAATTAAATTGTATAATAATAATAATACTATTGATACGTATAACAATAGCAGACTTGGTCTAAGTCTATTTTGTTGGTCCCTTAGGGTATGACTATTCAAGAGGAGGGTGAATTGAGTGATTAAACTTTTTCTCAATTTTAATAAATATTATTGATTAATGATTTTATTGAAAAATATATATTTGATAAATATAATAAATTATATTTGAAATTAATAATAAATGTAAGCCACAAGATATAAGAAAATAAATAATATGAGGCACAACAAAATTTATAGTTGTTCGGTGTTTCCACACACACATAATTCACTCTTCCAAGGTCTAACCACCCTTGGGATTCCACTATATCAAAATCACCAAGGTTTCCACACTAACTCACATTGGAAACTAGATACCCACCTAGATTACAATGAGTTCTAGGCAACCACTACACCAAGGTTTTCTCCCTACCTTATCTTAAAAACTAGATTCACTTAGATTTTAACAGATCTAGGAAACCTATACAATATTCAATAATAATTTAAATGTTACAAATAATTTGTACACACTTGGACACAAATAAGCAATTAAAAACAAATTATACAAGACAATAATATTTAAATAAATAAATAAACAGTGACCTCAGTTTGAATTGAGAAGATTGGATTCGGCTTTGCGATATCCTTTTTCTCCTCTTACCTTATGGCTTTTTGGGAGATGAACAATGAATCTTTGAGAGTTTTGGAATGCTTGAAAATTAGCTTAAGAGCTTTTGGGAGTTTTGGATGTGTAATATGTGCAATGGGGGGGTATTTATAAGCATTTTAGCCACTAAAAAAATGGTTAATATGAAGTTTGAAATTCAAAAAATGTTTAGACTTTTTCCAATAACAAGAAAACATGTTTCACATTTAATTTAAAATAAATTTACTTTTTGCATGAGTAAGAGAAAACATGTTTAAAACCAATTATTCTTAATTCAAAATAAATTTACTTTATGTATGAGAAAGAGAAAACATATTTAAAAGTAATTCTCTTTTAATTTAAAATAAATATACTTTTTGTAGAAGTAATAAAAGTATTTATCAATAAATGAAAATTCAAACATAAACTTTTGAAACATAAATGATCAAAAGAAAAAAAACATGTTTAAAAATAATCCACCTTTAATTCAAAATAAATTTATTTATTTTATATGAAAAAGAAATACATTTATATCATAAAAATATTTTTGTTAATTATCAAAAGTTAATTAATATGAGTAAGTTGGCTCAACATATTTAATTGTTTCAATAAATGTTTAGACTGCGTTCTTTTTGTTGTTTTCAAGTAATTTTTAGTTTTTAGTTCTCTACAACAATAAAAATGCGTTTAAAAAAATTATTCTTAAATTTTAAAAATAAGATTATATATTTATTTAAATTTTAAAAATATAATATATCTATATTATAATTAAAAATATAGGACAACATATAGTATATTATTAAGTATATTACACATATTATGTATAATAATATTTAACATAAATTATCACTATAATTTATTAATTAAATTTATTATTTTATTTTAATAGTAAAATTTTATTAAAAAGAGTTAATTTTATCATTTAATAATCAAATTCATTTAATAAAATATTATAAAATATTTTTTTTTTCAAAATTCTAAAGTAAATGTGTTTTTTAATTTTCTATTTTAAGAAATAATTTTTTAAAATAATAAAAAAAACATGTTTTCAGTTTTTTAAAAACAAACTATTAAAATAGAAAATTAAAAATAAATTTAAAATTCAAAACTTAAAATTAAAAACGCAAAGAGAACGCAGCTTTAATTGTTTTAGCGAGTTAGTGTTGTGTTGATTTTCAATAGAAGTGGTAGATATTTTTTTTATTTTATAACTTTATTATTATCTTTATATGTCTATAAATATGAGCCGAAGATGAAACGAAGAATATTCAAAATTAATCCCAATATATTTTACTTGTTTTCTCTCTCAATTATGTTGTCCCTTAAAATTATACCCATCAACTATATATAATCCAAAATTTTTAAAAAGACCAATTAAATTGTACTGGTAATAGTCAAAATAATTAAATTTTATTAAGATAACAAAGGTTAAAAAAAATAGCATGAGTCTAAAACATTTGAAAAGGTGCAATTATTGTGAAACACATTCAGTGGTATTGGTAAACACTTTATAAAAGGTACCCATTTTTTTTTTTAATTTTTCCATGTGTACACATTTTTTCCCCAATAATTCTAAATTATGTTCTATTTTTTATGAATTGATTATTTTTTAAAATTTTTGTAAAAATATCAACTAATTAATTTTCTCTAGACACGTATATAAGAGATAAATCTCCCTTTTGTACATTGTCTTTTATAAATTAATACCTAATTTCTATATGCTTAGTCCTAAAATAATATCTATAATTTTTTAAAAAATTAATGACACTAGAGTTGTCACACTTAATAGGATTTTTGGAATGATACACAAGATTTTTGAATTTTTGGAAAGATTTGTCTATTTGTATATATATTTTTTAATTTTAAACATTTTGTTATTTAAGAATTTACAAATAAATAGATCGATCTCAATTTGTCATACACCTTTTAAGTTTTCAAATGAGCTGCACAATGTTGATGTGTCGATATTTTGTTATACATAAAATTATATGAAATATATTATTTATGAGTATATAATTTTTAGCGTAACATCGAACTCAATGATATTCATATTTAATTTTCTTTTGAAACATAAAAATTATTGATAATAAGAGTTATGAAAAAATTTGAATTTTAACATCATACTTGTTATATTATCAATGAGTTAGTACTTAAACTGCTCACGTTTAATTTTATTTAAATTAAAATTATTCTATTTCATGTGGAATTCAAACTAATTCGAAAAATGGATTGCAGAAAGTAAAAGGCAAAAAGATCCAAGGTCCCACCGAGATTTGAACTCGGGTTACTGGATTCAGAGTCCAATGTCCTGACCACTAGACCATGGGACCAATCACGTTCAAGTGTCTTGCGAAATAAGTCTTCAATTTACTTTACTTCATTTAGGCTTTCTTAGATTGAAGTGGCCAGGTACGAAATGGGCCAAGCCCACCCAACAAGAACGGGATTGGTCACAGTAAAGTGACAATTTTTGTAATTATGAATTGAGATTTAAAATATATACGGTTACATTATTTTTTGTATAAATTGATTGTAATGGAAGAGGGCTAACTGGCAAGATTAGGATTAAGGGATGAACTGATTTTCTTTATTAATTATTATACAAATATATTATAATTAGAATTTTTATATAAAAGTAATAAAATTCAAAATCACATGACATTATAAAATTATTAAGTAGCATTCTACTACGAACAAAAATTATAATATATATATATATATAATTGATATATTGTTTGCGTGGATGCGATCTCATATCAAGTCCCTCCTCCACCCCACACATACAAATCTTTCATCAACATATTAGATTTAATATATATATATAAATATATAAATAGGGATCATAAATGAACGGTATCCATGTTACATGGATGGGCCCTTTATGTTGAATAGAATTTAGGCTGCAAACTTATAAAAAATTAGAACGCTCTTTTTGAAGCTTTAAATTATTTGAGCTTTAATATTAAAAACTATATAAAAATAAGAAGCGACCAATTGATGAATCGCATTGATCCTTAATTCGAAAAACTAGTTTGTGTTTCCAACTGGCTGAATCCGATGCCCTTAGAACTACAATTACTACACATTATAAATCGGGCCCTCAATGGGCGATACATTTGTCAGAAAAATCATATATTCTGCCCCCAAATTGTCTCCTCCTATTGGTGCACGTTGAAAGATAAAAGCTGTAATTGGGCTTCTCTCTCTCTCTCGTATTTTCCACGATTATAAACTGAAATGACATGTAAAAGATATTTTAATCACATTTTTCTATGACATCAGTCATCGGTTGGATTTAGGATTAGAGCAAGTAGGTTTAGAATTTGAGTGATTGTGGTGATCAGCCAGTCAGCCTAGCAGTGCCAAAATTATCATTATCAACAGCCGTTTAAATCAAATGTGGTTAAAAAAGACTTATTTAATAATAATAATACAAAAAGAAAGAAAGAAATAGCCAATAGAGAGAGAGAGAGAGGGGCACAGGCAGGCTGGCAGGCACACCTTTAATTCAAACAAAGGCAAAAGGCGTGAGGCATCGCTTTCAAAGGATGCATGAGGGTGACTTCACAACAAATCCACCGTACAAATCAATCAAACACCACCACCCAAAATTGACCGCCACCATCCCCCCCCCCCATCCGCATTTCTGAAATTCTACTTCTACTGTTTTATATATTATTATTATATTTCAATATTCGATATTATTATTATTATTATCAATCATCATAATAATATATATATCTCTACAGTTTCCTATTTCTCACCACCACATTTTCATATAATATTTCATTTGATCCCCCAACACAAAAAGGCAAAGGCATTAAGATATCTGGTTCGGCTTCGTCTCACCAGACAGACAAGAAACAAAAATTAAAAAACACAACACTATTTTTCTTTTTTCTTTTTTCCTAATACTATTATTATTATTATTATTATTATTATTATAGTATGTATCTTTCTTTTCTTTTCTTTTCTTTCTTATTTTTTCAACAGATATTGTTGTATCTCCAATCAAGCCGCACCTCGCCAGAAACGGCGACGTCGTGGCTGGGCTTCCGAAATGATACCATGTGGCTGCTCACCATGAAGGCCGTCACACGCTCCGACACTCTGATTTCTTCCATCTTCAGTTCTCTCAACCGCTGCACGTATTCCGGCACGTGGACCAGGTCCCACACCACTCCCACACCCCCCGCTTTCAGCACCCGGACTACTTCCCCCAGCACCCGGATTCGCTCCGCCCCCGCCGCCGCCGTCCGCTGCCCGAACTCCTTCCCCACCGTGTGTAGAAACACCGCCGACACCACCACGTCGAAGTAGTTGTCCCCGAACGGCAGCCTCCTCACGTCACCTTCTCGGCAGGTGACGTACTCCTGGACCCCTTCCGCTCCGGCCGTCCGGAGGATGGGGACCGTGGTCTTCGGTTCGGGTCGGGTTAGCCCGACGACCCGGCCGGAGCTTCCGGCCTTCTTGAGCTGCATCGCGACGGCATTGAGCAGGATGCCGCGGCCACAGCCGACGTCCAGGGCGTGCTTGACGGAGGACCAGTCGTGGACGGTGGCCACCATGCGCTGGGCCATGTCCCAGTGGAGGGGCACGGCGGAGTAGAAGATGTTGCCGGCGGCGAAGAAGAGGCATAGGGCGGAGAGCGCCGTGACGGAGCCGGTGAAGCCGGCAGCGAAGCGGGTGGCGCCGCCGGGGAGGCCCGGGAAGAGCGACTCGAAGAAGGCGCAGATCAGGTCGAAGTAGAGGAGGAATAGTACGGAAAGCGACGAAAACACGATCGCGTGGAGGAAGAGGAACACCGGCGTTTGCCAATCGTCCATGCCGTAGATTGCATAGATCTGCGCCCAATCTCTTCCAGCTTTCCCCATTGTTGGACCCAAAAGCCCTAACTCTGAAATTGATCAATCTTTGATTCAATCAGAAGCTGTAATTACAAAACAAAGGCAAAAATAAATACTCAATGTCATGGCAAGAAAGAAGTGGATCAAAATTTTCCAGAACTTGTGAGTTTCACTTACAGTGAAGTGCGCTAGAAGCGTGTTGCTTTACGGCACAGCAAACTGAGTCATCTGAGAGGAATTAAACCGTGAGGATTGAGGAAGGTGTTCGGTTCCACGTGATTCTTCACGATAAACTGACGACAGATACGGAAAGTCCGGACCACAAGTTTTTGTTTTCTTGCGGTTTCCGAGCAACCAAACAAGAGAGCCGGCGAAAGCCTGAAGAAGCAGATTGATGAGTATCCGAACTTGAACACGTAAAAATCAAGAACAAACAAGATCGGAAAAGCGAGATAAAAAAAATCAAATCAGGTCGAGGCAGCCGGGAGCGAAAGTAGCACTGTTTCAACCAGTGTGAGAAGAAAAATATCATGCGGCAAAGGAAGGAAGACGGAGACGAAGGGTGGGTGGCATGATTGGGCGAAATCTGGGAACTGGGAAGGGAACTGAAAGAGAGGGACTGTAAAATGGCAGGAGTAGGGGCAGGGGCAGACCTTCTCGGGGACCCCCTGGGCTGGGTGGGCTTTTTGAATTCGTCTTCACGCGTTTTGCTTCGTCATATATGATTTCTTTCTTTTTTCTTCAATTGGGATTCGAGCAGCAGCAGCAGCAGCAGCGGTTTGAACTTTTCTCGTTCAGGCTTCTTCTATCCTATCGGTCATATTTGGAAGTGGAGTGTGATCGGTAGGCGGCAGCCAGCAGGAAACTATTATTTATTATTGGAGTTAGTTTAGTACTCCGAGAGAGAGAGAGAGAGAGAGAGTAGACGGATCGGGAAAGAAAGCCCAAGCGCGGGAGAGGAGAGAGGAGAGGAGTGATGGACGGGCCAAGAAATCATAAAATCTTCCAAGTACGGTTGATTCGCAGCTAAATATGACTCTGCCCCTACTTTTGAATTTTGTAGAATATATATATATATATTTTATGATCCCTCATAATATATTTATATTAATATTTCCTACGTAATTATTCATAAATACTTGTTAACATTTTATATATTGATTTGATGGACAAAATTGAGAGGACCCGACAAAGAGCTAAGGCAGTGGAACCGAAGAAGTTTGGACGACTCCCTAAATCCAAATAGAATTAATTAATTAATAATGAATATTTATTTAAGAAATTAAAAAATAAATCAAATGAAATGGAAGGGAAAGAGCAAAAAGGGCTCCGTAAATCATGGCTAAGACTGCGGAATCATCGGTCCTGCTTTGCTCCTTGATTTTGTATAAATGATTACAATTAATAAGTGATTAAGTAGATGAGTAAAGCAGCAGCACGCACTTCCTTATATTAATGCACCAATCACTGTCACCGGCTTTGCCGCTTCGCTTGTCTCTCTCTCTCTCTCTCTGCTTATATTAGGGCAGGCAGATCATCTAGGCCGTCCTCTTCTTTCCTGTTAAATGTTAAATCACACTATTGAATTAATTTTACACAACTGCCCCCCCCCGACTTTCATTTCATTACTTAACGCTCCTGCTCCTCCTTGTCCCACATGCTGTCACGTGCCTCACTCTTGTCACCCCCAATCCCCCCCCCCCTCCACGCGGTTTTTCCTTTTTTATTATATATATATTTTTTGGTTCTATACAACAACAATGATTCTTAATATATTTCAGAATAAAATTAAAAAAAAAAAAACACTTCCTTTATCTTACAGCTGTTTGAAACTCCTATAATAAAGTGATTTTCTTTTTTAAAAAAATATTACTCTTTGCCTTAAACTTGTGAATTTATCTTCATTAAGTTTAAATTATAATCACTCAGCACCGCTGCCGACAAGTCTTATTTCGATGATTAGAAAGGAGCGGAGGAGTGGATTCAACTTTTGCAGATTAATTGAAATATATATATATATATATATTTTGATGATGATTAGTAATTGATTAATTAAAATTACTTAGGTTGGGTGGGTCCACCCCCCGGCGAAAGAAAGGAGGGAGGGAGGGAGGGTGCAGACAAAAGACAAGAAAAAAAGACGCAGCAATGAGTGTGTGACTGAGGATGGCACGACCAGGCTACCTTGACTTTACCCAATTAGTATGCCATGCATACGTTTCATTATAATTAACATATACATTTAAATTAGACTTAAACTAATGATAAATAAATTAGGATTGGTCCCTTTTAGGAAATCTAAAAATCTAGCAAATGGAATAAAACTTTTAGAACGAAGAGTATATATTTAAATTATTAATTTATAGATTAATACTATATATTTCGTGGAGTTCGGTTACATAAAACTTTAATAAGTGTTTTTAAAAGTTTTGATTTTTAAGATTTTAAACTTAAAACACTATTTTAAAGAAGTCTTGAAAATAAAAGTGTTGGCATATTTTTTTGAATGGAATAACTGTCGATAATCATCGAGCTACTTCAACTCACATCATTTGTGATCATTAATTAAAGTTTCGACCATATCAAAAGAAGGGTTTTGGAATTCAAAGGTTTTGATCCAGAACTTCTTTGAAAATGAATTTAAACTTATGAATTCTAAACATTGTTAAAGTTTTTAAAAGACAAACAAGATAACTTGAAAATTTAAGAAAAATTAATTAAACATTGAATCTAGTGTTAAATTATCGACTGATTTTTGAAACTAGTTAACTGATTTAATGCATTCATTCTAGATTAATATTTTAATGTTAAAATAATCGATTAAATTCTTATTCTTCTCCAAAACTATCAACTTATTATTCAAGTATATTAACTGGTCATTGAAATTGTCCATCAACTAATATATCTATTGTTATTTGTTGTTGGCAATATATAATTTTCCTTTTTGAATTTGAACTTTTTCCAACTACAATTACTCTCAACTCCTCTTTTTTCGGATAATTTTGCACATCTACCCCTACCATAATAATAAAATTGTTTACCCACTGAGACAATCGTTAATAGTTGTTTCTAAGAATTTATTATTTGAAAATTGAGATTATTTTATCTTTTAGGGTCTTTTTGGAAAAATATAAAATGTTTTAGTACATTGACGCGTTAGATAAAACCCTAATAAATATCTCAAACAAATAATTAAATGCCCCTACAATAATGTTCATATTATTAAAGGTAACTTTTTACTAATTTTTTGTATAAGGGATAAGCTCCATAGTTAACACACACAAGGACGATGATGGGCACTCGTACAGAACTGTAGATAAATGAAGATAAGACTAGCTATGTATGATGTTAAAAGTCATTGCATTGATCGACAAACTGCTCCAATGTCAAGATGCTTTTTGTACCTTATGCGAAATTCTAAACTCCTATTTTTCTCATGTTAGCTCATATTAGTTCAAATGCCACTATGATCCATGTTAAATCAATCAAGGAACTATTCAACTTTGATTTTATTTGTAATATAATAAGTTTGAATTGAAATTAGCTTTCAAGTTTATAGATTTTTTTTTTATGACTTAAGTGTTCGGACTTCACCCGCATAGTTTTGGAGGAGACCGGTCTTACCCCCTAGTTCGATCGTGAGATAAATCGTATGTGGTTGTAAATTTATGCATTCTCAAGCGGATACGCAATCAATTTTTACTAAATGAGATATTTCTATTTTTACCAAGAGTTGATCCTTTGTCAATCCCAACAAAAATTAAAAGTTTTACCACTTAATTTATAGACTTTTTCATCAATATAGAGTTAGGTTGAGAGGATATTAGCCATATATATATATATAATATAATATATAAAGTGTCTAATTAGATTTTTGAAGTCAAAGCTTGTGGTTTTTGCTTTTTCATTGATATTGGAGTTTGAATCCTTTGATGCTCATTTGCATATGGTTTATCAGAATTTTATTTGTTCTTGAGAGCAGACGATGAGTTGGAAGAACAACTAATTCAGTTGACTTGATACATTATTATTATTATTATTAATGTCCCACATTAATTTTCTACTAATTAAACAGTTGAAAATCTTTGAAGGGTTGTCGCCCCATTATTTAAATTCAAGAATTAGTCAAACCATGCCCATTGCCGACACTAGCAGCACAATATTTTATGTACCTTAAACTAATCAAAAAACACCACTACTTAGGCAACCCATAAGCCTGCCTGTCCATCAGATAAACATAATGGCTTAATGGGTTTTACAACTTTGGTCCAACCTAGCCTTAGCACTGCAACGTACCAAAGTCCAACTTATAAAGGTTTAGACTCTTTGTTTAGAGTTTTGTCCCATCGGAGTGTGAGTTTTAAGTTTAAAATTTAAGTTTCAGTCTCTTTTATTAAAAATTTTGTTTAATTTAGGTTTATGTTCAAATTGAACTCATTTATATTAAATGAATTTAAATAAATTTTAAACACGATTCAAGCGAGCCAAAAATGAGTCTATACACAAGCCATACAAAAACTTATAGACATGTCTATAATTGGACACTTAGTCATAAAAGAGTTTGTTTACAAGCTCAAAATATTTGACTACCTCCTATTTTAAACTTTACTCATTCTGTTAGTTTTTTATACTTAATTAATTCTATTAGTTTTTTATTTCCTAATAAGGTCCGAGGCTATGGCTATTTTTTCGATGAATTTTATTTTTATAGGTTTCGGTCTGAAATTGAACAACCCAAATCTGTCACTATTTTTAAGCAGTCGATTTTAAAAGTCAGATCACAAACCCTATCCCCACTTTGGAGAAGAAATGAGACTCGACCCATTTGCTCAAGTGAGGGAAGCCCACTTATCTTAGCCCTTAAGCTTTCATATAAAAGGGCATTTCTTGGTCCTCCTTTTGGCGTTTCCTTCTCGTGGTCGAACCCTAACTTCTCTCTAGTGTTTTCTTTTCTTGGCCTATTGTTTCCTCTGTCTTTCCTTGTTCAACCGAATGTGATGGGGTCTTCTTGCCTTTTGTGGTTGATCTATCCTTCCATGTGTGCGACCACCTTTCCTTGTGTGCGAAAGATGGTCCTTTGATGTCGATTGAAACCTCTACATATCCAAGATTGAAGTCTTCTTTTCGGATAAACTTTTTCTCTTCGCTTTGTGCTTTCTACCCTCCGTCTTTGTGACCAATCTACATTTTGTGGTAACCTATTGTGTACAGTTTTAATTGTTTGGGTGAGAGAGAGAGAGAGAGAGAGTTTCGTTTGAGTTCGGCTGAGAGGTGTTGGGGCTTTCTGGGCCTACGGTTTAGAGGCTTCGTTGTGACTTGTAGTTCCTATTCTTTTGGCATTACCAAAAGTAGTGAACGGTTCTTTTAGATCAGAGCATTGAATGTTTTTAATAGAGGGTTTTCATTATGTTCTTACATTCTTTATTTTCGATCAAATCTGCTTCAATTTTATTGCACTAATTCTTTCTATTTTGTAGTTTTTTCAGCAACACATTTATTAATTAAGTTTAAAAACTAAGCCCAAACTTATTTATTTAATTAAATAAATGAGTTTAAACAAGTTCAAATCAAATCAAGTTTCGATGGCTCGTCAGTGACTTGGTACATTTGCAAACCTAACTAGCCTATTAATTTATTTTATATATTTGATATATTATAAATTAACTTTTTACAACCTTATTATGGTAAATAAGAGTGTTTATGAATCTAATTAGTTAAAGTTTTTTTTAATAAATTTAGAATTAAACCAATTATGATCAAATATACAATTTTAGACTCAGTTCCAATCTACTCGTAAAGCAAAACGAACAAACCCAACTAAATTATTAAGCTTAACCATATTAAGTTTCGAAACTTTAAATGTAACAGCCCGTTTCCCAGAGGCCCCCCTAGCATAGAAGATCCGTGAGAGGGTCATTATTTAAATGATATCAAACAACGACATATACTAAACCTCTTGCACATCTATTTTAGAAACCATATTATTATTATTATTATTTTCATCACATAACATTGCGTAACCGTCTTTACATAATCATTCACAACTTGGGCTCACCTGGGCCTACATAACTCACCTCCAAACATAAAACATTACTTTTAACACAAGCACCGTGATAGCCAGGATTTAGTTTTGGGAGGGCTCTGCACTTGCTACCATGACTCGACGGTCTGGACCCAACTTTGCTGAACGCACCTGCTATCTCAGGACTCTTACATGGAATGATGGAAAGCAAACGTGAGTCACGAGACTCAACAAGCTCATGAAAAGAAGGCTATAGGTTTAAGATAGGACTCTTCCCATGACACCCCAAATAATTCATGCCAATGCAATCACACCATGTCATGATCCATACATGTCTTACTTCTAAATGCATAACATAAAGTTAACTGCACATAAAGGAACTAGAGGCCCACATAAGCCACACATTGGCACCCAAATCCCGCATACAAACCTGTTGCAGCCTAATATAGGCTACCATATCACTATCCATAAAGACTCGCATTTTCCTTACATTAGTCGGCTTTTCCTGAATACTCGTTACATGTTCTTCCTGATACTCATCATACCCTTATATGTTTTTCCTGTCATCCATCATATTGTCATATCCTTCCATATCCTTCCGCGATCGTGGCCTCGGGCTTCCCCCGAGCTAATCTTTAAGCCGAGCTGAAACTCCCCTAAGTCCGTACTCCCGACACCTGGACTGGCACGGTACTCCTGCCCAAAATAACAGTAACAATAGAACCATGCAATGCAACACATAAGAAATGCAATGACATCTGTAGCATAAATGTGATGGCAAGGCCCCCATAAACCAAGCATCAGGCTATGCTACTCCCACATAAGAATACACACATGCGGTATGCTCTAAATGCATATGTTCACCTAGGGTACCCAAATTGACTCTTAGACCAATCGGGTCATGCAAATGCTCACACATCCCATCACACACAAAGTATGTCCCCAAGTGAATGCAACCCAGTCCCTATACAGTACACACATCATGATATGCACAAACCAAGGAGAGAATCTGACAGTACTAGCTTTCCTGGCCTGTCTAGCGCTTATCGTAACAGTTGATAACTAACGCCCATACATCCAGCCATCAACTTCCACGACCTATGGTCGATAGTTAGTGGCTTTGTACCCCATACCCTTAAGACACATTAAACTTAGTCACTTAACCCATCATTTCGCACACTTTATTCGTGACAACATAGACACCATTATGTCATTCATGCTCTCATCTCTTCTTATACACAAGAAATCATTTCCACATTCATAACAAATTATTAATATAACCCAATAATTTTAACCACATCTATTTTCTAAGAACTTAGCCTCAACGGGTTCAGCATCATTTTCAAGGAAAGCGAAGCAATATGAAGTTCCGTGACGGACGGAATGAATGACATCAAAACATCATTTACTTAACTCATTTAATCACCAATAGACCCATTATTAACATACAAGTTATGGAATAGTTGCCACGCAGATTAGCGTTATTAATGCATGAAACCGAGTCACGGTGAGGGAGGGAATTAAATACAAGAAACTACGGAGACTTTCACTGAAAATAAAGAACACGAGGAGAAGGTTAGGAGCTTGCCTTTTATTAGCAGATTCCTATTGTTGTACTTTTTGTACATTAGTTTTAATGATGAAAAACATATATTGGTTTAATCCCTAAATCATGAGTCAAGGCTATGGTTTTTAACATACATCAATTTCAAAATCATGTATCACTTTGTGAAAATGAAAACCCTATTTTGACTAACTCTGGAAGGTTAACACCTTATAAGGAGAAGTATAAGATAATATTTTCTTTTTAGAAAACTAACTCCCGGTAATTTGATATCTAACATTCATTAGTGCTAAAACGATTTTTAATGAATTTTTCATTAAATAGAAAGTATATATTTTGGAGATGGTATTTTGCTAAAACTTGAGTTTGTACTAAAACCCAAAATCTACTTTCTTATTTATTTGGATTTTGATTTTCCAAGTATTTTTATTGAATCCAAATAGGGGGTACTTTGTTATTTACATTTATGTATTAAAGTAAATGGAAGTAAAATATAAATAAAATAAAATATGGACATGTAAATAATCTGTGATGTATACATGTTGTGGATTGTGCCTTCAAGCAAATCATTCTGAATATCTATCATGTTTCCATGCATGTTTTGAAACCCATTTGAAAAGGTTTTCAATGTTTTTAGTGTATGCTATTTCGAAACATTTTTGTTATACATGTGTTTTCAAATCAGATTTTGGACTATGTTTCGAAACCTCCATATCATGTTTCGAAACCTAATTTCCAGAAAGGTATGTTTCGAAACCTGTGATAGTATGTTTCGAAACTTATGTCTCTGTCAGCAGAGATCCGGGATGCTTTTTGCTTTGCATTTTTAATATTTATCTAAAAGCTTCTCAAAACATTTTTTAATGCATTCTCTATGGTTTGCAAAATTCAAATTCAAATTTGAAGTAGAGATCATTATTATGTGTTAGTGGGGAATAGATTGTGTCTCCCACTCATTGCTGTCTCTTGGTGCATATCCAGCTGTAAAGGCTGTATGTTTCAAAACATGAGGAGTATGTTTCGAAACCTATGTATAAAATTGTGATGTTTCGAAACCTATTATGTATGTTTCGAAACCTACTTTTCTGTCTTGTCTCTAACGGCAATAAAACGACCAGATTTCTATCTTTTGGTATAAATAGCAAGTATTTGAAGACAAGAAGATTTTTGATAGAGAGACAACAAGCAAGAATAAGTGAGCACACATTAGAGACACACACTCAAGCACAAGAGGTGATTAAAATGTTTGATTGAGCTTTCAAGAAGATCTACACACATCTTATTCTCGTGCATTGCAAGTGTGAAAAGGAGAAGCAAGCTAAAATCCGAAGTCTCATCCTTCTAGCTCTTCTCACCTCAAGTTAAGAGGTTTGTACAACCATGTGGTAAGGCATCTATTGCTATACATTTGGTGGGTTGTAAAGATAAACTTCATTTATCTTGATTATTGTAAGGTTTGAGTTTAGCCTAAAAACTTATTTGTTGTAAAGGTTTGAGTTGAACCTAAAACTCACTGTGTTGAAGGTTCGAGTTTAGCCTTAAAACTCACTTGGTGTAAGGTTTGAGTTAAGCCTAAAACTCACTTGGTGCTAGATTTGAGTTGAGTCCGTAAAAACTCACATCGTAAGGTTTTGGGGTGAACCGTGGTAAAACCCTTGTTGTGGTGATTATTAGTAAAAAGTGATTGGGATTGCAAATCCTTCAAGTGGGTAAGCTTGAAGGTAGTGGAGTAGGCGGGTGTCGAACCACTATATATCTTGTGTGCAAAGTGTTCTTTAGTTTTCATGTATCATTATTGCCTATTGCACATGCTTTCTTATGCTTTGATATCTAAGTCTAAAACAAGGTTTTCATAAGCATAAGTTTATACATATACATAGAAAACATATATTTGATATACAAACATTTTTGGTATACTCTTAAATATATAAATCATCTTTTCCAAAAATCATTATTTTAAAATACAAGGTAAAGAATTTCGAATCAAGAAAAACAGTGAAGTAGATTTCGAAACATACATTTCATATTTCGAAACTTGTAAAATAGTGAGCTATATTTCGAAACATATGTAATATGTAGTAGGTTTCGAAACCTACTTAATGAAAGCTTTATTTCGAAACATATAGCCTATATTTCGAAACCTAATATTCTACCAAACATCAAAGTTTTAAATTAACAAAAATCTATACAAATCCCAATTCACCCCCTCTTGGGATATATTTGTCATCATTAGGAACCAACAATTCCCACCTCATTACTCAACTGCTGCGCAAATTAACAATTTTTACTAATTATATTAAATACTAATACAAAGCCTATACGCGAATCCCCAATAATCTGATTAAATCGGTCTAAAATTGAAACTATTATGGGTATACGAGGTCACTAAAAATTAAAAAATAAAGAGAACTTGCCTTATTTTGCAGATTTTTAGCTTTAATGCCCACGCACTGCAAAGTAATATTAACACTAAAATAAATCAAAACACAGTTTAAAAATATGATTTAATCCGTAGAAAATGTTTAAGACAAGCTGACTAACCTACCTCGCACTTCAGATCTTCAATTATACGGAAAAAAATTAGGCTGCGTTCTCTTTGTTTTTCAATTTTTAATTTTGAGTTTTGAATTCATTTTCAATTTTCTATTTTGATAGTCTGTTTTTAGAAAATTGAAAACACGTTCTCTTTATCATTTTGAAAAATTATTTCTCAAAATAGAAAATTAAAAAACGCGTTCTTTTTGAAATTTTGAAAATAATTTTTTAATAATATTTTATACCAAAAAAAATTTGATTATTCAGTAAATTAGAAATATTTAATGTTAATATATTATTAAAAATATATATACATTTTAAAATTAATGAATTTTGTAATATTTTTTCTCATTACAATAGTAAAATATGAATAAATACATAAATAAATGTGTTTTGAGTTTAGATTTTATTTTGAATGAAAACACTCAAAACAACTTTTTGTTTGTTTTGAGTTTTCTTTACAATTTTTTTTTTTCAAAAATACATTTTTAAAAATAGTAAAAAGAACGCGTTTTCATTATTTTAGAAAATTAAAAACTAAAAATGACTTGAAAACAATAAAAAAAACGCAACCTTAATTTTTCTGAATTTCTCCTCTATTTCTCCTCTCTTCGCCGTTGCCTTTGCACCTATTTCCTCCCTTAATTGCTCTCTATTCTGCTCCCAATTAATCTCAATTTTAGCTTCAATTGAAGCAATATATAGCAGCCTATTCTCACGAAAAATCGGCTAGAAAACGTGGCCAATTTAGCCTTAAAAATTGTGCAAAATAGGGGGCATGGGAGCAGTCGCGCGGACACACTAGCGTGCGCCATGTAAGCACCCCCGCCCGGATATTCCATGTAATACCCCGAGAGCCCAGAGAAGTTAGTATATATCGAGGATAGTGTAAGAAAGGAAACAACACCAGCTGGATACCTTTTGGGCTGAATGTTGGCAAAGAACTCCCAAGTTAAGCGTGCTTGACCTGGGGTAATCCAAGGATGGGTGACCCCCCTGGGAAGTTCGCGTAGGCCCATCAGGGTAAGTTGTTCCGGATCTTCCTATCGCTCGAATGGGATGTTACAGGTGGTATCAGAGCCGACCCCCGAGCCTCTGAGCGCGGTGGTGGGGCAAACCTCAGCGGGGAGGCTGAGTCCCGATGGGGTGTGTGTAGGCCCCTATGGGGGGTGCGTGTAGGCACCTTAGGCGAATCCCACATCGGCCATGCAACGGGGGGAGATCTGGGATAGGTTGTAAGGTCGCATGACGAGAACGTCATGTGCTTAAGGGGGGAGAATGTAATACCCCGAGAGCCCAGAGAAGTTAGTATATATCGAGGATAGTGTAAGAAAGGAAACAACACCAGCTGGATACCTTTTGGGCTGAATGTTGGCAAAGAACTCCCAAGTTAAGCGTGCTTGACCTGGGGTAATCCAAGGATGGGTGACCCCCCTGGGAAGTTCGCGTAGGCCCATCAGGGTAAGTTGTTCCGGATCTTCCTATCGCTCGAATGGGATGTTACATCCCAACCACCCGGTCTATCCGAACGAAAGCGCTTACGTAGAGGAGAGAGAAATAGACATAAGATAAAATACCCTGGCATGCATACATATAAAAATACAACAACGGAAGCAAAACAATATACATGCACGCTTACAAATACCCCGCTGGAACAGCGGTCACGGGGTACATAAAAATATATACAAACCCTATGCCAATAAGTAGGAAAAATGAGGGACAACCCGGCACAGTCAAAAATAAGAGTCAGGACTCCTAACAAAACATCAGAGAAGACGGGGGCAGCAAACTGTACACCCTACCGACACGGATGGCTGCTAGGCGGCGCGGTCCTTGCCCTCGACTTAGCTTTACCCTTGCCTGGAATGATGGAAAGCAAGGTGAGTCGCAAGACTCAGCAAGTTTATATGAAAAGGAAGGCTGTAAATGAAACAGAAGAGGAGATCATCCCAAATATAAACCCATATGTACACACAAGTCATGTGAGGCAACAACGCAACAGTGTCGCATAATAAAACATATACCGGTCCTTGGGGCCCACATAAAACACCTGGCACCCAAGTCCCATACCAACCTGCCGCTGCCCTGAAAGGCAACATAAATCACCACAAACCTGTGCGCACTGTCCCGGGTCGGTACTCCCGTCACCCGTATCCCTGCCGGTACTCTCGACATCCGAGCCAAAGGCTCCATCGGAACGGTACTCCCGTCCGAGAACTAATAACTACCAGTAACCATGCAATGCATATAAAATGTAAGGCGTAATGAGCATCAATGTGATACAAGGCGCCCATACATCCAGGCATCAGGCCATGCTCCGCCCACGTAGTAAATCTCACGCGATGCATATGCCCGTGCTGGATGCAACCTGACCAATCTAAAATGTCCGTGATCAAGCATAACCAAATCATGATGATCCCATCATGCAGCCCGAACCCATGTGCATACTAAACCATGCAACAAAAATAAAATAATCAGGCATGCTATAATCACATAACGGTAGAGTAGGTCAGCAGTGCCTGACACCGGTCAGCGGTTAGTGACCAGGAGAGACCATCTGACGGCCTAAAATAGAACATACAATAGTCTCACCGTCACCGAACGGCTAACCCTTGCCCTCACTGCCCAACCGCTCTAGCCAATAAATAACCGAAAATCCATAATAATACCCGACAGCTAAGAACCTAGCCCCGAGTGAGTACGACATCATTCCCATAGGATTGGGGTGATACAAACCCCCGTAGGCAACCAACGAATAATACCCTCGAAACCAGGTTAATAAATTAAATTATTAAACACACCGTTTAAATTCCATAATTTATTAACAGCCAAATCCAACGAAGGGAGGTCAAATACGAAAGAATCGACAACGGGGGTATAGAGAACTTGCCTTTCCGGAGATAGCCTTAAGTTCAATTTGACCAAACGCGGTCAAAGTTATACAAACTGTAATATTCCAATTATTGACAAAATTAATAAAATTGGATTCCAAATAAAATTTCAACCGCAGGGATTATTAATTACTAGTTTAATTACATATCTAGATAATTAAATCAGGGATTAAACGGAGTTTAATCCAATTTTTGAAGCCCCAAAATTCTCAGATTTCTCCCGCGAACACACTGCTATTTCTGTAAAAAAAATTTACTGCTTGCAGCACCAAAATCACGCCCGAAATTGGGCAAAATTCGGCCTTAAATTGGCCAAAATGAGTGGCCAGCACGCGGCCACGTGGCAGCGCTGGGGCGGCCACCGCCTTCACCCCGAAACGACGTCGTTTTGACGTCTAGAGGCTGAATTAAATCAGCCAAAATTTCCCACCTTCCAGAATTTACACCTAGGCACATAACTTCTAAAAATTAACACACACCCCCAATTTTGATTTCTACTTATTTCACTTCCACCCCAAAATTTTCAGAAATCTCTCAATTTAATTTATTTTACTATTTTCATAAATATTCCCAATTAACTTAATTAAATATCTAAACTTCCTATTTCCTCAAAATTACATAAATAAATATTTTTCTTAAATCTCTAAATACCCAAATAAATTAATATTTCCCTTTTAACTCACAAATATTCAATAATCACCACAAAGACAATAATTAACAATTATTAATCATTTTCAAATAATTTAATTAATTACCTTATTTACCCATTTTCTCAAAATAACATAAATAAATATTTTCTCATAATTTTTCAAATATTCCATAATGGCTTCAAATACCAAAATTAATAATCATTATTTATTTCTCAATTTTCGGGATGTTACATTAAATCTATACAATCATATCTATTTTATAATTTAAAGTACCAAATATCAAAATTGAGGCAAAATGTCTCATATATAAACTTGCACAGTTGTCAATTTTATATAGATAATTTTTTTTTTGTCAATTTCATACAGTACCTTATAATTTTGGTCAAATTCACAAATGTTTTGCTAATTATATATATATATATATATATAAACTTCAACTAAGAAAGAAATAGAATTCATGGGTAATTTTAAAGAGTTGCTTCACAAAACAAAACCCATTTTTGTCTTCGTCAATATCGAATTTCATTAATTATTTTATCGGTTTAATAGCTTTTTGGGTCATTTCCAATATTTTTTAGCAATTATTAATTAACTAAAAAGGAATTAATGTGCAATTAAAAAATTGATTCACAAAACCAATTTTTTCCTTTCTACATCAATCAACGTCGGTCTAAATGGTTTCTTGTTTGATATAAAAATCCATAAAAATAAAAACAAGTTTATGGATAAAAGAATTAACAAATAATTTTCCATAAATATTATAATAATTTTTCTCTAAAACAATATAATTTTTGGTAAACACAAAGAAAACATTAATTAAAAAACAATAATGGCGAGTCAAGTTGAGTGAGTAGACATGATGATGGTCTAATATAAATTCTAAAAATAAAACTTAATTAAATTAACCAAATTAGATGAGTCCATATTAATTCTAGAATTTACGCAGTGATACTGATAATAAAGCTCACGTTCTTCTATAATCTTATCATCATCATCGGTATTATCATTAATCTCACATTTAAAACCTGTAAATTAATTATAGCGCGGCGTTAAATCACTTAATAATAAGAAAAAAGGAAACCAATAATTAAAAATGGTATAAATGAGGACTAGACTTGACTTAAAATAAGTAGGGCCTATCCTATCCACGTTGAGCCATGCGATGGCCGTCGGCTAGAGATGGCATCCAAAGACAAACAGATTGTCATATCGCCAACTTATTAGTAGTTCTATTTAAGAGATTAGGCTGTTTATGTTTCAAAATAAACACTGGAATACTGGAGCACCACCCCACGGGAGGATGGGCTCACTTAGCTAGTAGTGTAAAGAAGAAGACCAAAAGGGAAAAAGGAAAAAAAAGAAAGTTTTCTGGTAATTTGGGCACAGGTTAGTAAGGTTCTTAATCTTGGGTAGGTAGTAGCAGGGGCTGCTTGACCAGCCCCAGCATTAAAAGAACAAACCCCCACAAAGCAATAAGCCCAAACAAAACTCTATCACGTTCCACTTAACCACAATCACTATCTCTCTCTCTCTCTCTCACTTCCAACACAGCAAAATGCCCAGAATCTTGATGATTATGCGAGGAGAGAGAGAGCAGGAAACAAAACATTGCATAATCAAAGCAAGCAATGTTTTTTCTGCCCCTGGCTCAACAACTAGGCCGCCTCGGTCAGTCAGAGGTTAGAGGAGTCCCAACTAGCAAAAATGGCGCCGATGATTTTATCGTGCAACGAATGGCCGCAACAAGCAACTATGCCACGGTCGAGGCCCTCCAGGTACAGGCCCTTGGAGAAGTCAAGAGGGCGCCCCCCAGCATCGGTTACAACGCCGCCAGCCTCTTGTATGATGAGGACACCCGCGGCATGGTCCCATATCTTCTCTTTGTATCCGGCCCTTGCGAACTTCATAAAGATTTCTGCGTCTCCCCGAGCTATGGCTGCATATTTCACCATGCTGTATACGCGCAAGGGCTGATTTCTGCCATTCCCATGGAAATTTTCAGTTATGAATGCAGTCCAACCCAAACCATAAAGTTGAGAACATCTTCCTAGTCATGGAAGAAAAGGCCAAATAATCATATGAAGCTACTTCTGCAATTATGTAGTGGAATATCACATTAAACACCGGCTACAGATTAGTACTGTATCACAACTGGAAAATGCCTAACCACGCCACTTTTAAGAGTAAGGCTATGGCTATGGCTATGGCTATGGCTATGAGAAAATAGGGGCATCTCAGTGAATTATTACCTTTAAGATTGGCAATAGCCCGCCTAGTGCAACTGTAAACTAAATGACTAGCAAAATTTCTAACAAATCATTGCATAGACTTCCATCCTTTTTCCAGAAAAAGTAAATGGCAGGCACAGGATAGAGGAAAACTGCAATCAATAAGGGTGCGTTTGATAGACATAGAAAATGAGGGTGAAATTTATTTTTCATCTAAATTTCAGGAAATTCTATCAAACAGCTTTTCAATTCCATGGAATTCAAATTCCATTTTAGTTCAAAAAGTGAATATTTTCCTTGAAATCAAGGAATTGGAATTCTTAGGGGTTGGGATGAGAATTGAAATTTTATGGAATTGGAATTCCATCCTTATTTTCCAACTCTATCAAACGCACTCTAATTGCATCTTTTATGTGGAAATAGCACCAGTATCCTTGTTTCATAAAAAAATTTCATATTGCAAACTTATAAATGAACTAAGGGAAAGAAGTAATGCCTTCACTTCTGTAATAAAATACATATTCATCAGTTGTTCGTTAGATTCCTTCATGTGGCGCCATTCACCGCCATAACCTAAACCTATGAAAATCTTGTTATTTGTCCATTCTTTATCAAAGTCTGTAAAATCCTAACCATCCATTGAAGTGAAAGGTTCTAGACTCTAAATGTATAGTAAGAGAGAGAGAAGGTAAACACACCTAAGCCCAACGCTGTGAGCAAGTCCTGCTGTGAAGGAGTGGTTTGAATTTGCTCTCTCTGCTGGTTCACAAAAAGTTGCTAGTGCTGGATCATCAATGGAAGAAACCTGAATCCTTTCTGCAACGTTTGGCCACTCAAGCTTCCCATCACCAGTGATTAACGGCTGCATCCATGCTTCACCACTACCTTTTCTTGTGTACATCACACATCCTTCTTCCCAGGAAAGAGGAGGGGACAATGATTCTTTTGACATAGTCCGGTAGTGTTGGTGATGGTAATTTAGCCATTCCTTCCTCATCGGATAATTAGGGCACCCAAGAACTCCAACTACAACTTGTCCATCTTCAATCATGGCTAAAGCAACAGCATATTGATCCCCACGCACAAAACCCAATGTCCCATCAACAGGGTCAAGAACCCAATGCCTTCCAACAGGGCCCCCATTTGAATTGCATCGTTTGATGGCCTCTAGAACTTGTGAACTCCCAAGAGTTCTATCTGGTTTTTTAAGACCAAACTTAGGAGCTTCAGCTAAGCATTCGTTCACAGTGCTTACCACCACGTCCAACAGACCAGCTGACTCAGCATTGGAGAGTGTTCTCACATCTTCTTCAGCAATGATGGATACATTTTGGCTACCAAAGATTTCTGACAGGATCCAGCTAACTGTCGCCTGCACACTCCAATCTGTTCATGCCGAAGCATTTAATAAATTAAACAGCCATAAGGATGGAACGCCACCTACACAGATCAAAATTAAAAGAGGACATTTATCTCAAAGAGAAGCAGCCCTTTTTGGAGACATCACAGCCTGAAATTCTGCTCAGAACAGATACGATGATTTACCTTCCAGAAATAATGATCAATTAAAAACTATTTGTCACCAAACAAGTACATAAAGTGCTTAATGCCATACTAAACTGGCCCATGATCTTCCCATTTCACATTGTCTATAGGTATCTATGGTTACACTGCTAATCATATACAACTAAACTTTGAAAGGACTTCCAACAGAGAACTTGTTCAGTCATAGCATAACTTGTATGAGCATCTGAAACAACTACCTGAAGAAAAACTAACAAAATGAATACTATGACCCTAAATACAACCTTCCTGCAATCCTAACGCACTTACAATGACCAAAGAACATATAATTAGAACACTTTAAAATTATAATGTGATTGATTCTTTGCATATTCACAGAGATGAATATAACTAGAGAAAGGAAGATGTTGACCGCAGAAACAGGAAGAAGGGGGCATTTGCAAATCAAAAAGGGTGAAACAGCAACCTTAAAGGCAAACGGCAGAGGTGAAATATTTTGACACCCACAGGAAAAGACATTAACATTGAATATAAAGCTTGTCAGATGCCAGTAGAAACTATATGAAACATGTACGGGGAAATAGGATATAACATAATCCATATTACCATCACGTGAAATCAAAACATTTGTCAGTTAGCAAAAAAACAGAAGAAAGCAAGAGAATTTGTGCAGTTTAAAGAAAAGTCCTAGCAGTAAACTTCTTATGATTACATCATTTTTCTTCCTATTCTCACACATGATCTAAGTTTGAAAAATAACTTTTGGCTCAGGCTATTACCAAAATAGTTATATCATTTGCAAAACTGTAATGCATACAAGTCTGTGATAGGCCACCGGTGTACCGGACCTACCAAAGACGTCACAAACAGCAGCATGCATGAAGGTTAGAATAGGGAATCAACACATGCAGGTGTAACAACCAGCATGTGCGCATGGGGGGTAAATTTGTAATCCACATGCTAAGGGAATAATCTGCATGTGCAGGGAAATTTAGTTAGAGAGGAGTAGAGGAGAGGTATAAATAGCTGAGAAGAAGAGTGAGAGGGTGGCTGGTTTTTGGGTAGAAAATTCTGGAGAGTAACGGCCTCTCGAATGCCCTGGATTGTTCTTGTTTTCTTGCTGGTAATTACTGAAAACTATTGAGATTTGGTTACAAACCTGGTTAACTATTAGGGATCTCACCAGTCTGATTTAGCAAATAAACTACTACTTTGGATTCAATTAAAAGCCATTAATACCTTAGCACTGGAAGTTTGATTAAATTTTTGACAAAGAATTCTCATTTGTTAAGGCCATAAAGCACTAATAACTTCCATTTGCCAAACCAATCCTTGCACTTGACACAGTGAAGTAAGGGCAAATAAAAATGGATTGTAAAAACAAAATAAGCCAGAAATATTATCATTCAGTGGAACCCTCAGCTCTCTTTGCTAGTGAGAAAAACAAATAACAAAAATTTTAACTCAGGGGAGGACAAAAAGTAATTATGTAACGTATGGTTATTTGAGGCTCACAACATGAGCACACTTAAGGAGTCTTTATGGAAAAAGATCTCGGCAATTGAGAACATATATGAGACCAAATAGATGCTCTTAAAATTAGTTTTAAGTAAATTAGCCCCTAACAGAGAACCTAGGCACCCAAAAAATATAAGTCCAGCATGATTAGCCTCTACCTTACTAGTGAGGAGCTGTTTGTCAAAACTCAATTCTGACAAAGGAAATTTGTCATGATCCTAGGGCTTAACCTAGGATCAGTTTGGAAATCGGAAGGATCCGATATCGTTGAAGTTAAGAACATAATGTATAGAAGGGAAATTGAAGAAGAATGGGGGAGAAAATTAGAGAGAATTGGGGGAGAATGGCAGAAAAACAAGGGAGAGAGACTAGAGAGAAACTGGAATTTCAATTATCATTCAACATGCTTTTTCCCTTCCCCTACCAACAGCCTTTTATAGGCTTCCTCTAACAAAAATAACAGCATCCATGTGCTGTAACAGCATTACAAAATATCTTCTAACAACTTGCTAAGTCTATTACTATAATACCCTTCTATGGAATCTTGGGTCATGACAAAATTCTCTCGCAATTCAGTGGGAATTACGCGGGAATGGAGGAATCGAATGAGAGAATGGAAGAATAGAGGAAGAGAATTAAGAGAGAGAGAGAGAGAGAGAGAGAGATTGAGAGAAGTTTAGAGGGAAAACAAAATCAACGTTTTTCCATTCATGCCTCATTTTGGTCGTGAGACTTGGTTTATGTACCAAGCCTTGGCGCCACATTTGAATTACAATCACAATTTGAATTATTCTCTAACTACCTTTTAATCTTATTACAATAATACCCTTCTCTAACTATCTCCTGAATCTTCCTAACTACGGAACCATGACAATTGCCCCCCTGCTTGAACTGCTACTTGTCCTCAAGTAGGTCAAAGTAGCCCGGCTACCTAGGGAAACTGCTTTAGGAAATCAGGCAAGTACTCCCATATATTGTTCTTCGGATGGAGGTTGAACCAGCGCACTAACACTTCTGTGATTGGCGCCTTCTGTTTGTAGATGACACTTCTTCCGATAATAGTTATTGGTTCTGTCACCTATTGGCTATTCTGGGCTGTTGGAGGTAGGGTAGAGCTCACCGGGTCGGTGCCAGGATATGGTTTAAGGAGGGACACATGGAATATAGGATGGATGGAGGATCCCTTTGGAAGCTGTAACCTGTAGGCAACCTTTCCCACCTACTCAATCACCTCATAAGGACCATAGAACTTTGGGCTGAACTTGTTTACCTTGTGGGGCGATATGGTCTTCAGCTGTGCTTGCCTCAACTTCAAGTACACCTTGTCCCCAACAAAGAAAATCCTCTCACTCCTCTTTTTATCAGTGAACTGTTTCATCCGGTTCTGTGCACTAGCTAACTCCTTTAGAGTGTGCACCATCTGCTTTCGCTGGACCAAATAGTCATCCACTGTGGCCACTAGGTTGTGGCCCTCGCTTACTGAAAATATAGGGGGTTGGCACCCAAAGAGTGCTTCGAATGGTGTCATTTTCAAGGAGGAGTGATAACTGGTGCTGTACCACCATTGTGCTAGAGGGAGCCATTTATGCCAACCAGTCGAGTACATTAAGCACACACACACCTGAGATAGGTTTCTAAGCATTGGTTTACTTGTTCCGTTTGCCTGTCAGTCTCCGGGTGATAGGAGGAAGACATATGCAGTTGAGTTCCCAAGGACTTCATGAGCTCCTTCCATAGCAAGCTTGTGAATACCTTATCCCGATTTGAGACAATAACCTAAGGCAGCCCATGTAGCTTACCCATTTGATCTAGAAACACCCTAGCCACTTCTTGTGTAGTAAAAGGGTGAGTTAGGCTTAAGAAATGAGCGTACTTCGTGAATCTGTCAACCACAACCAGCACACAATCCCTACCCTTTGACTTTGGCAGCTCTTCCACAAAGTCCATGCTAATGTTGGTCCACGCTTGATCTGGTATAGGTAGGGGTTGTAGTAGCCTGGGAGGGTGGATGTTTTCATGTTTGCATCTGCTGCAAATATCAAATGCCCTCTCACAGCGCCTCACCCACCACCTGGGATTATGGCCATCGAATAGAGGGATCTCCATCTTAGGCATCAACGAACTGACCGGATTCGATCTGGTTACCTTGCCTCCTTACGCTCATATTCTCCTCCATCATCGGCTGCTCCGTCTCCAATTCCGCTGATCCCTCTGATCTAATATTTCCTCCCTGGCCATTTAGAATTGGCTCAGATTGCTCCCTAGGTACTCAGGTGAGATTCTTACTGGAGTTTGGTGCAAAAGCATTAGCATGAACTGATGCATGTGATCCTTGAGAGCCTAACCCCTCTCTCTCATCTGGTCCTCCAATAGAGTGGCATGCGCTCTACTCTCCTAGCGCCACACTCACTGCCCCGTTAATCCTCCTTTCAACCGAATTCTCAAACATCTCCATGCAATTTTGCATCTCAAACACCGTGGACGTAACTTGCTGGAGCCGCGCCTCCGTTTGCTTCATTCTTGTTCCGTTAGCCATAGCCCAATCCAATCGCCCAGAACAATGCTCTGATACCAAATTGTCAGAACTCAATTATGACAAAGAAAATTCTCTCACAATTCAGTGGGAATTGCACGAGAATGGAGGACTTGAATGAGAGAATGGAAGAATAGAGCAAGAGAATTAAGAGAGAGAGAAGTTTAGAGGGAAAACAAAATCAACGTTTTTCCATTCATGCCTCATTTTGGTCGTGAGACTTGGTTTATATACCAAGCCTTGGTGCCACATTTGAATTACAATCACAATTTGAATTATTCTCTAACAACCTTCTGATCTTATTACAATAATACCCTTTTCTAACTACCTCCTGAATGTTCCTAACTATGGCACCATGACACTGTTTGCCCCTATGTACAAGATTGGACAAAATATACATTTATATAAAAAACAATATTGGCACCCAAAGTATTGTAATAGGTCCCCCATTTGTTGAAAATGAAGGGAGGGTCATATTTGAACATAACCTTTCCCTTGCCTTTTTTTGCATAGTGGTTGCTTCAACAACTTGAACCCATAACATTTTTGTCAAGAGCAACCTTACCATTGCCACCAAAGCACACCCCTCATGAGTATGAGTTCAAATAAAATATAAAATTGGCACCAAAGTAAGGTAACAGGTCCCCCCACCCCCCTGGTTGGGGGGGGGGGGCACTTGCAGCCTATATGTAAATGAAGATAACATATCACACAATCACTATCTTCAACATACATGACTAAAATAAATGCTCTTAAAAATTGGTTTTAACTAAATTTACCAAGCCATGTACCCCATCAAAGTAAGAAATCCCAATGTGATTACTTGTTGCTATTGAGAACTGTTTACACCTATACAAGGTTGGACAACCATGAATTTATATAAATACAAATGTCATGTACCTAGGTTACCAGATTGTAATAAAGAAAAGATTGTAAGGGTAAGATAGCGAAATGGCAAGAGTATAAGTGCTGGCATGTGCGCTATTGCTATAACAGAATTTGGCGCCAATACATTTTGATGAGAACTCCTTAAAAATAGAGTTCCGGTTCATTGGTTTGCATTTAATGAAATTTGAATTACTGATTCTTCAAATTTCCCTCTTAATTTCTCTCTCTCGCTCTCTTCTTCTCATCCCTCCATTTTCCCTTCTTCACCTAAAACTCCTTCTATCAGATCGGTGATCTGACAAAGTGGTATCAGAGCACTTTCCTGGCATTCGCCCATTACTATTACGATGGCCGATGGTACTCGCATGAAGCAAATGGAACTACAGCTACAACAAGTATCAGCGATGGTGATGGAGGTACAGCAGCGGATGGGATCCATGGAGGATACCATTGGAACCATTGTAGATAAGAGATTGGAGGTGGTGGCGGATCGGTTGCAAGGAGATATGCGCAACCAGATTTGGACGAAAATGTGAGAACAGAGTAATATGGTTCGAGAACAAATGCAACAATTCATGCTGATGTTTTCGAATCAGGCTCAGGTACGAATTTCTCCCGATTTTCCTCCTCGGGAACACTCAGATCCAATACTACCGGGTATTGGAGTGGGACAGAGAGTGGTCGAGCCTTCGGAATTGGGAGGCGATCCGATCGGTGCAGGAGAAATGGGAATGGAAATGAGACCGGAAGCTTCAGCCAATTCCGGACTTACACATTTCCTAGTGCCAAAGCTAGAATTGCCGGTTTTCGATGAATCAAAGCCACGATGGTGGATTAGAAGGTGTGAGAAATTGTTTAACATTCACCGAGTAGCTGACGACCAGCGAGTCACTCTGGCCGTTGCATTTTTGAATGATGTGGGAGATATTTGGTTCCAAGGATGGTCAGGTGTGAGAGGTGATCACAATTGGGAAGAATTTGTGAGAGGATTATGCGAAAGGTTTGGCGAAAGAAGAACAGTGGATATAGTAGAAAAATTTAATAAGCTAAAGCAGAGAGGTACAGTGCAAGAATATCAACTCCGATTTGAGGAGTTGAAGTCGTTAATGATCAGTAGGAATCCGTACATGACGGAGGAATATTTCGTATCTAGTTTCATAAGCGGCCTGAATGATGATATTAGATCTATGGTGAAGATGATGCAGCCTCGAACTGTGGAAGAGGCTATGGAAGATGCATTGCTGCAGGAATTAACAGTTGAGACATTGCTGAGAAAACAAAGAACTCAAGGTAGAGGGAATGTCTATGGAGCAAATTACTCAGGAAGAAGGGTGCTGGGAGAGGAAATGGTTATATCGGAGGAGAGAGCTAAGTTTCCAACAAGTTCTTCCTCAGGACAGCAAAGTGTTAAGCAATGGGAACACCAGAGGCCGACAGGGCTTTGCTATCAGTGTGGAGACAAATACACTCAGGGCATTAGTGCAAGAGACAGCTCCTCTTGTTGGAATGAGGGGATGTGGATGATGAGGATGAAGGAGACACACTTACTTTAGTCGAGGAGTTGGGAGAAGAAGATAATGGGGCTATTTCATTGCACGCAATTAAAGGGATGATAGGCAATAAGATCATTAAGGTGGAGGGAAGATCTCAAGATAGCACTCTCATGGTATTGATTGATAGTGGGAGTACCCACAGTTTTATTGATGAGGGAATTGCAAGGAAGCTAAAATGTGAACTCTCCAACACTCAAGTACTCTCGGTAACAGTTGCTAATGGAAGTAAGGTCCTAAGCAGATCAGCTTGCTTGGGATTTTGCTGGATGATGCAGGGTGAAACCTTTAAAGCTGATTTGAGATTGTTGAAACTTGGAGGGGTGTCACATAGTGCTGGGGGTCAATTGGATGAAAGGCGTGAGCTCGATCAATTTTGATTTCAACAAAATGAAGGTAACAATGGAGAAGGATGGTTAGAGAGTGACATTACAGGGAAATGTGGAGAATGAAATTTGCAAGATGATCAAGGGTAAGAAGCTACAAAAGTTGTTCAAGTATAAAATAGCCTAAGTAGCCCAACTATTCTTGATCGAGACCTACAACGAAGAAGAGAACCACGAGGAGGTGAGTGGACAATGCAAGATGTTCCACGGCAGCGAGAATCCATTACCATGGCAGGTATGTGAATTGGAATCCCTAGATTTATTGCTGATTGAATTCCAGGACTTATTTGCAGAACCTAAGAAATTACCCCCTACCCGAACCTTTGACCATTCTATAAATCTCCAACCCAACTCAGCACTTGTCAATATTAGATCCTACCGATATCCACCGAAACTCAAATCTGAAATTGAGAAAATGGTGAAAGAAATGCTAGCCAATTCTATCATTAGACCCAACAAGAGCCATTTTGCTTATCCCGCCCTTCTAGTTAAAAAGAAAGACGGCACATGGCGCTTTTGCATTGATTATCGGCAACTCAACACTATCACTATCAAAGACAAATTTCCCATCCCTATTATTGAAGATTTATTAGACGAACTTAGATATGCCACAGTTTTCTCCAAGCTGGATCTAAGATCCGGTTACTACCAGATTCGGATGGACCTAAATGACATCTACAAAACAGCCTTTCAAACCCACCACGACCACTATGAATTTACAGTTATGCCTTTTGGCCTAACCAACGCCCCAGCCACATTTCAAGCCTTGATGAACCACATATTTGAGCCTTATCTCAGAAAATTTGTGTTGGTATTCTTTGACGACATCCTAATCTATAGCCCAACATTTTCTAAACACTTAAACCATCTTAGGGTTGCATTTCAAGTCCTTCAATTCAATCAGTTATATATCAAAGGATCCAAATGTGCTTTTGCCCAACAGCAGATAGAGTACTTGGGGCATATTATTTCAGCAGCTGGGGTTAGTACCAACCCAAAGAAAATAGAGGCAATGATTGCTTGGCCGAAACTTGCTAGAGTCAAGGCCTTGCGAGGCTTCCTCGGTTTAACAGGATATTATCAATGTTTTGTACGAAACTATGGAGTCATAAGCAAGCCTCTCACATAACTATTGAAGAAAGATGGATTCCAGTGGGACGACAAGGCTGACAGAGCTTTTGAACAAATAAAGAAGGCCGTCAGTGAGGTACCTACACTAGGATTTCCTGATTTTAACAAACCATTTATTTTGGAAACAGATGCTAGCAACTCAGGGGTGGGAGCAGTTCTAGTTCAAGATGGCAGGCCACTCGCATTCCTAAGTCAAGCATTATCCCCAAGACACCAAGGCCTCAGTGTTTACGACAAGGAATTACTAGCAGTGCTTATGGCAATTGAGAAGTAGAGACATTACTTAGAGGGAGGAGAATTTATTATTAAAACAGATCATGAAAGCCTTAAATTTCTTCTTGAGCAACGGTTGCATACACACCTTCAAAAAAAGGGAATGGCCAATCTGATGGGCCTCGATTATGTGATACAATTTAGAAAGGGAAAGGAAAACGTGGCAGCGGATGCTCTCTCACGATGTTTTGAAGAAGGATCGGCTACAACTATCACAGCAATAGTGCCAGATTGGTATCAGGAAGTTGCTGCTGGTTATGAAATGGGAAACTAGATTCAGCAATTAGTGGAACAATTGAGCATAGGGGGAAGTGGTAGACCAGGATATACTATGACTAATGGGTTACTACGGTATCAAGGCCGACTGGTGATTGGGGACTGTGATTCCCTAAGGAAGAGAATACTCCAAACATTACATGAATCGGCCATTGGGGGACATTTGGGCATTCAAAATACTTACAAGAAGGTGAAACAGGTATTCTATTGGCCTAACTTGAAGAAGTATGTCATGGAATTTGTACTTAATTATGATGTATGCAAACGGTGTAAACATGAAACAATTGTGCAACCTGGACTCCTACAGCCCCTTGGAGTACCCACTTAGGCATGGACAGACATTACCATGGATTTTGTAGAAGGTTTACCACAATCGAAAGGTAAGGACTATATTTTGGTGGTGGTGGATCGACTCACAAAGTTCAGCCATTTCTTAGACCTCTCCCATCCATTTTCTGCCCAAGAAGTAGCCAGAGTTTTTGTGGACAGAGTGGTTAATTTACATGGCGTCCCCCAGTCTATTATTTCTGACAGAGACAAAGTGTTTACTAGTCTTTTTTGGCAAACACTGATGAAATTTCTGGGGTCCAAGCTTCACATGTCGACGGCCTACCATCTTGAAACGGATGGCCAATCGAAAAGAGTCGATCAATGCCTTGAAACATATCTGAGATGCTTCTGCTTCCTCCGACCCAAGGAATGGCACAAATGGCTGGGTTTAGCCCAATGGTGGTATAACTCCAACCACCTGTCACGGGACCAAGGCCAAATTTTGCTGTGGATTTATTTTCCTGCTATGTTCCTTTATTATTTCATAGTAATTTCCTTTTGTTTCAGCTGTTAGTTAGTTAGAGGGAATGTCTAGTTGTAAAGGTGTTTGGGATAAGACAAAATAGTTGGTTATGAGGGCTGCAATCTGCTGTGGCAGCCCCTAGGATAGCTATATAAGCCCAAACGGCTCCTGTAAGTTGGTATCGAGAATCAATCAACCAATTCCAAATTTCTACCCTCTGCATTCTCTCTACCTCCCAACTATTCCTTCTCTCTTTCTTCTTCCTCTTCTCTAAACCTTCTCTTCTCCTACAATTTTCTAACTGATTCTAATTACTCGGAACGGAAGTTGTCAGCGGTCACAGTGCAACTGTGACATTTGGTATCAGAGCATCGATTCTGGCAGCAGAGAATCACGCGGAGCAATGGCCGAAGGCACTCGCATGAAGAATATGGAGTCACAACTCTAGCAAGTCACCTCGAACGTGGGGGAGTTCCAACATCGCGTGGATCGTTTGGAGCTGGGTTCTGAGAAGAACTACGAGGCTATCGGAGGACTGGAGCGTAGGCTCGAAAATGGTTTGAATCAGGTGAGGGAAGATCTCAACCAGATGAGAGAGGAGATGAGAAATCAACTTCAGCGATTCATGCTGATGTTCACCCAACAAAACCAGGTAAGAATAGCCCCTGACTTCCCTCGTAGAACTAGAACAAAACCTATTTTACATAATGAAAGGATGAGCCGAGGTAATGGTACCTCAGAGGTTGAGGTTGAGTAGGACGATGAGATCGAAACTGAAACAAGGAGAGGAAGAGAGGACAGACTTACTCCACCTCAACCAGGATTTCCAATGCCTAGAATGGAGATACCGGTATTTGAAGGAACTAATCCTAGGTGGTGGATTAAGAGGTGTGAACGGATGTTCGAATGGTATAATATACTAGCAGAAAGAAGGGTGGCCCTGGCTGTAGCCTACTTTGACAATACGATGGATGCATGGTTCCAAGGATGGACCCGAACAAGGGAGAATTACACCTGGAGGGAGTTTTCAGAGAAGCTATGTGAAAGGTTTGGGGAGAGGACTATGTCGGACACTATAGAGGAATTCAATAAGTTGAGACAAGCGGGAAATGTTGGTTCATACTTGAGGCGTTTTGAGGAGCTGAGGTCATTGATGAGTAACAATGACCCCCGCCTATCTGAAACTTATTTTGTTTCTAGCTTCCTTAGCGGCCTCAATGAGGATTTGCGACCGATGGTGAAAATGATAAGGCCTCGGACGGTGGAACAAGTGGCGAAGAGTGCCAAACTACAGGAGCTAGTGGTTGAAGCCCTTATGAAAAAGCAGAGATAGCAACAGAAAGTGATAACCAATGGAAATTGGCAACAAGGGGTGAGCAGTAAAGGGACTTACAGAGATTCGGCTAAAGGAAACACATGAGGGAGAAATGTAGGTGGTCCGTATCAAGGGGGACGAATGGAGGAGACCAAGAAGATTCCCGGCGCTTGTTATAGGTGCGGGGATAGGTACTATCTTGGGCACCAATGCAAACGCCAGCTATTACTGCTGGAAGGAGATAAGGATGGTGAACTAGATGCGAAAGAAGTAGAGGAAGTAGAAGAATTCAGAGAAATTAGAGGGGAGAGTGATGGAGAAATATCCCTCCATGCCCTCAAAGGGATCACCAACAACAAGATAATTAAGGTTGAAGGGAAGGTGAAGGAAGACAACTTGTCAATTCTGATTGAGAGTGGGAGCACCCATAGTTTTCTTGACAATAGCACCGCTAGGAAGCTAAAGTGCCAACTCACTGGGACACCGCCCTTGAGTGTGGTCGTTGCTAATGGAAACCGAGTTAGTTCACATAGCTATTCTCCATTGTGGAAGTGGAAGAGGAAGAGAATCCTAATGGGAGAAGGCAGGGGGAGCTACAACTCACTATTAGCCACCAGTGTAAAGGTGTCGACCAGGTATGCGCATCACCCTTTATTGATGAATTGTTGGCGGACTTTAAGGACCTCTTTGTGGAACCAAAAATCCTTCCTCCTAACCGAACTTTGGACCATACCATTAACCTAAAACCGAATGTAGAGCCAATCAATGTCAGGTCATACCGCTATGCCCCATCTAAAAAACTGAAATCAAAAGGATGGTAAAAGAGATGTTGAGCCAATCCTTCATTAAACCAAGCCAGAGCCCATTTGCTTCCCCCGTCCTATTGGTAAAGAAAAAAGATGGCACTTGGCGTTTTTGTGTAGATTATTGCCAACTTAACTCTCTAACCATCGAAGACAAGTTTCCCATACCCCTTGTTGAAGACCTTATGGATGAATTACACCAAGCCAAGTTCTTTTCCAAGCTAGATTTGCGCTCGGGCTATCACCAAATAAGGATGAAGCCCTAAGACATCCACAAAACGGCCTTCCAAACACACCATGGTCATTTTGAGTTCTTGGTGATGTGCTTTGAACTCACCAACGCCCCAGCCACTTTCTAATCTTTAATGAACCAGATATTTGAACTCTATTTAAGGAAGTTCATCCTTGTATACAGCCCCAACTTGGACCAACACCTCATCCACCTAAGAGCCACTCTTGAGGTCCTTAGAAAAAACCAGCTATTTATCAAAAAATCTAAATGTGCATTTGGCCAGAACCAAGTGGAATACTTGGAACACTTAATTTCAAAAGAAGGAATCAACATCGATCCCAGCAAGGTGGAGGCCATGCTCAGCTAGCCAAAACCCACTACAATAAGGGCTCTTAGGGGATTTTTGGGGCTGACTGGTTACTACCGCAGGTTTGTTAAGGGGTATGGGGTTATGAGCAAACCACTTACAAATCTGTTAAAGAAGGGAAACTTCTAGTGGGGGACGGAGGCAGATTCTGCTTTCGAAGGGCTGAAGTTGGCAATGAGCAGGGTACCCACACTAGGACTGCCGGACTTCAACAAGCCCTTCGTGCTAGAGACGGATGCTTGTGGAGTCGGAATAGGCGCGGTGCTAATGCAAGATGGAAGACCATTGGCTTTTCTAAGCCAGGCCCCCAGTCCTAGACATCTGGGGCTTAGTGTTTATGAGAAAGAGTTCTTGGCTATCCTAATGGCGGTTGAAAAGTGGCGCCATTATTTGGAGGCGGGAAGATTTATTATCAAAATGGATCACGAGTCCTTGAAGTTTTTGCTCCAACAAAAGCTTCAATCTCAACTCCAAAGGAAAGGGATGACCAAACTAATGGGCTTGGACTACTCAATCCAATACAAGAAAGGGAAGGAGAACCTAGCAGCGGATGCATTGTCCAGGTGCCAAGAAGAAGCAAGATCTGCCGCCATGACCGTGGTAATTCCCGAATGGTGTAAAGAGGTGGTAGACAGCTACGAGGGAGATGACCGAATTAAAGGTCTGCTGGAAAAATTGGCTCTAGGAAGTAGAGAGGCAGAAGGCTACACAATTACGGATGAGCTGCTGAGGTATAAAGGCCGGATAGTAATAGGCCACAAGGAGGAGCTTAAGAGGAAAATTTTGCAGTCACTTCATGAGTCTCCTTTAGGGGGACATTCGGGCATCCAAAACACCTACTTGAGGGTGCGACAGCTATTCCATTGGCCCGGGCTGAGGGTAACGGTCAAGGGTTTTGTCTTGGGGTGTGATACATGTAAGAGGTGCAAGCATGAGAACGTGGCATACCTCGGACTCCTGCAACCACTGCCCATTCCAGAACAGTCATGGACAAATGTGTCCATGGACTTCATCGAAGGACTGCCACGTTCTGAGGGTAAGGATTGCGTGATGGTGATTGTCGACAGGCTCACTAAGTTTGCGCACTTTGTTGGGCTAGCACACCCTTACACAGCCTAAGAAGTGGCCAGGGCGTTCACTGACCGGGTAGTAGCCATGCATGGGGTTCCTAAGACTATCATATCCGACCGGGATAAGATTTTTACCAACCACTTTTGGAGGGAGTTGATGAAAAACATGGGCACGAAACTCAACCTATCGACTGCATATCACCCTCAATCGGATGGGCAGACCGAAAGGGTGAACCAAAGTCTCGAAACCTACCTTCGCTACGTGTGTTTGTTACAACCTAAGAGTTGGCATAGGTGGCTAGCTCTAGCTCAGTGGTGGTACAATTCCAGCTACCACGCATCAATAAAAATGTCACCCTTTGAAGCTGTATTCGGGTTTAAACCTCCAATTCTACTAGCCATCAAATAGTGCACCTCAGCTGCTGTAGTTGTAGAGTATTTCCAGCAAAGGAGAGGGGTGATACAACAACTCAAACAGGAGTTGGCATCAACCCAAAACTAGATGAAGCAGCAGGCCGATAGGAGGAGGATTGACCGAGAATTTGGAGTAGGAGAGAATGTTTATCTGCGGCTAAGGTACCCTCATCTCAAATCCATTTCTCAAGGACCAGTCTCTAAACTCACCCCTAAATACTTCGGGCCTTTCCCCACAACGACTAAGGTAGGCAAGGTGGCTTATCGTTTACAACTTCCCGAAGGCTCCCACATTCACCCGGTTTTCCATGTTTCACTACTAAAGAAATCAACAGGGCAGGAACGAGTGAACCCAAAGTTGCCTGTTTTGCCTAGGGAGAAGGAAGTCACAAAGGAGCCAGAGGCTATATTGGACAGAAGAGTCATCTACCAGCAAGGGGCTCCTCTTATTCAGGTGCTAGTTAGGTGGCAAGGAGGATTCGTGAGGGAGGACACTTGGGAGTACCTACCCCAACTACTATGACAATTTCCCCGAACTGCCAGCCTCCTAAACATTTCTTGAGGACAAGAAATCGCTGAAAGGAAGGGCATTATCACGAGACCAAGGCCAAATTTTGCTGCGGATTTATTTTTCTGCTATGTTCCTTTATTATTTCATAGTAATTTCCTTTTGTTTCAGCTGTTAGTTAGTTAGAGGGAATGTCTAGCTGTAAAGGTGTTTGGGATAAGACAAAATAGTTGGTTATGAGGGCTGCAATCTGCTATGGCAGCCCCTAGGACAGCTATATAAGCCCAAACGGCTCCTGTAAGTTGGTATCGAGAATCAATCAACCAATTCCAAATTTCTACCCTCTGCATTCTCTCTACCTCCCAACTATTCCTTCTCTCTTTCTTCTTCCTCTTCTCTAAACCTTCTCTTCTCCTACAATTTTCTAACCGATTCTAATTACCCGGAACGGAAGTTGTCAGCGGTCACAGCGCAACTGTGACACCACCATAGCTCCATTAACATGACTCCTTTTGAAGCCTTGTATGGGTACAAACCTAATCTACTTCCAGGAGTCAATGGCCCCATTACAGTAGCAGCCGTGGATGATTACTTACACAACCGCCAGCACAACCTGCAAGTTCTCAAAATCGAGCTTGCCAAAGCTCAGAATATAATGAAACAAATGGCCAATCGGAGGAGAATGGATAGGGAGTTTGAACAAGGAGACCAAGTGTATCTGAAACTCAATTCGGCTTACCTAAAGTCTCTGTCTAAACAGCCACTCTCGAAGCTAAGTCCGAAGTTTTATGGGCCCTATCCCATCGTCTCCAAAATTGGAAAGGTTGCCTACAAACTACAACTATCGGCAGGAACACATATACATCTAGTATTTCATGTCTCATTACTGAAGAAATCAGCTGGGAATAATGTAACCAATCAAGAGTTACCCTCTATGACAGAAGAGGAAGCCCCTGCGGTGGCACCAATAGCCATCTTGGATAAGAGAGTCATCTACCATCAAGGAATGCCTTTGACCCAAGTGTTGGTGCAATGGTCGTCTCTCCACCTGGATAACAATACCTGGGAGTATCTTCCAAACCTCCTCAGGCAATTTCCCAGCTCAGCTAATCTATTACCTATTTCTTGAGGACAAGAAATCACTCAAAGGGGGGAATAAATGTCATGTACCTAGGTTACCAGATTGTAATAAAGAAGAGATTGTAAGGGTAAGATAGGGAAATGGCGGGAGTATAAGCGCTGGCATGTGCGTTGTTGCTGTAACAGAATTTGGCGCTAATACATTTTGCTAAGAACTCCTTAAAAACAGAGTTCCGGTTCATTGGTTTGCATCTAATGAAATTCGAATTACTGATTCTTCAAATTTCCCTCTTAATTTATCTCTCTCGCTCTCTTCTCTCTCTCGTCTTCTTCTCATCCCTCCATTTTCCCTTCTTCACCTAAAACTCCTTCTATCAGATCGGTGATCTGACAACAAAATTGGGGCATGAAGTACTATAACAGCTCGCCTTGTACCCCCTGTTTTATATTTGACAAGGATAATATATCACATCATCACTAATTTAAACATATATGACACTGAAATAAATTCTCTTAAAATAACCCCCCCAACACAAAACCCAGGCACCCAATAAAAGAGACCCCAATGTGATTAGCCTCTACTAGCGAGAAGCTGTTTCCACATATGTGCAAGTCTGGACAAAATATGCATTTATACCTTAAGTATTGTAACAGTTCCAACACTCAACCCCCCCCCCCCCCCCCCCCAAAAAAAAAAAAAAATACAAAATCAATAATTTAAAAGTTCAATTTGGCCCATACTAATTGGTAAATTCACTTAAAGTTGCTCATTGAAGCGAGAGGCTCGGACACACCCATGATGAGCCTCCTTCACACTTCCCAATAACAGAATCATTACTTCACTTACCTCCCTTTTTTGTGTGTATAGGGAAAATCAGTATTATTAAAGATGCGCCTAGGCTCAAGGCGCACCTAGGGTGCCTAGGCATAAGGCGTGCCTGAACTTTTTTTAACTATTTTTTTAGGGTTTTTATTTGACTATTTATTACTTTATTTAATTTTTTTACTGTTTAGGGTTTATATTTATTGTTTCAACTACAAATTTGACAATGAGTAAAAGGGCTACTACTTCAAATGCTCCAATTAAATTTGAACTTGATGAAGATGGAGAGAGAGATAATGTGGAAGAAGAGGATATTAGAAATGATGCTTCTAATGATGAAAATATGGAAATGTTTGATCTTGATAATGAGGATGATTTTTAGATTATTTAAAATGCATAATTAGTTAATCTTAATTAAGATTTAAGATCTATAAATTATTTAAAATTTAATTTAAGTTGACTTAAAGACTTTTAAATTGCATCTTTTGACATTTTTTATTGTTCTTTTCATTGATATATGTTGAATTTTTTAATTTTCTTAATAACATACTTGTGAATATGCTATTAGGAGTTAATACCTATTCTATACTTTATTCTTCAACTAGAATATATATTTTCCCTTTTTTTTTAGTTAGCATGAGCCTAGTTTCATCAGACGCGTTTCTCACTTTGCGCCTTGTGCTTTAGGCACCAATACCTTTTTGCGTCTTAGTGTACCTTGAGCCTTTGGTAACATAGGGGAAAATAAGGCTAGAATATTCATCAATTGTTTTCCTATTTATTAAATAGACACCAATTTTTAAATGAGGCATGTTAGGTGGTTAAAATGAAAAAGAATTCCACCTAATCTGAATGTGCACATATAAGATAACCTTCATCAAATATCATCACACTCACAATGCACCAAATCTCCGAAAGGAGGGAAATAGAATAGAGACAATAATGCACCAAATCCAGAATGAGGCAAAGATCTCAATCTCACTATTCTTTTACACCGGCGGATCATTGGTTCACCTCATCGGCAAAAGATGCCAAAAGCACCACTGTTCTAATTATGCAGGCCACAGAAATGAATTGAAAACAAATCAAGTTCCTAAAAGATTCCACATGAAATTAGACACAGCAAACAAAAATGGCATTCAACATTTAGCCTATGTTTAGTGACCACCTGAAGTAGGCAAAGAAAAGGCAGGGTAAAGCAATAACATTCAAAAAATTTCGCAACCACAAACAAGAAAGGACAAAAACAATAAATAAATAATCAAACATCGACAATGCAGACAAACTGAAACCCAAGATTAAAAAGACAAAGCAAAGCAAACCCCAAAATTTAAATCAAAGAAAAGAAAAGAACCCAGTTATAGAACAAGAAAACAGAAAGAACAAACTGAAGATTGGTACCCGCAACAGTAACAAGCGAATCATCATCCTTCGACTTAACCTGATCAGTGTTGGTAGAAACCAAACCGTCCTGTACTTTTCGACAAAGAGAACACGCCAAGTGTACCACTCTGACGGCCACATCCAGTTCGTTGTAGTATTTCTCGTCCCCCATTCGATCTAATTGGGCAGACCCAGATGGAGAATCAGCCTTATCCGACAAACCCACCTCGGGATTTGTATTCTGCGGAGAAATCGACACTTCTTCAGTTACATGGCGGAAAGGGGCATTAGAGAGATTGCGATATTTGGGAAAGAGAAGCAGCGTGAGAATAGTATGCAGAGTTGGGTGTAATTTGGGATGGAAGATTTTGCGGCTATCATTTGCGGCTGCTTCTTCTTCTTCTTCTTCTTCTTCTCAGGCAGAACCGTAACGTGAAGAACATTTGTCATCAACCTCAATCTTTAGGGATTTGTAGTCACAGTAATATCGTGTTTGCATTGCAGCCGCACATCGACGCTACGTCCGGGGGAAGTAAAATCGTCGTCACGACAACAACGTAAGTTGTTTCAATTTAAAATCTTCGAATAGAAACACGTGGATGTTGCCAAGTATGGAGTTGAGTTAGCTGGAGGAGAAAATATTCATAATATACGAATATTATAATGAATCTAGATCGTTCGTACATATATACATACATGATAACTTACTCTTAATATTTGATCTAAATATTTTTTTTGTTAAGATATAATAATATATTTATAAGATTAAAAAAATTAATATTAACATTGTTTAGATCTTTTTTGTTTAGATATAATAATATATTTGTAAGATTAAAAAAATTAATATTAACATTGTTCACCTAAAATGATGAGGAGATCTCATGACAAATGATCAAGAGATCTTGTGACAAATAATCACGAGACCAAAAATAATTAGGAGATTTTGAGAGATGATGATTTGTTAATACTAATAAGTGGTTGTTTGCTGATAAACGAAATGTCTAAAATAACCAAGAGATCTTAAAAAACTAAGTGACCCAAAGAATCGAGAGATTTAAAAGAATTGAAAAGTCTTAAAGAATCGAGTGATCTCCAACAATAGAGAGATATGCCAAAATAAACAAACAGTGAGAGGCGTGAGAGACTGTTCTTGCATAAATCTTCCGATACTTAAATCAATATTTAAGTGTTTGAGTGCAAAAATAGAGTTTGAGTATTAAAGTAAGCGTACCTGAATGAGTAGATCGGCCTACTATTTATAGAAGAGTATAAAGTAATCCTAATTAAATTGAGATTAAAATTCTTTATAGATAGCGCTTATCTCGATTATTCTTAGTTTGTCTGGGACTATGATTGCTATGAAAGGCATCTATCTCTTACGAATGATGCTTATCGTAAAATTTTTCATGAAGGGTATTTCTCTCAATTATTTCAAAGTCCTTGTAGAATTATAATCCTTTTACAGACAATCGACTATTTTCTTATAATGCTCGGCTCAAGGAATGCCTCGGGAGAGTCCAATGGCTTCGTGGGAGGCTCTCAGGATTGGAAAAATATTTTGTAGGAGTATAGTGAGAACCAGAGGCCACTTGGTTCAACCATTCTTTTTCTTCTCGATAGAGTCCGTTGATTTCGAGAGAGACTCCCAAGATTCAAGGGACGTTTCAATGGTCGCATGATCAGAACAAGAATCAAGTGGCCTCTCGGTTCACTCTTGGCCCCTTTGCCGTGCCTTGTAATTTCGTCTCGACTCACGAGAGGGCCTGTTGGCTTTGCGGAAGACTCCATGAGATTGAGGAAATTGCGGTGGCAGTGTGGTGGGCCGTGAACCGAGGGGCCTCTCAGCCACCTCTTGATAATTTTCTCCCCTAGTGGTGGCCATAATTTTCTCATGCGTTTACTTGCGCCTCGTGCTTCCTCAAATTCAATATTCATTTCAATCTCCAATTTCTTCGATTGGTGCTTCAAATTCAATATTCACTTCAACCTCCAATTTCTCCTGTTGGCGCTTCATGCTCCACCAATTATTTAATTGATTTAATCCTCAATTGTCAAGATTCAATTGCTGCTTCATGCTCCACCAATTGTTTCATTGATTTAATCCTCAGTTGTCAAGCTTCACACGTTATTTAATTATTTCAACTCCAATTGCCAAACTTCACACTGATTTCCAAAGCTTGAATTGTTTATGAATTGCACGTAAATTCCATTCCCGCTTGCCGAGTGGCCACTCGATTTCTTGTGGCCATTCGACCACAACTGAGTTGGGCACTCGGTTTTCCTTAGGTTTATTGCTTTACGTTGATCACTTGATGATGCATTTGGATACTCGTTTAAGTTGGATCTCGCCCATGCCTCTCATGACCAATTGATTGGTGGTCACTCAATATTCGGCCACTATTTTATTTTTCTTACAATTCTCTTAATTAATTTAATTTTTTACTCTTGATTTGTGGATCTTAACCCATCTAGATATGCACTTGATCTGTTACTTGGATTCCTTCTATATTCGAATTGTCTATTATTCCGTATTTTCATTCTAATAATACTATAGATGCTGGGATGAATTTGGTGTTTTCCTTCTCATTCCATTCAATGTTCCTAAATAGTAGTGGCTCCAGCAAATTAACCATACCATGCCAAGAAGACGCAAAGCCTGCCCATGTTCAACAAAATGATTACCATTAATATTCAATGCAATATTTTTATTCTTTATAATAATTAAAAAAAAGAACCTAAACAGTTCGATTCAATCGAATCGATGCAACTCAATGATGGGCAAGTGTCACCATCATTGCTTCTAAAGCTAAGGTTGGATGGGTAAATGGCTTGGATTCGGTACAATTGAATTAGAGGTTGTTACGTATAAGCTATCAATGTTTCGCGTAATTGCTCATAATACTAGAGAAATATTCTATCTATTTTATCAGAAGTTTAGGCACATTTTCAATGCCACGTTGGCAACAAGAAATATACATTCATGCCTCTTGGGGTATTAATAGATCAATTTTAGTCGTGAACATTGGGTTGAGTTGTGATTTAAAAATGACAAATGTTAGGATTTGTGATTTAAAATGTATTTTACTGTATTTACATGTCATTTTATATTATGTAAAATTGACCAATTTTATAGAGAGATATACAAAAGTTGGGTTGGGCTATTGGTGTCTATAGCCCAACAAGGCCAAGTCCAAGTCTGTTGCTCTTTTATGTTAATTTCAACTATATCTCTTGGCCCGTGTATAAAAAGCAATGAATTGGAGGAAATCAGTGTGCAACACACACAAATTGGGAAGCCCTAATCGGGCAGCCCTAAGCGCTCAAGAACATAATGCCAAGAATCGAAGGCTCTCAACGATCAAAAAGGAGAAGAAGACGGTAAGGCATTTTTCGATCTTGTCTCACGGTATGTGTATATCTCTTGGGGTTTTCTTTTGAGTGAGAGATTGGTGCGATTGAGTGCTGGGATGCTCGGGTATGCTGGAGCTTTGTACTCTGTTTGTTTTGTCTTCTTGTTTTGGTTTGATTTTTGATTTGGGAGTGGTCGTGAGGATCTTGTGCGTATATTGTGTAAATCCCTTGTTCATATTCATATAGTGGATTGACTAAAGGTGTAAGCCTCTGTCGTGAGTAGGATTCGTTTGGATCCGAACACGTATATATTGTGTTCTTGCGTGTGTGCGTTGTGTGGTTTATTTATATTTCAATTTTTATTTCTTGAATTGGTACTGCTCTTGGCTTTGTGGTGGTGTGGTCGATTACAGGAAAATACAACAAGCAATAATTGATACAAATTCTTTGGAGACTTCTATTATCTTCAATTATGGAGCTTGAGGATGTTCAGAACAAAATTTCTTACTTATTTTTCTAATCCTTTAAGGAGGAATGTGTTACTGATATATCTTAATATTAGATTTGGATGATATCTATTAGACAATATACTTTCTTTGTACATAATTAGGCTAAAAGACATAAAAATGCTCTCAAACTTTACCCAAAGAGCCATTTAGTCCCCTCAACTTTGGACTGAACCTATCATACCCCTCAATTTTTGAATTTGAAACAAAACAAATACACACCTCACTTTGCAATTTCGTTCCAAGCATGCATTTCAAATTCCTGTGAGATTGGCTCGTGAAACCACGTACGTATGAGGAGAGTGATGGGTGAATAACTGTGTTTCCTTATTGTCGGCAACGAATGAGGAAGACGATCACCCACGCCACTGGACCGTTGCTGCCCTCCCATACCCACGCCCATGTTGTTGCTATCGTCGACCCCAATCGACACCATCACTGGCCACCAGCATGAGAAAGGCGGCCGACCAACTAACCACTCATCTCCCATGTTGTCGGTGACCAGATTTGAACGTCCATGCTGCTGCAATCGTCGGCCTGCTGCTGCAAGCCCACATTTGTAGCCAGGGATTGCTTGTCTCCCACGCTGTCGATAAAGAGTGAGAGAGAAGTAGCGACCATTAACAGACGAGAGCGAGAGCGATTTGCAAAGAGGTAGCTACCACCAGCGAGGATCCAAAGTTCCAGTAAGAGAATTCAATGCTTAAGGTATGGAAGACAATTTGACGTTGTTGCCGGCTATCACAAGAAAGATAGCGACCATTCGCCATCGGCCACTAGCGTTGTCATTGTTTGGAAAAGAAATGTTTAAGCGTGTGTATCTCACGTGTGCCCAATTGCAAAATTAGGTGTGTATTTGTTTCAAATTCAAGAATTGAGAGGCATGATATGTTCAGTCAAAAGTTGAAAGGGCCAAATGACTCTTTGGGCAAAGTTTGAGGACATTTTTATACCTTTTGCCTATAATTAATGGCAAGTTATCTTCATTCATTACTGTTTAATTTTTGTATGAATGAGTCTCTATATTTTATGTTAGAAATTTTATTTTTAAGTTGTTATGAATATGTTAATGAAATTATCTGACAACATGTTTTCTTAAATATTCCTAGTTGTTAGATTTTTCAAATGGAGATTTTGATTAATCAAATACAGATTAACATGTAAGTTTACTATTTTGATTAATATGTGATACTAATTGTTCATTCCTTACCAAAGGAGGACGATCGGATGCGGGGCGTAGGCTCCGACGATAGGTCTGTCTGGGGGCGGTTGCACCTACAAACACTCCGACGGTCGAGTGAGTAAGAGAGTAAATATAGACAGTGTATCAGTAGGTCAAAAATTAGAACATATCTTAGCTTTGAAGAGAGCTGGTTGATATAGAAGGAGATGTCCTCCTACATGTATGAGTCGGCAATTTACAGGTGATGGGACTGGCTATCTAGCGTCGATGGAGATTTTCAAGTGGTAGCATGACAAGACCCTCATTAATGTGGATGGAATTTGTCATTAATGAGTACAAAATCTAGAGCTCTCGTGCGAATATCCAGTAAAATTATAATGATCCTATGGCAGGTTGGAATTGACCTTGATTGGTGTGAATTCTTAAGCCATCACACGTTATCAAGTGGCGCCATGTGACGTCTCGATCTTGTCGCGGGGCACCACGGGTGAATGTCAACCGGACTATCCACCCCATGACAATGGATTGCAAAGTGAAAAACTATAATCTCTGGGAAAATTACCTTAAGCAGGTATTAGGAACCTATTCTAAGTTAGTTGAAGACATGGCAATAAAGAGGAACCCGAAACCATGAGTAGGTCTCACAATTCCTTGGCCCATCTGGTAAGCCAGCCAAAGGTGAGCTAGGCATGTCGAGAATAGTTAACTTTTAGGGATTTATAGGAATTCTTTTTTGAAAATATTCTTGGGAAATAAAACTGGGTTTTTTTTTTATCAAGCTCGGTAAGGTCAAGATAACATTTTAACCCTATTTTTTGATCTAAAATCTAATTCACATATTTTCTTGGAAAAACACCACTTAGGCTCAATTTTAAAAACAAATAAAAATAAGAATAGTAGTAGTTAACTAATTGAAGAGAACTAGTCAACTAAAGCTTGGTAGTGCATTGTGAGTCTTTCTAAAGGTACCCACTAGCTGAATAGAAACACTCATTTACTCGGCTAAAATTTGGGAGAATACTTTGCTCTGGTCCTGAGAGTTGTAACTAGCCAACTAATATGAAGTTCAACATAAACTTATTTTACATTCTTTTAAGTTAATTATTTGACCTTGTTTAACAATGAAAAATGTACCAATTATCATTCATATGAATTTATCCCATATGTATGCTCTTTATTCTTTTATCTGAGCTGTGGTGATGAAACCATTAAATTGAGATCAAACAAAGACATTTTTCAATATGGTTGGACAATTAGACCTAAAGGCTTTCTAAATTATTGCACATTTTTCATAAAATTATCTTTGTGTATAATTTCTGTTGTGTTAAAACTTTTTTCAGATATGATGACACCTTATTTTGTGAAAGTTTTAATTATTTTTGGACCATTATATTGGACATCTAAAATCTTAAAAAACTAGAGATCTACAAAGACTTGATTAACTTTAGGATTTACATGCTAACCACCTGTGAAACTCTATGCCTACATTTTCCTTGCAAAATTGAAAAAAATTCAATTCGAAAGGGACATGATCTAACCTCTGAAATTCAAATTATGCTGAAAGATTCTCTTTCCAATGGCCTTTAGCTTGTAAATAGTTTTTATAAGTAGTAAGAAATTAGAAAATAAACTTACAAAGCTATTAAGATTTGTCTGCAGAGAAGGGATTGTTCTTGCTGAAGCTTGAAGCATTTAATAAGGTATGGTCTCCTAGCATTTTCTTATTTGTATTTACTGATCAAGCCTTTGTAAGTTAGTATTTATTTTTACTCACTTGTAAATGAGGGGATTCTCACTTGTGTGTGAGGGAGTTGTTTGCTTCCCACAAGAAGTGTTTTTGTTATTAAACTCTTGTGTTGTTTTGTTAATGGATCTTTTATTGCACATCTTGAGTAGTTCATACATAAGATGTTAAATTTTGTGAAGAACTTAAATTTTATAATCTTGACAAAATCTTTTAAAAACCAATTCATCCTCTTTCTTTGGGTATTTTTATGGAAAACAAGTTATATTAGAGCAGGCATGTAATCTTGATGAGGGAATATTTTACTAAGGGCAAAATTACTATACTACTCTCGGAGTGTACCAACCCGATGCCGCCACGTGGCACTCTCAAGAAGCGCCGCGTGTCATCTAGATTTTCAGCTCATATTTGATTTTGAACGAGGCTGACTCGGTCAATCGAGATTATCTCCAACACCTTATTCAGAGGTTATTTTATTTCTTCAGAGTATGCTCTACGCCATCTTCAAATAGCGGTCAACTTCTACAGGTATAGATCATCTAACTACTGGGTGACTTTCCATTTCGGGCATTCTTCTTCTACTAACTTGAGCGTCGGAGTTCTCCCGGGGGATTAAAGGCCCCGCCCTTGCAGGTACTTACTTCGAGGTAGAGCTCGGTGATCGGTCTAGTATCATCATTTGGCGCCCACCGTGGGGCCGATTGCTCTATCTGCTCTTGTTCGTTGAGTACCTTAGACGAGCTCAAGTTTCCCCCCGTTATGGCAATAAGAAGAATTCACCGCGAGCTGCTAGTACCCAACTAGTCCCAAATCAAAGTCAACACCAACCACCATAGAGTGGACCCGTAGGGGGTCATCCCCCAGATCCCTCGCCATCACAAGATCGTGTCACCCAGTTAGAGGGACAGGTCCAATGCTTGACAGAGTTACTCAACACCTTTTTGACCCAACAGCAGCCTCCAGAGGTAAGGCAAGAGGAGCACTCCAACCACGATAGTCGGCACCAGGGAGACCGCCACTCTAGATTCCAAGGTGGCGAATCCCCTTGTGCTGGGAGGGAGTCCCATCGAGACGAGAGACGGAGCGGACCCTCCAAGCGTGACGAGTATGGGAGACCGAGCTCAAAGGAGGAGGAGTCCTCTGGTCCCGATTACGCTCGAGCCGGAGGGGCTCAGCAAGAAAGGCGTTTGCGGTATTTGGAGAGGGAGGTTGCAGAGTTGAGACGGAGGGAGGAAAAGCCACATGACATTGTTTCCAATCAACCATTAAGTTGGGAGATCATGGCTATTATTCCATCTGAGCGCCTCCGAATCCCTGCCATCAAGCCATATAGAGGCACAACCAACCCTGCTGACCAGTTGAATCTCTTCGCCTCTCACATGATGGTCCAGGCGGCACCTGATGCTATGTGGTGTAGAGTCTTCCTGGCCACTTTGGAAGGACATGCACGGGCCTGGTATTCAAGCCTGGCACACCAGTCGATTGCTAACTTCGGACAGCTTCGGAACAAGTTCTTGGCGCATTTCGCTCCCATTCGAAGGCACCGAAGGTCAACAATGACCCTTGTGAATCTCAAGCAGAACCAAGGGGAGTCATTAACAGATTTTGTGGCTAGATTTAATATGGAGGCATTGAGCATTGAGAATATTGATCAGAGTATTGCCATGGTGGCCTTTCAAAATGCCTTGAGGGTTGGTCCTTTTACCCAGTCACTAGCTAAGAGGCCTCCCCAGACGTTCACGAAGATCCTGAGCCGAGCCACCAAGTACATTAATGCCGAGGAGGTAATGCGGGCCAAGAGAATTGAATACTCGGATAAGAAAGAGAAGAAAAGTCAGAATATGGAGCAGAAGCCGGAAGATAAACCAGGTCGTCGGGGGGAAAGGTCGGGCCCCCGATGGAGTCCGGTCAGGTTCACCCTGCTTAATACTCCTCGGGCAGAGATCCTAGCTACAATTGAGAATAAGGATTACTTGAAAAAATCAAGACCTATGAAGGCCCTGGCTAACAAAAGAAGTAAAGACAAGTATTGTCGATTCCATCGAGATCATGGACATGACACGGAGGAGTGCCATCAACTGAAAAAAGAGATTCAGGAGCTCATCAATCGGGGTTTCCTAAGGAGGTTCGTGGCTAAGGATACTGAGCCACAAAGGGGCGAACGTCGGAGATCAAGGAGCCCTCCCCGTAGACGTGGTAGATCCCAGGAAAGGCGCAGGACCAGAACTCCGCTTAGGAGAGAGAGTCGCCAGAGGGAAGGAAGTCCTCCACAATATTTAATTTTTCACACTTTAGTCGCTGGGATGGTGCTAGGCAAGGATTCGGGAGAAAGTTCTGATCTGCATCAACATGTTGGAGTTAAGAGGGCTCGGTCAGGGGACGTTATCTCTTTTACGGATAACGACTTGCCAGGGTATCCGGTTTCTAATGATCCACTGGTCATCAAAGCGAAGTTGGGAAAATGGGAGCTTCGGCGGATCCTTGTGGACCCGGGGAGCTCCTCCGAGGTTTTATATCGACAGGCCTTCTTGGGCATGGGATATCAGATGGAACAGTTGAAGCTAGCTTGGGTCCCTTTGATTGGATTCGACGGGGAAGTGGTGTATGCAGACGGTATGTTTCAGCTCTTGTTGACTCTTGGAAAAGGTCCTCGATCCGCCCAGGTCATGTTAGACATTTTGGTAGCAGAGGTCCCATCGGCCTACAATATGATCTTGGGGAGATCGGGGTTAAATACTCTATGGGCCGTGCCGAGCACTTACCACATGGTGCTTAAGTTCCCTACTGTTGCGGGGATTGGCGAAGTTAGAGGAGACCTAAAGTCCGCTCGGGAGTGCTACATGGCATCTATCAACACTGCTAGGGGTATCATGCATGAGCGGTCAGGGGTTTACCCCAAGGAATTTGGAGCTACGTATTTTTCCTAAATAAAATCTCATTATATTTTCTTCTTACATGTGAAGATTTTTTATCCTACAAAGTACAAAAAAAAAAAAAGAGGTGAAGGGGAAGGAACCGTTTTCCCCTGACCTCAGAAACCTCCAAAGAGACTTTTTGAGTCCTTTCGTCATCAAAGATAGCGAGGACGAAGAAAGAGCAATGGACTAGATATGGTCCTAGGGGACCACCCCTAAGATAAAAAAAGGAAGAGCAAGGGACCAGATATGGCCCTAAGGGACCACCCCTAAAATAAAAAGGAAAGAAAGGCTAAGGGGGGTGGAAACGACCCCCAAAGAAGCCGACCTAAGGGGTCCCGGAGGAGACTCCTAAGTCCTCACCTCCATACCGGAGTGAAAGAGGGCTAAAAATAAAAGGGGCAGATGTGACCAAGGGGACCACCCTTAATAAAAAGGAACCAAGGAGAACGACATCCATCATCACGTCAACATGAGAATTACAAGAAATCAGATAACAGAGACCACCCAACTCGGACTATTGCAAAGAAGCATAACTTCGAGGCATTTTATTTAGCAAAGGATTAAAGGTCTAGTATAACTCATGATCATAGCAAAAAGGTACATACGAACCTAGAACTAATAACTAGTTTTCTTCTTCGGACTCCTCAGATTCAATCGCAGAGGCTTTGGAGGATGACGCCCGGGTGAGCTTAGCGATCACATCCTTCATAGGTCCGACAGAGGAGAAATCAAGGTCGGGGTAGGCTTGTTGCACTTCCTCCTTGCTCCGAATGAAGCCTTTCTTCCAAACACCTTGCAACTCCTGTCGGATAAACCCTTTCACCTTGGGGAGTTGGGTGGGGTCTGCATATCTCTCCTCTAGCTCCCGAACACACTGTTTAAACTGCCCCAACTCTCCCTCCGTTGCATGGCGGCTAATCTCAAGGCTTTGTAGGCGTTCCTCCAGCTCCATGTATCGTTGATGCTGAGCCCTCAGATCCTCGTCCCGCTACTCGACGATCCTATGGCACCCAACATGGGCATTATCCAACTTGAGCATTTTTCGGGAGTTCCTCGCCATTTGCCTCTGGAGCTCATTCTGAGTGATAATACTCTGCATGCAAATAGCAAAGATTAGAATATGGAGGAACCAAAAGTTCTCCATGATAAAGGACCAAGAGACTAACCTGAACCAAGCCCTGGCAGTAGCATGACTCCAAGGTCTCTGAAGTCAAATCCGCGGCCCCTTCCAGGTCCGCCTGAGTTGGTAGACCTTGAATAAGCTAAGTCACCACCCAGGCTTCGCTGTTGTGGTCTGACTCATGAACATTCTAGTCTGGTCAGTGAAGAGCCCGGGCGGGAATGGATGCCTCCCCCCCGACCATGTCAGAAAGAGGCTCAGTGCCTTGGGAGCCCCCTATCTCGGCTCGGGGCAAAGAAGAGCGAGACCCAGAGGCCTTCGATTTTTTGTGCCAAGGTGGAGCCGAGAGTCTTTAGTATGCTGTTTGGCATTCTTCCGGGCCTATTTGGCCTCTTCAGCGGCCTGCTTATCGGTCCCCCACAACTCCGCGTCGTCAATCATCTTGGCTACAAAGCATGACAAAATAAGATCAAGGGTCAGGATAAAGAAGTACGCATAAATGAGAGACATAAAGCAAAACGAGATGATTGAAAAAATCAACCTAAGGGAATGTCGGCCGCTGGACAGGGGTATCGACACACACCCCCGAGAGACAGAGTTTGCTCGTTAATCAATCTGGCAGTACTGACGTGCTCCAAACCCATCAACAGCTCAGCATCCCTTCTCTCTAAAGGGGACATTTCACGTGAAAAATTTGTACAGGGAGGCCAACGCCAGGCGATGGGCACACCCATAGTAGCGAATGAAGATCCCATGAAAAAATATCGATTTTTCTAACCTTTTAAAGAGGACGGGGTGTCTACGAGAAACTTGTAGCCGGGGTATGCCATGAACGAGTAGCGAAATTTGGATTTATCAACACATACAAGGCAAAAAAAAAATTAAGAAGAGCTCGACTTTAGGGACGATACCTCTCCCCCGACAGCATATAATGAAAGAGACTAAATTCCTCCACCCGTTGGGCACTAGCTGAGAAGGAGATAACCCTATAAGGCGAAAGATCTCAGTTAGGGTGCCTTCGAAAGGGATCCGACACCCGGCTTCAAGAGAGGCTTCATAGATAGTTAAACCCCTATGAGGGGATTGATGGGCTCTAAGGTTGGAGGGTGCAGAGAACCAGTAGCCCTTGGTGGGGAAATGATATTTTTTAGCAAACCCGGAGATCTCATTCTTGGATAAGGAAGAATAAGCAGGGGTTAGGTCATCAGGGAGACCACTATGATGAATTTCTAATTCTAGGTCAGTATCGTTATCAAAAGAGGATGCATCAAGATGGGACCGAGAGGTCCCAGCGTCTCCTATTTGCATACCAGATTGGGAAGAGGAGCTAGAAGAGTCTGAGCTATTCCTATCCGAGTTCCTAGAGGAGGTTATGGGGATCGACTTACTAAAACAGCATGATATGGGGAATAGAGACAACGGAAAATCACAAAAAATAAGAGAAGAGAGGCAAATGAATACCGACGGATGAGAAGAATTCCAAAGATGAAAGGGAATGCACGAGATAACCCTTATGAGGGAGCCGGTCTGTCCCCTGTTGAGCTTGAAAGCGCCGCTCGGAGTCTCTCGTGCTTTGTGGGAAACCTGCAAAAAAAAAAAAAATTAGAGAGGCAAGCAAAAAAAAAAATAATAAAAATAAAAATAAAAAAGGCAGCAGGACCCGCGCGCGGCCGAGGCCCGCATTCTCGGCCAGCACGCACGGCAAGCCGCGGGGCCTCGGCCAGCGCGTGCCGGCGAGCCGCGCGGCCTTAGCCAGCACAGCCCTGAGGCCGCGGCCTCCACCAGCGTGGCCAAGACCGTTGGTCTCGGCCACACCAAAAAAAAAAAAAAATGCATACAAATAAATAAAAAAACAAAAAAATAGAATAAAATAAAAAAAAAAGGAAGAAGAGAGGGAAGACCTCTTACTTTTTTACTCCACCCCAAGCATGCTCTCACTCTAATAAGTTTTAGGAGGAGGGGACCATGCCCACATCCCTTTTTATAAAGTCCTTGGAGGGCCATGTGAAGGGTGATAGGACTTTGAGTTGGGAAGCGAGTCAATAATGGAGATCATTAATCTTATTTATTTATTTATTTATTTTTTTGCAGAACTCCTTTTTACAGGAAAGTAGAAAAACTTAGAGGATTACTCCTTCAGCTGCCCGAGCTCCTCACCCTCACAACTCAAGGAGTTAGGGGGACAAGTGATGAGGGGATATTTTACTAAGGACAAAATTACTATACTACCCTCGGAGTATACCAACCCGGTGCCGCCACGTGGCACTCTCAAGAAGCGTCACGTGTCATCTAGATTTTCAGCCCATATTTGATTTTGAACGAGGCTGACTCGGTCAACCGAGATTATCTCCAACGCCTTATTCAAAGGTTATCTTATCTCTTCAGAGTATGCTCTACGCCATCTTTAAATAGTAGTCAAATTCTACAGGTATGGATCATCTGACTACTGGGTGACTTTCCATTTCGGGCATTCTTCTTCTACTAACTTGAGCGTCGGAGTTCTCTCGAGGGATTAAAGGCCCTGCCCTTGCAGGTACTTACTTCGAGGCAGACCTCAGTGATAGGTCCAGTATCATTAAATCAATTCATAAGTTTTATTTTGTATACACAAATTAAAAATGAGAACCATTGTTGGAAATGGTACCACTGAAGGTCAATTCACAAATAGATTTCCTTTGTTTATTGAAACCAACTATATCTATTAGAAAACTACGATAAAGATATATATGTTCAATCAAATAATTATGAAGTTTGAAAAATTATCACTAAAAGTATAGAACTACCCACTAAAACAAAGAAAGCTAAAGTAGTTGTTAAACCTAAACATTAGTATATATGATGATAATGATATGCATTAAGTAATACTAAAGCTATGAATATATTATAATGTGCATTTTCATCCAATGAATACAATATAGAATCCCTTATTGTGAAATGACTAGAGAGATTTGGGACATATTATAAGTCATACATGAAGGGACTAATCAAGTTCAACAAACTAAAATAAGAAAGTTTATAATTATGAGTTGTCTAAAATGAAAACTAAAGAGTCTATATTTGAAATGTTTATTAGATTTACTAGTATTATTAACAATTTTAAATCTCTTAGTAAAGCTTATCCTAACCATGTGTTTGTGAGATAGATTTTGAAGTGTTTATCCAAGGATTGGAAGTCAAAGGTTATTATTATATAAGAATCAAAGTGTAATATCTCAGTATTTTATAAAAAAAAAAAATTTATTAATTTAAAGTGATTTATGATTTATTGAGGTTTTGTAGATCTGAGAAATTTTGTAAAAAATATTAAACTTATTAAATTTTTGAATGGGAATTAGATTGCGATTAAGATTAAGGATTTGTAGTTAATAAAGAAAAATATTAATATAATAGTTGAGGTGTAGTATGTGATATATTAAAAATAATAATAATAATAATAATAACATATATTAACTTAAGTTAAAGTATCATCATTGCGTTATTAAGCAAGGATGTGAGAAGGTTACGGAACGGGTGTCGTGCCTAGCCACATGCGTTATGTTGGATTAGTAATATTATATTAATTCCTTAAATCATTCAATATTTTATATGTATGCGTATCATTAGTTTGAAGTCAACGATTGCCCTGAATTAGGTTCAGAGGAGGAGACCAAAAGGACAAGGTGGAATTTTGCTGGATTTTTCCAGCACCTAGGTTGACAATGATTCAATTTGATTTTATTTTTTAAAAAAATTATAATTAAATTAAATTTAAATTATTAAAATTAAAATTAAATCATTATCTATTGATTTTAAAAATTAAAAACTATAACCAAATTATTCAATTTTGATTTTATGAATTTTTTAATTTGATCCATACCAATAAATAAAGACAAATTCTTACAAATAGACTTCATAAAACTTTTTAATAACTCCATAAACTCTAAAAATAACTCAAAGGAATACATTATTTTTTTTTTATTTTATTTTCAATTTACCCCTCTTTGTATAATTTCAAAACAAGCTATTCCCTTTATATCCTTTATTACTTTTATTATATTTGTATATTTTAATTAATAATTAAAAATATAAATTAAATTGTTATAAAAAATATATACCGATGTAAATATTTTATTAAGATCTATAAAATGAGTACAATATTGAATATATTTTAAAATATTTAATATATTTTATAAATACCAATTAATATAAAATGAACTATTCTTGTTTATGTACATGAAAGTTTTTTATTTTAATAATTACTTAATAAAAAGAAAATATTCTTAATACAAAAATTCAATAATATAATAAACAAAATATTTCTATTAACTTAAATTAAAAATACATAATGAAAATAGAAAAAAAAATTTAAAATAAAAATAACAACAACATGGCTTAAAAATACAATACTTTCTATTCTTATAAGGCAAAAATCAAAAAACACCCTCGAGGTTTTAAGAAACTACAAGGACACCCTTGCATTATTGAAAATCCATATTTTTTTCCTTGTAAATTAATCAATGTAGTATAAATGATCTTGTAAATTAACAGATGTTAATTTTGGAATCTGGTGACTATGGAATGTACCAAAATACCCCTATGAGCCCCACATGAATGACTAAAACAATAAATAGTTAGAATAAACAAAATCAATGAAATAAAAAAATAAAAATAATTAATTAATAAAATTTTAGAATAATATATACATAACATCCAAATATCAATGCACATGCAGATTTAGAATGAAAAAACGAAAAATAAAAAAGAAATCAAGTAAATAAATTTATAATTATATAAAAATATTTTGACAAGAAATAATTAAATTTAGTATTCATACTAAATCAAATAACGAAGAAATAATTCAATGATATATTAGTAACAAGTGTAGTAAAGTAAATATTTTAGAAAGAAAATACAAGTATTTAAACCTAAAACAAAAACTAATTAAATACGCACAATAATTCTATATATTTTATTTTATTTATATTTTATCTTATCAATAATTAAATATATAAAATAATCATATACTCGCATAAATAAAATTAATAATTAAATACACACAATAATCAAATACACACATATACAAAATTAATAATTACACTCACAAATTAATAATCAAATACACAATATCAATCATTTAATACAAAAATAAATTAAAAAAATCTCCAAAATTATAAGAAAATTGTGTTCCATTTGTTTCTCCTTCCAAAATGACAATTTTGCTATCACACCGTTGCATTTAACGCCAACAGTTTTTCAATAGGGTGAAAAACATATATTTTCAATAGTACAAGGGTGTCTTTGTAGTTTCTTAAAACTTTGGGGGTGATTTTTGATTTTTGTCCATTCTTATATTATGCTAAGTTAAATAAATTAATTAATATTTATTTATAGAATATTGATTAAAGATTATCTTTTTCACCAATTTGGTGTTACACATTGGAAACAACACTAATTTGGTGTTAAAAATTTTGGTGTAAAATACTGCTGGACACCAAATTAGCGCTGAATTTGGTGTCCAACGTTGGAGTTGCTTTAATAAAATTATCTTCTTTTTGCATAAAATTACAAATTAACTTCAAACTTCTTGAATATAATTATTTGATTGATAAAATAAAATAATTTAAGATTATTTTTTATTTTTATTTGTTAATTACTTTATAAATGTTAAATATTTTATATATTTGTAATGTATTAGTTAAAATACTTGTAAAAAAATGCATTAGTCAATATATATATTATGTGTATATATAATATATTAAATAAACAAATATCTATTATATATATGTATATTCGGTTCGGTTTGGTTTCGTTACCCACACATTCGGTTCGATTTCGGTTCAGGTTTTTGTTTGGATTTAATAAAAATCATAACCAAACCATACTCATTGAAACAATGTTCGTTTTTTCTCCAAACCAAACTATTACCCAATCAAACGATTTTTAACCGTGTTAACCGGTTCGGTTTCAGTTCGGTTCCCCATGGTTTCGGTTGCAATTGCCATCCTTAACCTTCAAGGCTCTAGAAATGGCGCTGTTTAGGCACCAAATTAAACAGCTAAGAGTCCAGCCTTCCTGTATCCTTTTGCCTCTCTAATTTCAACTTTATTTAGGCCAAGTAATTGGGGCCATGTGAAGCTAATAATGATAGTTTAAGAGAGTTGAAAATTTATTAACTTGAGAAATAGGGAAGTTTAGAGTTAGTGGCCAAGGCACATTAGAAGCATAAATAGGAAACAAGAATTGGGTTGCAAACAGAGGGGATAAGGGGGAGCTGGAGCAGAAGCTGTGAGAAGAGGAGGAAATTAAGAAGGAATTGGAGGAAAATTTTATGCAATTGGAAGTTAAGATAGCAAAGTAAGTGGGAAAAAATTACTAGAAGCTCGGTACGGTTATATTATGAATTTTACACGGTTAGATTTAATCATTTTAGGCTATGATTTTTTTATTTTCTATAAAAATATTACTTTACAGGAAAAGTGCGAAGAAGATTGAAATCGACTATTTAAAGGCAAGTTCCTAACCTTCTTTCCATATTCTTTAATCCCTACGCAAATCCCTGTCGTTTACATATTTTATTCCTTCCCTTACCCTAACTTGGTTCCATATACTAAACTTGTGAGTTGTTGGCTCGATGTTGTCGATAGTTTAAGTTAAGTGATCCTTTGTGATATTTATTTCTATTCGTCACGAGGCTTTGTATTGCCCCTCTTTCTTGGGAATGATGTCGCACCCGGTTGGGTTAGGTTAGGTTCCAGATGGGTGAGTGTGTGACAGGTGTGGATGTGAACTTAATATTTCTTTAATTACAGTCTCATGTTGATAATGTGTGTTGGGATCTAGGAATTGCATTAATGGGGGCTATATTCCATGAATGCTTGGACACGTGCATTTTAGAGTGTCTAGGTGCACGAACACTGCATTGAATGTGTATTACTATGTGGGTGAAGCATGTCCTGATACCTGGCTTATGGGGGGCTTGTATTATGTTTATGCTTACAACACCGTGCATTTTTATGTGTTGCATTGCATGGTTCTATGTGGGCGGTGACTCTGATTTCTTGAAGTGCATCTTTCGGATGGGAGTATCGATCCGAGGTTATTATCACGGATGAGAGGACCATACTGTTTCAGGCGAGAGTACCGACCTGAGGTTATCTTTGGCTCGTGGGGTCATGCTTGCCAGTTCATGGCAGCGACTACAACAATATACCTGACGAGAGGACCATACTGTTTCAGGTGCCTGTCCTTTGTGTGGGCCCTAGAGACTACTACATGCATATTTAATTATGTGATTTGTTCATGACTGGTGTTTCATGGTCTTGGTATATTGTTGCTTGTTATGCACGTGGTGTGTGGATGGTTTGGGGTTATATCTTAAGTTATACTAGACTTGTTTCTCGTTATACTTGCTGAGTTTTGTGACTCACATTTGTTTTACCATCATTCCAAGCAAAGGTGAAGCTAGGGCAGCAAGCGAGGGTGGCAGTGCGTAAGCTGGCTGGGTAGTACTGTGTACAGGGTAGTCCCAGCTGTTCGAGTCCTGTGGCATCTAGAGTCTTTGGGAGTGCCAAAAAATTGTTTTGTCTTTTCTTTTGTGATGTACCAGTATGGACTTTGTATATATAAATCATGTAACCACGGTGGTGGTGGTTGGCTGTGTAAGCACACGTGTGTTTTATAGTTTTGCTTCTGCTGAGCTAGCCTTTATTTATGCGTATGATATGGATGCTTTATTTAGGTCTATTTCTGTGCCACTACATAATGACCTTCTCATGGATCTCCTATGCTAGTAGGAGTTTCGGGAGGTAGGCCGTTACATAAAGAATCTCAACACTCTTTGGGATTGATGAACTCATGATCTCTAATGACTTATGAATTGAATCTTCAAGAAAAAAATGAAGAAATCAAGAAGAAGAACAACATAGTTTGCAAATCAACTGAAGAAGATGAACAACAAAATTATGAACGTGATGATAGTGATAACAAGATGGTATTAATCACAAGTAGGTATAATATGTTGATGAAAGAGAAGTTCAACAAAAGGTGAACTCAAAAGAAGGTTATGATTCTCAATGAAAGAAATTGATTATCTGCTTTGAATGTTAGAAATCAGGGAACATCAAATTTGAATGTCCACTTTTGAGAAAATCAAAGAAATTTAAGAAAAAAATCCATAGTTTCTAAGTGGAGAGATAGTGAGGGGAGTGAGCAAGAAGATGACACGAAAGAGGAAGTTGCCAACATGACCTTTATGGTTCTAAAGGATGAGGTAATCCTACCTTTTAAACTTTCTTATAATAAGTTACTTGAAGTTTTTTTTATGATATTTATGAGAAACTTCAAAAAATTACCATGAAAAACAAAATTTGTAATCCAAGGTGGTACCTCTAAAACAAGAAAAGAAATTATGAAATTAAGGATTGAAAATTTCAAAATCAAGAATGTCTCTCTTATTGTGAAAAATGAAGAGCTTGAAAAAAAGATTAATGTTTTGAAAGAATAAAATATAAATCATTTTGAACATCAAGGAAAAAATGACTCATGGTAATGGTTATAAACATAAGTCCAATAAAAGACAATATCACTATTTTTATGACATACCTCCTTTTAATGGTCAATGTTTTTTTTGGTCATAAAATGGGACATAAAGCCTATAATTGCTCACACAAAAAGAAAAAAAAAATGAAGCAAGTGTGTCTGCCAAAGAATTCCATTGATTGTGTTAATATTATTGGACACAAGGAAATTTGGATATCAAAAACAACATATGAATTGTGTGTGGGGTCAAATCAAGCCTCAATGAAAATGAAAGTAGTTATTGTATAGTGAATACTCAAGACATATGGCTAGCGATGTATTAAACTTTTAGAGCTAAACTCAAAAGATGAAGGCTACATTACATCTCACTACAAGAAGATGGGGTATTGCCGGCGAACTTTTTCCAGCGGTTTTAACAATTGTCAGGAATATACCACAATCCCCGGCAGTTTTATAAAACCGCCGGGGCTGTAACACAATCCCAGGCGGTTTATAAAACCGCCAGATATGGCATACATATCCCCGACGGTTATTTTAACTGCCGGCTATAGCATGCACATCCCTGGCAGTTTTTGTAACCACCGGGGATATGATTTAATAAAATTACCCACCAGAATTCCCCCCCCCCACTTGCGCCCCTGCCCAAATCTTTCTCTCATCCCCTTCTTTTCCAAAATCCTCCCCTTGCAAACCCTAGAACCCTCTCTCGCTCGCGCCTCGCTATGTCTTTCTCGCTTGCTTACTCGCCCTCACTCACGTCGCTGAGTCGCGGCCTCCCTCGCCCTCGCCCTTGCTCTCGCTCGCTCACTCTCAGTCGCCCTCGCCCTCGCTGCTCGCTTAGTCGCGCTCGCCCTCAATCGCTCTCGCCCTCACTCTCACCACATCTTGTCTTCCTCTTGCTTGAGGTATTTATCGATCTATGTATTTGTTATGTAATTAGGACTTTGAGTGAGGTTCAAATCCTATTGATCCTGTAGAATGCATTGGTTATTATTGTATGATTAGGAAACTCTTGACAGAAACCCAAAGACATTGTCTTGAATTCAGTCATGACAAATCATATTTGCCGCAGGTGCGAACCATTTGACACTTACCCGAGGACATATGACCTACTGAATGCTGCCGGTCCCTTCTCTGTAGAGCGAAAGAGGTATGTCTTTTGGTTTTTGCTCAAGTTCATTCATACATTACATTTTTATGGCAAGAAAATTACTACACGTAGGTACATTTATCCCCACGTAACGGGACAAAAGTTTGATCTTGTAATTCAAACAGATGTAATTTGTCGACAATTATGCTTGAGATGGATTGTATTTTGAGGCCAAATGTTGGAGATGGAAATTAATAAAAAGAATTCATTGCATCTTGGATTATTACTCCACTTGTCTATTCCAGACTAGGCTTCTAGATACCTAGGACCGAAGGCCTATCACAATGGGACAGAGAGCCGAAAACATCATCATCCTGTGAGTTTAGGACATGTTCGCTTGTTTTTTAAGTGATAGTTTTGGGTGGTTTTACGTTGTAAAGTTGACAAATTTAAGCAGAGAAGGTAATTATGTTGTGTTAATTTAATCCTAGCAAAGTATGAGACCAGTTGAGTACATACATAGGAAGCAAACATGATATTTATCAAAATTGAATCTCTATGTGCATCGCTCTGTGTATTACAATAATGTATCAATATACAACTTAATATTTATAATTCCAAGAAATATACAAAAGAGGAAATAAAATCAGTTGACCTATATGATTTAGCCTAAACTATATCTAATATACTCTAATTTAGTTAACACAGATATAGTATAGCTAGTATTGTAACATCCTCCCTCAAACTCAAAAAAGGTGTATTAAAACAAGCTTGGGTTTGGATACCAATTTTCAAAAGCTACCAGGTGGATGAGCTTTGGCCAAAATATCAACAACTTGATTGAAGGAGGGACCAAACTGAAGTGTCAGAGACTCAGAGTACATTGTCAAATATGAAACCAACATGAACAACACCCATATCTTCTAACAACCATCTAAGCCAAAAAATCTCATCTATAGTATTAGCAACAGCTCTATAATCTGCTTTGGTGTTAGAGTGAGAAACTACTGTTTGTTTCTTGCTTCGTCAAGAAATTAGAGAATCATCCAAAATAAAGCGAAATCCAGTAATAGAGCGTCTAGTGGATCCCCAACCCAATCAACATCTATTAAGTAAGGAAGAATAATTTAAAAATGTAAACCATTAAAGGTAGTTTCTTTGACATAGTAAAGGATGTGAAGAACAGATGCATAATGAGAAAAGCAAGGGGCAGACATAAATCGATTCACTATATGAATCACATAGGCAATGTCAGGATAAGTGACAGAAAGATAGACTAAACTGCCAACCAACAATTTATAGTAAGAAATATGTCATGGTCAGAATTTGTGGCCGTTAAACCAAGGACCTACTTGCTCATGAAATGATGTTTATAAGAACTTTGGTTTTTATTTTATGTTACATAGTTCTTTAGCCTATGTGAGGGACAATAGTGGGGCAGAGGATGGAAAGGTACGCAATAGAATAGAATGTAAAGGTTAGAGAAGTAATATAAGGTTTGTTATCCTCCCATTGCTTGGGAAGAATGGAATGTAAGTTAATGTAATATACTTTATTACTTTGTTTGGATGGAGAATGGAATGGGACTGAACAATAAACATGAGAAAATAAAGTTACAATTATGCCCCTTCTCTTTCAAAATACAAAAACTAAATTCTGATGGGCTTCACCTCTCTTTCTGATTCTTTGTTTCTATATTATTATCAAATAGTAAACCCTCTTTTAGTTTTTAGAAAACCCTACCAATGTGGGTGTGTGCAAGCAAGTGCACCTTGTTAATTCCTTTTCTATTTAGAATTGGAAAAGATAATATGTTTACCTTTTTTACATTAGATGCTAGAGCAGTCTCATTGTGTTATATATATATATATATACATATTATTTTTGGTATTTCTGGCAGATATAATTACCGCCGGTAAAAATTTTACCGACAATGTTTTTACTTTTTCCGGTAGTTTTTTAACCGTCGGAAAAAATTGAACCTCTTGTAGTGCAATAGTTGTGGAACTTATAGAGCAGGCTTCTTTTGTTCATTACAATTGAAACAACATACTCTCTCCATAACCTTTTTTGAGTTTATTCAGATGTTGCTTTGTTTTGTATTTCCTGTATGTTAATAGGCATTTTCTTCTTTTTGTTTTGTGTATCTACTAGAGCATTAGTGGTTCCTGCATGTTAGTTCGTGGATAATCCACAATGCTAGGAATGTAAGGCAAATATGGCGGTTGCAGTCTAGCTTGACTCAGTTTTGTGTTTAGCTTGTGTTTGTTTTATCTATCAAGTACTTGTATTAGTTTAGTGCAGTTAGTTAAGGCATGATTAGTTAGTTAACACTTGCATGTTACAAATCAGTTAGCTGCTTTGTAACATGTAAGTGTTAAGGCAGTTTTTAGGGCCAGTGGCTCACATTTTTCGGCAGTTTTAGAAACCGCTGGCAAAGTTTTATATTTGCCAGCGGTTTTCTAAATCACCGGAAATTGCCGGCAGTTTACAAAAATTGCCGGTAAATTTTATTTTTCGATGGTTTTCAACCGCCGGAAATATTTTTTGACGGAGGTATTTCCGGCGGACATAATTACTGTTGGTAAAAGTTTTACTGGTGATTTTTTTACTTTTTTCGGTGATTTTTTCACCGCCGAGAAAAATCAAACCTCTTGTAGTGTCTGGTGACAATGCTAAAGGAAAAATTATTGGTATTCACAAAGTTGATAATCCCTCAATCCACTATAATTGAAAATGTTGTTACTTGTTGGTGGATTGAAACACAATTTATTTAACATTAGTCAATTTTGTGATAAAAGGTATAATGTGTTATTTGAATTCTTTAAATGCATCATAAAAGATAACATATACATAATAGACTTAAAATTATCTAATATCTATAAATATTAATTACTTATATGCTACAAATGGAGATAGATGGTTATTGCATAAAAGATTATGACATGCTAGTGTGGATTAATTGTCAAAATTAGTTAAACTTGGTCTTGTAAGAGGATTTCTCAAGATAAAATTTGAAAAGGATAGGATGTGTGATCCATGTTAATAAGAGAAACATGATAATATTACTTTTAAATCCAAACATGTGGGTTACAACTTTTACACTCGTATTGCTTCACATGGATCTCTTTGAAACTAGAACACTTAACTTAAGTGGAAAGATACGTGACCTAGTTATTGTAGATGACTATTCTAGATACACTTAGGTTATGTTTTTGGCATTTAAAGATGAAACACATGATTATTTCACAAAATTTTGTAGGAAAAATTCAAAATAAGAGTAAATAAAAAATCATAAGCATAAGAAATGATAGAGGAAAATAATTTGATAATCAAGAAGTTAAATTATTTTGTAACAAATATGAAATCAAGCACAACTTTTTATCTCTAAGAACACCTCAATAAAAAAAGGTAGTTGAAAAGAAAAATAGATCTTTGAAGACATGGTTTGGACTATGTTCTATGGTAGCAATTTATCTAAATACTTTAGGATTGAGTTTGTAAACATTGCATGCTATATTCTAAATCGAGCCCTAGTATAGTGAGACAATCTTGAGAAATACTCTATATCAATTACTTAGAAGTAAGAACTAAATATGAGTCATTTTCATATCTTTCGGTACAAATAATATGTTCTAAATAACAATAATGGTGTATTGGGTAAATTTGATGTTAAATTTGATTAGCCTATCTTCCTAGGATATTCCTTATGTAGTAATATTTATAAGATCTTTAGCAAGAGAAAAAAATTATAGATGAATCAATTCATATTGTTTTTGAATGATTCAACACCCTCAACATCCAAAATAATTATTGATGATGATGAATTAAATCAAAATCCAAAACCATAGGAAAAAGAGAAAAAAAATGATGAAATTGTTAGTGTTGTATGCCTTAATATTAGGTTTGGATGACATTTAACGGGTTTGTAATAAATACATTCATTGTATCTTTGTATACATCAATAAAAAGCAAGGTTATCATCATTCTTGAACTCTTTAGTTGTCATATGAATGAATCCTTAGATCTTCTATTTGAGATTCTTATTAGTGTTGAGACTATGTGACAAGATTATCTAGTAACAAGACTTCTTAAAAGATTCCTAATCCTTAGATTCTTTGAATAGGGAGTTCGAATAGTCGAGTATGGACTAGCACGTAGTTCACTACCATTGATTAGTATGAGTAACTGATGGCAATAGATGGTGTGTCACATATCATATGACATAGGGATATTTTTAGTAAACTAGTGGATGATTGTTGGAGAATAACGCTATAACGGCCCGCCTCCCGGAGCCCCTATCGCGGATAAAGGATCCGTGAGAGGGTCATTATTTAAATGATATTGAACAATAACATAAACTAATCCTCTCACACAACTCTTTCAGAAACCATATATTTTTTTTTTACGTCACATAACATCTCATAATCATCTTTACATAACCATTCACCACTTGGGCCCACCTGGGCTTACATAACATAAGACAATCTCAAAAACATAAACATTAATCTTAACATAGGCACAGCGACCCCCATGACCTAGTCTCGGGAGAACTTTGAACTTGCTATCCTGACTCGGCGATAGGGACTCAACTCTGTCGGACGCACTTGTGATCTCAGGATATTCTTACCTGGAATGATGGAAAACAAACGTGAGTTGCGAGACTCGGCAAACTCTAGAAAGAAAGGCTGAAGGGTACAAACAAGACTCTTCTCATAACACCCCATGCAATTCATGCCAATGCAACATCATGTCATGCCATGCCCAATACATGCCTTATTTTTAGATGCATAAACATATAATAAACTTCATATAAATGGTTCTTGGGGCCCACATTAAACACACATTGGCACCCAAGTTCCACATACATACCTGTTGGTAGTCTTCTATAGGCTATCATTCCATTTCCCTTACACGTCCATTTACCTGTCACTATCATCTTATCCTGCCGTTGCCGTAGAACTCTAACCCTCGGTCTTACCGTGGTTATATCGTGGGTCACACCGCCGTGGGTCTCACTCCTAAGGTCTTACCGTGGGTATGCTGCCACCCATACTCATTACTTAAAATCGCACATTCTCACCATGCAGTGCAACAATTAGGAAATGTAACGGCTTTTGTAGCATAAACGTGATGACAAGGCTCCCATAAACCAAACATCAGGCCATGCTACGCCCACATAGGAATTCACACATGCGATATGCTCTAAATGCACCGGTTCACCTAAAGAACCCAAGTTAGCTCTTAGACCAACCGAGTCATGCAAATGCCCACACATCCCATCACACACAAAGCATGTCCTAGTAGTGAATGCAGCCCAAGCCCTATGCAGCACGTACATTATAATATGCACAAACCAAGGCGGGAATCTGGCAGTACTAGCTTTTCTGGCCCGTCTAGCGCTCATCGTAACAACCGATGACTGGCGCCTATACATCCAGCCATCAGCTGCCACGACCAACGGTCGACAGTCAGTGGCTTTGTACCTCATACCCTTAAGACACACATAAACACTATTAACTTTATATCTTCCCAGCTTAACTTTACACAACATTCTCCATAACTCTTCATGTACATAACCACATAACATTGTTATACCATTCTCATTCCTTCTCATTCACATAAAACCATCTCAACATACATAATAAATTATTAATATAACCTTATTAAACCATAATCAACTTTTCTAAGAACCTAACCTAATAGGTACGGCATCATTCCCAAGGGAAGCGGAGCGATACGAAGCTTTGTGACGATCGAAATGAAAGACACCAAGATGACATTGTTTAGCTCATTCCATTAACAATAAACTGATTAATAAAATATAAGTCATAAGGTGGTTACCACGCAGAGTATTATTATTAATACGTGGAACCGAGTTACGGTGAGGGAGGGAATAAAATACGAAAAACTATGAAGACTTTCACGAAAATTAAAGAACATGAGGAGAGGGTTAGGAGCTTGTCTGAAAATAATTGATCCTAACTTCTCTCGCACTCCCGCTGCGAAGTAAAAAGTTCTATAGAAAATAACAAGATTACGGGTTAAATTAATTAAATCTAACGGCATAATACACATAATCTAGCTGTGAAAAATACATAATTTAAATATATAATATTTATACTAATTTTACACACTTACCTGATCACTTTAAACGCTAAATATCCCAAAATTTTCCCTCATTTCCCTAACTTTTCTTTCCATTTCCATCTACCGTGTGCTCTTCTTTCTTCCCCAATTTCTTCCTCTGCTGACGGCTCCAGAACGCCCTCGTTTAAGGCCTTTAAAGGCCTCTTACTTGCTGCCCAAGCCTTCCCCAATTTATATCAAATTAAGTGGCTTGGAAGACACAAAAGGGAAGGGCCGAGAGGTAGCCACGCCTGCTGCCCACTTCCCATAAGTTTATTATAATATAATATTAATCTTTTTTAATATAATATAACCTATTTTCCCTTATTATATAATATATATATTTATACACCATATTATATATATATATGTGCGTGCAGCCCCTTAAAATTTTCAAATATCTTCACTTCACTTGGCTTATTATTTTATTATTTTATTATATATATAAACATATTAATATTTTATTTATTTTAAACATTTAATAGTAATCTAAGTTCTAAAAAATTTCCCAAACTTCCAATTACTTTCCCATTCGAGAATACAATAAATTTAATATTTTTTTTAAATTTCTCTAAGTCACATATATTTCATAAATCACCAATCAATCTAAAATGTCAAAATTAATAATTATTATTTATCTCCAAAATTTCGAATGTTACAGTTCTCCCTTCCTTAATAGAATTTCGTCCTCGAAATTCGCGCTTGATCTATTTCCTTAAGACACGCTCGCAACTCTCATGATATTACTCAACATCTCCTCTGAAACATTCCATATCATCATTTTCCAGTATCTCACTGAGCGTCTTGCGTCACCGAATCATCCTCGAGGTCTCGCCTACACTGGTCTCGACTTATTATTATTATTTTTCCATGTACTGAGTCAACTACCAACCTCAATTTTCTTGTACCATTTATGATTTCCGAATCACTCTAACACTCACCATTATATATCTTGCCTACTGAATTCCTATTTGGGTGTCCTTATTGATCGTAGATCCCCTTGGATAGGTTCAGGTATTTACATTTCACTCATTGGCTCGTATAACATTTCCTGTTGTGACTCTTTACCGGTAGTCACACCTGCTACCTCAAGACCATCAAGAACATATTCTTAACTACCCATGATCACCTATCTAATACATAACCTCTACCATTGTTATCATACCTTTCATCAGGGCCGCAAGCTAACACCAATAGAAACACAAACCCCAAGATTAACCTAAGCGGCAAATGCGTACCTTGGGTGGGGTCTACCCCCGCTTCTTTCCCATGGCTAACCTCAACACCCACGGATCTCCAAACCCGCGAAGGTGCCAACTGGAAGTCTATTCTTGGCATTCCTAACACCTCTAGCTCTCAAGCTGGTAATTTTCTTTCCTTAACATTCACTTCCTTACATTAGCAACCATACTTAGAAGTCTAGATTCTGACTCAGCTCGTCTCGCACTAAGAATACAATCCTAGCCTCACAACCGAGAACACACTTATAACTCTACTCGACTGTCCTATGCGTGCAGAGTCACCTCCCTTAAACCTAACTTGCTCTGATACCAAACTATAACGGTCTGCCTCCCGGAGCCCCTACCGCGGATAGAGAATCCGTGACAGGGTCATTATTTAAATGATATCGAACAATAACATAAACTAAACCTCTCACACAACTTTTTCAGAAAACCATATATATATATTTTTTTTACATCATATAACATCTCATAATCATCTTTACATAACCATTTACCACTTGGCCCACTTGGGCTTACATAACATACGACAATCTCAAAAACAAAAACATAAACATTAATCTTAACATAGACATAGTGACACCCAAGACCTAGTCTCGGGAGAACTCTGCACTTGCTATCCTGACTCGATGATCGGGACTCAACTCTGTCGGACGCACCTATGATCTCAGGATATATTTACCTGGAATGATGGAAAGCAAATGTGAGTCGCGAGACTCAGCAAGCTCTAGAAAGAAAGGCTGAAAGGTACAAACAAGACTCTTCCCATAACACCCCATGCAATTCATGCCAATGCAACATCATGTCATGCCATCCCCAATACCCGCCTTATTTTTAGATGCATAAACATATAATAAACTTCACATAAATGGTCATTGGGGCCCATATTAAACACACATTGGCACCCAAGTTCCACATACATACCTCTTGGCAGCCTTCTATAGGCTACCATTCCATTTCCCTCACACGTCCATTTCCCTGTCACTATCGTCTTATCCTGCCGTTGCCGTGAGACTCTAACCCCCAGTCTTGCTGTTGCCGTGGGACTCTAACCCCCGGTCTTACCGTGGTCATACCGTGGGCCACGCTGCCATGGGTCTCACTCCTAAGGTCTTACCGTGAACCACGCTGCCACCCATACTCATTACTTAAAACCGCACATTCTCACTATGTAGTGCAACAATTAGGAAATGCAATGGCTTTTATAGCATAAACGTGATGACAAGGCCCCCATAAACCAAGCATCAGGCCATGCTACACCCACATAGGAATTCATACATGCGATATGCTCTAAATGCACCGGTTCACCTAAAGAACCCAAGTTAGCTCTTAGACCAACTGGGTCATGCAAATGCCCACACATCCCATCACACACAAAGCATGTCCCAACAGTGAATGCAGCCCAAGTCCTATGCAGCACGCACATCATTATATGCACAAACCAAGGTGGGAATCTGGTAGTATTAGCTCTTCTGGCCCGTCTAACGCTTATCGTAACAACCGATGACTGACGGCCATACATCCAGCCATCAGCTGCCATGACCAACGGTCGACAGTCAGTGGCTTTGTACCCCATACCCTTAAGATACACATAGACACTATTAACTTTATACCTTCTCAGTTTAACTTTACATAGCATTCTCCATAACTCTTCATGTACATAACCGCATAACATTGTGATACCATTCTCATTCCATCTCATTCACATAAAACCATCTCAACATACATAATAAATTATTAATATAACCCCATTAAACCATAATCAACTTTTCTATGAACCTAGCCCAATAGGCACGGCATCATTCCCAAGGGAAGCAAAGCGATACAAAGCTCCATGACGGTCGAAATAAAAGACGACGAGATGACATTGCTTAGCTCATTCCATTAACAATAAACTCATTAATAAAATATAAGTCATAGGGTGGTTACCACGCGAAGTATTATTATTAATACGTGGAACCGAGTTATGGTGAGGAAGGGAATAAAATACGAAAAACTATGAAGACTTTCACGAAAATTAAAGAACATGAGGAGAGGGTTAGGAGCTTGCCTGAAAATAATTGATCCTAGCTTCTCTCGCACTCCCGCTGCGAAGTAAAACGTTCTATAGGAAATAACAAGATTATGGCTCAAATTAATTAAATCTAACAGCATAATACACATAATCTAACTGTGAAAAATACATAATTTAAATATATAATATTTATACTAATTTTACCCACTTATCTGATCACTTTAAATGCTGAATAGCCCAAAATTTTCCCTCATTTCCCTCACTTTTCTTTCTATTTCCAGCTGTCGTGTGCTCCTCTTTCTTCCCCAATTTCTTCGTCTGCCAAAGGCTCCAGAACGCCCTCATTTAAGGCCTTTAAAGGCCCCTGTTTGCTGCCCAAGCCTCCCTCAATTTATATCAAATTAAGTGGCTTGAAAGCCACAAGAGGGAAGGGCCGAGAGGTAGCCACGCCTGTTGCCCATTTCCCATAAGTTTATTATAATATAATATTAATCTTTTTTAATATAATATAACATATTTTCCCTTATTATATAATATATATTTATACACCATATTATATATATATATGTACGTGCAACCCCTTAAATTTCCCAAATATCTTCACTTCACTAGGCTTATTATTTTATTTTATATATAAATATATTAATATTTTATTTATTTTAAACACTTAATAGTAATCTAAGTTCTAAACAATTCCCCAAACTTCCAATTACTTTCCTATTCGAGAATACAATAAATTTAATATTTTTCTTTAAATTTCTCTAAGTCACAAATATTCCATAAATCACCAATCAATCTAAAATGTCAAAATTAATAATTATTATTTATCTCCAAAATTCTGGATGTTACAAACGCACTGAATGTGACGCTGATAACTGACTCATATGGCATAGTGGATAATGGTCATGTCATCAAGTTGCGATAATGTAGCTGATCCTTAGATTGAACTAACAAAGTTGTCTTGTGTATTGGTGTGTGAGATTTGTTAATGGGCTAAATCATCCAGTTGCGAGGTAGAGAGGTTCGTCTATGTGGTTCCGTATTGTTGGTATATGGAGACAGGTGTTGGAGATAAGATTTGTTTGTCTTTGATGGGATGAACATCTTATGTGGTCTATTGTTAATGTGACAAGATAGTCTAGGGTAGATTGACTATCAAGAAAGGTGTTTCCTGAGGTGTCATCTAGTCACTCTAATAAGATCAGACACATAGTTATTGAGTTTATAAGTTTATTACTCCATGACTCTCGCTCAGTCAGGACGTTAAGTGATGGAAGGATTATAATACACGATAATTGTTAACTATAATAGAATATTTATTTATTAAGCTAAGTATATAAAAGATCTATTAAAAAGATCGTGAACATGATGAGAGAACTAAACTTCTTTTAGGACTATAAATAAACAATTATGTGATAGCATATTTATTTCTTAAGCTAAGTATATAAAAGATCTATTAAAAAGATTTGAAATTTTTGAATAAGTCAAACACTACTCTTATGAGTACTTCAATGAAATTATTTGAAGATGAGAGTGTAAAAGATGTTGATCAAAAGAAATACAAAAGAACGATATGATCATTACTGTACTTAACCTCTAGTAGACTTGACATTATATTTGTGTGTTTATGTGTTATATTTCAATCAAATCCTAAAAAGTAGCATCTCCTGATAGTCAAATGTATTTTCAAGTGTCTGTTACGGACACAAGAATTAAGCCTATGGTATCTTAAAGACACGTCTTTTAAGATGATTGGATATATAGATGATGTTTTACACTTGTGATTAGTTTTGATGATGAAAAATAATATTTGGTTTTAATCCCCAAGTCATGAGTCAAGTTTATGGTTTTCAACAAAAATCAATTTCAAATACTTTGTTAAAATGAAAACCAAATGATTTATATTCTTATACATGGATATTTTCACAAACATGTATTATGATGAAATCTCCTAAAATAATTTTTCAACTATTAGCTTTGAAGTTGTTAGTCAACATAGGGTTAAAATTGTTCTAAGGCAAAAGACCAACTAGAACATATTTTTAAAAATATTTTCATTTTAAAAAACTATCTCTCGATATTTCGATATCTAATATCCATTGTTGTTAAAATGATTTTTAATGATTTTTTCAAAAAATAAAAGGTATGTATTTTGGAGGTGGTAAAATTACCAAATACCGAGTTTGTACTAAAACCAAAATTCTATTTTCTTATTGTTATGGATTTTGATTTTTTGAATATTTTTATTGAATTCAAATGGAGAGTACTTTCGTATTTACATTTATGTATTAAAGTAAATGTAAATATGTTGTAATGTATACATGCTATAAATTGAATCATCAAACAAACTAATTTTTTTTATTAGCAAATCTGTCGACCGTTTGTTACAACCTATTGACTAGTTATATGGACCTATCAACCGGTTCTAATCTTGCTGTCGACCAGTTAGATGAAGCTGTCGACTGGTTAGTCGTAGACAACATGTAACGACTAGTTTTTCCACTTTTTCAAAGTGGCTTTTCCACTACCAACGGAAACATTCATGAATGGGCTCTTAAGGCACTTTAAATACAAGTCAAATGAGTGATTCAAACCAACCAAGATATAATACCCCATATTTTTGTGAAGATGCCACGTATTTTAAGTGAGTTTAAAAAATCGAAAATATGTTTGAATTGGCAACGAATGACCAAATCAGTCGTAGGGAGTACCCTAGAGCTTAGATACCTAAGGTTAAAGGTATATTTTTGATGAGCGTCTCGAGGCGAGATTTATGACGCTGAAAGAAATCAAATTAGAAATGGTTTTCGGTTAAGCTAAGTTGTAGCCTAAAAAGACCAAATGATGGTAAGGGGCTTCCGAAAAATTGTATATATTGAGTAATTTTGAGTTATTAATTTTGAGATTTTAAGTATCTTGATAAATTTGATGTTTGAGGGTGTAATTGTAATTAGAAAATTATCCAAACGAAATAAGGATGAAATTAAGAACTTATGTGGTAAAAGATTGAAGTTAAGGACTTAAAATAAGGGCCAAAGTGTTATTTGAAAGAAGTTTGGGGTTTTAGTTTGGATTCCAAAAGTTCAATTCATTCTAGTTTTGGATTTCAAAAGCCACTCAATTATGGCTTTGAGTCTTTGGAGTCCATGGCTAAGATTTTGACAAGTGGCATAATGTGATTGGTTGGAGAAATCTATAAAAAGGCACCATGGGTTCTTCACAAATCATTCTAACCAAGTTTGAAGAGTGAAGCACTCTAAGAGGAGGAGCTTGCTCTAGAGAGAGAGAAAGGAATTCGGCAAGAAGGTGGGAAGAAAGCGGCGAAGAAGCGGCGGAGAACGAGCCTCGTCGGAGTTGCGGGTCTTCGTCGGAATTTGCCAAACTCAGTCAGCAAAAAAGCGAGGTAAGTCCGATTTTTTTTTGATAATCCTGTAGAGGGGGAAGAGAGGGTCGCGTAGGTTCAAACGGGGGTCGAATCGGAGTTAAAACGAGGGAGATATGGCCGAAATACCAAACCGAGGCGTTACTGTCCGAAATCTGTTGCCTGCGCGTGAGTTACACGCGTCGGAAAATGCCTGCGCGTGAGGGCGCGTGGCCCGCCTTTCCAGGGCACATGAGGGGCTTATTTTTCTCCAAATTTTCTAGTTATACCCCTAATTTAATACCCTTCAACCTTATGTAAAAATATTTGAGTTTAGGTTTACCAAAACGTGTGTTTTTTGCAGAAATCTAGGCCATTTGTAGTGAAACTGTACCGTTTAAGAGATAAACCAACAAGGTGAGACTCCTATACTCCAAATCCTATTTTTTATTCTCTTATGAGAGACTTCTATTACATGAGACGTGTTTCGTGAAGTTCTTACACATAAACGCTTGTTATTCTCTTATGTGAAATCATGTTGCATATATGAACTGTACTTTTTTGAAAAATATATGTTATTGGCTTTTTTTAACTGTTGCATTTATAAAATTCATGTGGCCATACTGTTGTACCTATTTGCCGAGGGAAAAAGTTGGATATCCCCCGAGAGGCGCTATGCGTGTGCCATCGAGAAAGCTCTCGTGGGGAAGACCGTGAGCCTAAGGGACAACGGATGTGGTGCTTGCATGAGTGCTATGAGGTCGGGCCGAAGTGACATGGTTAGGGACCTCCCGAGAGGCGCTATGCGTGCGCCATTGAGAAAGCTCTCGTTGGAGGAGGCTAACGTGTTCACGAGGCACTTCGGAGTAGTTCTCCTTGTCTTCTCATACATTTTATACCTGATCATGCATCGATATATACTATTTTTTTTTGGAGTTTCTCACTAGATGATTCATCTTCTAATTGGACTATGTCCCTGGAATATTCAAATGTTCCAGGTTCGACGAGCGGCTCTAAGGGAAAGGAGGTAGCTGAAGAATAAGTTTAATTTGCTGTCTATAGCATGTTTAGAATATTTTCGTTTATATGCGAACCTATGTATGTCTTGGATATGTTTAAGACGTTTAGTTATATCTTGCAAGAGATGATGTCCATGTAATTCATTTTGTAAACGTCTTTAACAATTTTATGATAAATAAAGTATTATGGTTGTGAACCATATCAGGTTCGATCTAGCTTCCGCATTAGAGATTTTAACGCATGTCTTAGGTATTCGATTATTGAGTTTGTTAAGCTGAGAAGGTGTAAATTTAGATTTTTGGGATATTGTGTGATGTATGACAGCTATTGTGATATGAAAACTTTTTATATTCCCGAAATCCTAAGTCATAACACGCTCAAGAAATTTGGGGTGTTACACAAGAGATTACATTACAAGCTCCCAAGTGCCAAACTCATTATTGTGCTTCATTGGTATATTTAGTTTCTCTCTAAGGCTTTGTATTTTTTGTGTCATAGATTTCCTGAGCGTCCACTTAAGTGTGTTTCGGTCTTTTTGGCGCCTAGGGGTATTTCTATCATTAGCTGCCTAAAGGTATTTTGGTCATTTGGCCAAGGCGGGCCAACCCCAAAAGTGGTCCCAAGCCTGGGTTTCAATCCCTAGAAAAAGTTGTGGTCGAATGGTGAAGAAATTATCTAAGTCGGAGTTCAAATGAGCAATATAGAATTTAAAGGGCCAAAATGTAATTAGGCCAAACTTAGGGGAAGGGTGAAAATGTAATAAGGGAAAAGTCCAAGGGGTATAAAGAGGGAAGAAGACAAGAGAGAAAGGGGACTGTTCATCAGCTATTTCTCTCTCCCGCGCTCTTTTTCCTTCTCATGCTCTCTGCCTTCTTCCCTCTCCAAGAGAAGCGATTCTCTCTCGGAGACGTTGCAACTCCTTCGCAGGAAGCTTCTAGAATTCTCGACCCTCTCGGAGAGGGTTTTCCTTCTCGACAATGAGCGCTCGATAAGTCCTTTGCCTCGGTTGTGCTCTCTCGCTCTTTTGCGGCAGTCTTTCAGAAAGCCCCAGCCTCGCAGCATGCACCTACAATGGCGTATCTCGGCGCTGCTCATGGCAAGCTCTCGCCATGGAGCCCTCAGTCAAAGCCTCTCCATAGCCTTTTAGTGAGCCTAAGCTATATCGGAGAGCGCAACACCATTTTCCTCCGTAGCTCATTCGACAACACTTAGCAGTAACAGCAACAGTGTTATCTCAGAAAGGCTCGAAGCCTCTCCGAAGGCTTCCTCTCGGGAAGGCTTCTTCTCGAGAGATCCCTCTCCGATTTTTCTCAGAGAGGTCGGTCTCCCCGAAAGCTCTCTGCCTCCCAATCTCTATTTCTTCTCTCTTTGTAGCCAATATGCAGCATATGTATATGTATGTATATTTGATATATGTATAATTACACTGGAGGCAGCCAGCAATTGGACTCATGAACTGGGATAGGACGTAATGTCATCCCACACTCTTATGATACACCCTCTTGTCCTCGCATTACACTTTGCATGCAACATAATATATATATATATAATAATATAGGATGTTCGTATAATGCTTGGATGGCTCCATATGTGATGTGTCTATAGAATGTGATTCAATATGTTTATATCCGTGGAATGAGATATATCCTCGAGCAGTGGTCAAGTAAGTATTGCCTCCAAACACCTCTCACCAATCTCGAGGTTGGGCTCGGGTAGGTCCCTTAGAGGCCAAGACCCTTCTTTGGCAGCTGACCGTGAGACCCACCTTTCTCCCGGAGGGCCCCCTAGGTAGTCTGACTCTCCGAGGGATTCCTCTTAAACCCGTCCGAAGGCCACTAACATGCAGATGCATCCCCGATTCCTTGTAACTGCACTGAGATTAACCCTCTCTCGCAGAGAAAGGTATAATTGTTCCATATTCAATTATATCATGTTGTACTTGCATATTACTCTTCTCTCTTATTGGTACTGACTTAAGCATCGGAGGGCATACGCGAGTGAGGAATCCTCGCGTGCCTTCTAACTTGTACTTGTGAGCGCAGCTATCAACCTCGCTCTGCCTCGGCTCCAGCTTTCCCTCTCTACAAATTCTATTGTCATGGTTTTTTTTTTGGCCACTACAGTATTCATTTTGTTAAATTTATTATCAAGTTTTGTCTTTATTTTTGAGAGAATTTGTAACTAAGAATATTGTTTCTCAGATCCTCTCTTATCTTGTATCTCTTTGTATTTTTCCTATCTTGTTTTCTAGAAGGCCTACATTGCTTATAGGAGGATTTTGATTCCTAACTTGTTGTGCTAGAGGAGTTGCTTATTGAAGTAAGGGGTTAGAATACCTAGCTTGTGTTGGGATTACATAGATCTTATCATATGCGCAGCGGAATTAAAAATTTTATTTTACAGGTATCCCGTTTTTCAGAAATTATGGTTTAATAAATTAGAAACAAAAACCAAAGGTTACCTTTTCGATGAAATCGGATTTCACCATTAGATTTCTCGCCGTTTAATCCTCCAAGTGTAGGATGCCGAGTCGGTCCACCCGAAACCACTTCTATCCAAGAATATCAAAGAGAGAGATAAGTGAAAGAAATTTTTCACAAAAATTTCCAACTTACCTTTTGGATTTAAGAACATTTCTCCAAAAACTCTCTCAACATTCAAGTGAATCAAGAAGACTCAAATATATTGAATGAAGAGATTGAGAGCTTTTATATAAACATTAAATGGGTTGGGCTTCTCAAGCCTATTCCATTTAATGTAATTGGGTCAAGCCCAATCCAATGTTATAAAATTAAATCCCAGGGCCAAGCTTAATGTGCTAGCAAAAGGTCCAACCCAATTAATGATTAAATAATTATATTCATAATATAATTATTTAATTATTCTTATTTATCCAATAAATAAATGCACTATAATTAGTAATTATAAAATTACTAATTTATCTATTTTCTCTTTAAAAGTGATTTCTTTTGGGTGGAACTTTCTAGGTTCACAAATAAATTGGCAACAAGAATAATCAACAATTAATTCTCGTAAATCACGAGTGACTTTTAGCAATATGTCATGATTACCCAATTTATTGTGAAGCGGACATTTTGAACCTTTTGCTACGTTACCATGCAATACGGCCCTTCTATCAACCTATATCCCGATAAGATATGAGATCATGGTCAGTAGGTCGAATCTCTTAATCTCCTCATATGACCAAATTTAAAATCAATCTTAGACTAATTATAACACAACCCTTATGGAATAAATTCCATCGTCATATTACCTTGGCCAAGGATTTATCGTCAAGTGATTACTGGATCGCATAGGATATCTTCCTCATAAATCTCGAGCTGATAGATTCCATGTCTGATGCACACATACCTCATGTATCATTGAATCAAGCACATAGATACGTATGATTATCCTTGATTAGAACAACCACATAATATCGCTGATATCCTAATCCACCAATACATAGATATCCATGTCATCTCAGGTTTAAGGATTAGCTACACAATCGCAGCTAACATTAAATCATTGACCCGTGAGAAATAACTCATGTGATTTAATGTTAACAATTCCGTTCAGTGAACTCATTCTTGTAACGAGCACCCACTCATCTTCTTTCTATATCTCATACAGAATGACACGGGACTCACCAACCTTATCTTTCAGTATCTCATACTGAATAAGGAAGAAGACGATGTGCCGGCCTTTACGAGTTGCTATTATCCAGGAATTCTATGGCCAGGAACATGTTTATAGTATAACGAATTGTGGATTATCCGTAACTCGTATTCTTAACGCTTAAGAATGGTATCCACTCCTTATTATACTAATGGATGTATGTTTTATAATTTAAACCATATTGTAATTTAAATAAAACATAAACTTGCCATTTAAATAATATTTAAAGAATTATAAGATTGAGTCCCTTTGTGTCACTAGAATTGGTCTCTAGGGCTCATATCTAATAGTTTGTTACTAGAGGGCTTGCTTGTCTAAACAAGAGGTTGTAATTTTCTACTTGTTGCTAGAGGGTCTATCTGAAGAGATAAGAGGTTTTTAGTGGATTGATTGAAAAATCCTTAGTGTGGAGTTAAGGTAGTGGATCATGTTTGGTTTAAAATGAACCACTATATATCATTGTGTATCTTTTTTACTTGTGTTCTTTCTTTCATTTATTATTCCAAGCATTTCAATAATCCCCACTCGCTCTAAAATCTCGTTTTTCATCAAAAGGATTTTCAAGTTCAATCGAATTTTTAAAACAACCCAATTCACCTTCCTCTTGGTGTTAGTGCCATTGCTATTTAAACCTAACAATAGATACTAATTTTGTTGGATTTAAAATAGATAGGAAAAGCACAAGTGGTTGATATTTTATTCTTATGATCATAGTTTTAACAATGACATAATAATAAAAAAAAAAGATCTTGATTTCGAAATTCAAATCTTATCTATGTATCTAAAACAAAAATCAATTTCAAGGAATAATTTTCAAGTAAATTATTTTGATAAAAATACATTGTGGATCTCAAAGTTTCAAGAGGGTTAGTCAAAGTATTTTTCAATATATATGTGTTGCTCATGATTTAAGAGATTGGAAAAACAAAAAAATTAATTTCAAAATAATCTCCAAACATTGGCTTGAAGCAAAAAGCAAGCATTTGTCGACTATCTCAAATCACTCTGTCGACAGACAAAATACATGTTTTGGAAAAACATGAATCTGTCAATAGATGAGTAAAAAATTGTCGACATACAGTAAGCTTGTTTCTCTATCTTTTTTCAATTTTGCTTCAATCTGTTGACTATCTCAAGGATTATGTCAATAGACAGAATGCAGTTCATGCATATGTTGACAAATGTCTAGCAATCTGTCAACTACTCTTTGTATATTAACATGGATTTGTCTACTAACTCAATATTTATGTTGACAGTTTGTTTTGCAGAAACTTGTAACTGCTAATTTTTAGAGCATTAAATGCACTTCCAACCACCACCAACGATCTGATTTTTTTCTCTACTCACCATCAACTATAAATAGGAGGCTGGTGGCTCATTTAAATAGTTTAGAAGAATTTTGTGTTCATCTACCAAGTGCTCGAAAGCTTTTATTGTGCTTAATTTGTATTCTCTCATTTTCATTAGTAAGGCTTTTATTGTATTCAATTGATATATCATTCTAAAGTCTTGTATTTCATCGAGAGAACTTGTAACTAAGAGGCAAAACTCTTAGAATCTTTCTTTCACATTTGTATTGAATTTCGTAGCAAGAGATAGAGGGCCTACATTGTGTGTAAAAGGTTGTAATTCCTAGTTTTTGAACTAGAGAACCTACTTGGTTCAAGTAGGGGGTTTTTAGTGGATTCATTTTAAAATATTTAGTGAGGAGCTAAGGTAAATGAACTAGGCTTGGTTAGACCGAATCACTATAAATCTTGGTGTTCTTGTATGCTTGTGCCTTTTAATTTCTTTTTATTGTCAAGCATCTATCAATTCCTCACTTATTTCATATATCAATCTTTCAATGAAAAACATTTTATATTTCTCAAGTTTTGCAAGTTAATTTTAAAAATCACCAATTCACCCCCTTATTGGTGTTGGTGCATGCCAATTTTTAGGATATCTCTTAATCTCATGGTTTATCAAAAAGCAAATGTTAGTAGCTTTATCTACAACTAAAGTTAAGTTTATGGCAACGTCAAATACTATGGATAAAATATAAAATAGACTATTTTGGGCTTTATTATAATCACATTCCCATAAGGTGTGATAATAATGGTGATATTTAGCTAACTAAAAATCCTATTCTCCATTGTAGGACTAAGCATATTGAAATTAGATATCATTTTATAAGAAAATGTGCTAACTTGAATATGTTAACACTAATGATCAACTAGGTAACATATTCATAGAACCATTAAATGAAGACCAATTTCGCAAAATTAAGAGAGAAATTGGAATAACAAACCATTTAAAATAATGAAAAATGAAATCTATGTATCAGCTAGTTGATTGGAAAGGATTTACCAATCGACTAGTTCCAAATACATTTAGGTTTTGTATTTATGAACATCTTTAGTCAACTAGTGTGCATCACCTAGTTGACTAAAGTTAGATTTTTCCCAAAACTTTAGGGTTACTAATAATCTTTAGTCAACCAGTTTAGATTACTGGTCGATTAGAATTCCTTGGCTTCTCTAACAGGTTCAAATTGTCTATAGTTGACCGAGTTCTATCCACTAATCGACTATTTTCATGAAATAATCATGATTCACCTATATAAATAGTCAATTAAAATCATAATCCTTCCTATCTCCATTTTCTCATTCCATATCTCATACAACATTATATATATATTTTTTCACAAAAGGGTTATTTAATCATTTCTTATACACTAATTGTGCTATCTTGTTGTGTACCACTCAACATATCCCAAATAAATCAACCTAAAAGCCACGTCATTGTCAATCTTTGTCTTATTGATCATATGAGGATTGGTACCCTCAAGAGAATGGGTTATGTTAAGGTCAATGGTCAATGGCAAAAGCAAAACCATCTCCAACTATCATCCTCTAATTTTGACGAGGAATCCAACAATAATCTTGGATCTTCTCCAAATTGGTCTCGAACTCACCAACCCATGCCTTCTTCATTAGTTCCACTTGCATTAATTCATGGGGAGCCTACAATGAGTGATCTTCTAACAACCATTTAGACACTTTCCACCAAAGTAATTGTTATAGAAGAAACACATCAAACTTTAAACACCAAAGTTATAGATTTGGGAAAGATAGTGAGAGTGGGGTTTCAAAATGTTACCGGTAAGATTTCAACCTCTCATGATCGATCCTTCTCCTAAACTTTCTTTTCATGGATGACAAAGAGGGGGCATGTAGTATTCAACTATTCACCCTTTGGAAAACTTTTAGTTTAAACTTGGTTGGAGCTATCAAATTCTATTTATGTCCTAGATTATTGTGGTGATCAAACTCTATTTATGTTGCACAAGGCATTGTGGTGATCATATATTATGTTTTCCCTTTATTATTGGGCATTTTTTATATAATTGTTGACCCTTAGCATTATATCTTCTATGGTTGTTTTTTTTTTTTTTTAATAATTTTGAGACCTATGAGTTATTAGTTATTTTCTTAAAAAATAAATTGAATGACTACATTGACCTCTATTTTTTCTTGACATTGTTTTTATATGTAGGCACCATATAAGCTATAGAAAGCCAACATGATTTTGAAACTGATGCACATTTTCAAGGGAATAACATATTAATATACTAGGTTTTTGCCATCATAAAAAAGGGAGACCTTGTTGAACTTAATGGTAGAACTTTATTTATGTTTTTGATGGTAATAAAACATTTTTAAAGTATGTTTAAAAGAATAATTTACAGTTTTAAGAACTTTTTTAGTGCTCAAAGAAATAAAATCATTAAGTTGAAGTATTTTAAGTAGTCGACTAGTACCTATAATTAATTGATCAATTGAATTTGACCAATAAAGATTAAAATAAGGTTACAAGTAGTCCACTAATAGCCATTAGTTGACTAGAGTCAAAAGCAAATAAAATAAGAATTGGAGTAGGTAACTACTTGAGTAAAGTTTAGAGAGTTATAATTAGTTAACTAAAGTTTTATAAAAACTTATTTTACATTTTTTGAGTAAACTTTTTTAACCTTGTTTGACAATAAAAAAAAATGTACCAATTATATTTCATATGAATTTATCTTGTATGCATACTCTTTAAATGGTTGTTTTTTTATCTAGTTGTGGTGATGGAGCTATTAACTTGGTCAAATAAAGATATTTTTCAATATTGTTAGACAATTAGACATGAAGGCTTTATGAATCATTGCACCTTTTGATATGGAAGATAACATCTGTTATGGAAGACATATCTTAGATTTGAAGATGCCTTACTTTATGAAAGTTTTAATTATCTTTGGACTATTATCTTGGTCATTTGAGGCCACAAAAACTAGATATCTATAAAATGAACCTCTATGCTTACCTTTTCTCTGCATAACTAAAACACTTTCAATTCTAAAGCTACATGACCTCTGAAATTCAATTTGTGCTAAAAGCTTATCCCTTTAACAATCAAAAGCATGCAAAGAGTCTTTATAGGTGAAGAGAAAGATAATTCAAAGGCATACTTGCTAATGATGTAGAGATGATCACCATTTTCTGTCACGGACAAGTACCTGCAAACAGAGTCGGGGACCCACTTCCCCGTGATCATTCTGACGCTCAAGTCAGTTCTTAGAGTTATGAAAATTGAAGTATTTAGTAGAAGTAGAAGAAAAATGATCCCCTTTACTTATGTGGATTCCCCGATATTACGAAGAGATTTATTGCTAAGTTTGTTTTCACGAGTAGGGGATAAGTTATTCTCTGAGCATTTTGTGATAATGGTTCCCTTAGTTTAGAAACCACGATCTTGGGAGAAATGGATATGCCCATCATTTTCGATAATCTTGAGATAACAATCGCCTTTAGAGGTTTCAGAGGAACCGCGGTGTAACATCCCGTATCGAGCGATAAGAAAGACCGGAACAACTTACCCTGATGGCTTTACGCGAACTTCCCAGAGGGGTCACCCATCATTGGATTACCCCAGGTCAAGCACGCTTAATTTGGGAGTTCTTTGCCAACATTTAGCTCAAAAGGTATCCAGCTGGTGTTATTTCCTTTCTTACACTATCCTCGATATATACTAACTTCTCTGGGCTTTCGGGGTATTACATTCTCCCCCCCTTGAGCACATGACGTCCTCGTCATGCGACCTTACAACCGGTCCCAAATCTCCCCCCGATGCATGGCCGATGTAGGATTCGCCTAAGGTGCCTACACGCACTCCCCCTCAGGGACTTAGCTTCCTCTTTGAGGTTTGCCCCACCACCACGCTCAGAGGCTCAGGGGTCGGCTCTGATACTATTTGTAACATCCTGTATCGAGCGATAAGAAGGACTGGAATAACTTACCTTGATGGGCCTATGCGAACTTCCTAGGGGGGTCACCCATCATTGGATTACCCCAGGTCAAGCACGCTTAACTTGAGAGTTCTTTGCCAACATTCAGCCCAAAAGGTATCCAGCTAGTATTATTTTCTTTCTTACACTATTTTCGATATATACTAACTTCTCTGGGCTCTCGGGATATTACACGCGGAGTCCGAAGATACCGAGATATGCTTGCTGGACTTGGATTTGGCCTTCCGGGTATTCTTTGGAACAATCTAAACACGTGCACTTCCCAACTTAAGCTAGGTGGTAATTCTCAATTGTCCCTCGACGAATATATGTTCTTCACCATTGACTAATTTGTAGTGGCATCAAGGTAATTATGATCTTTAAAATTTTTCCTTCATCACTTGCAAAACTATTAAGATTTGTCGTAGAGAAATACATTGTTCTTGCTAAAGCTTAAAGCATTAAATAATTTGTTGTATTTATAGATTAAGCCTTGGTATTTATAAGTGAAGGATGGATTCTCGTTGTTCTTTAGCCATAAGAAGTGTTTTTCTTAAAGCAATAGATTGCACGAGGTTTCTAGCTCTTATTAAGAGCTAGGGATTTCCTTTTAACGGATACTTCAATATTTATTTTGAAAAGAAAGGGTGCAACTTTCTAAAAATCAAATCTTTGTACAACTGTTGTGTTATACAATTTGCTTATTTTATAATAATTTAATTTAATTATGATGTAAAAATAAATAAATCATCAATGATAATTTAGTTTTAATTTTTTTTTCTAAAAAAGTCCAAAATGAGGTAATTACCCAATATTTTGAAAAAGAGAGTCAATTTTGAGAAGGTGTGAAAAAATAGTAAAATCTCAAATATTTTAGGATCACATTCATTGCATCCATTATTAATAAAAAGATGGAATCGCCCGTATGGGCAGTTCAGTTGGTTAAGAAGAGGGACACAAAGTGTCTTCGTGGTAAATCTTAGACCAAAACTAAGGATCGAGTCTCGCAAGCAGTGTAGGGTACCTTTCTTCAAAGTAAAGGGGGCTCCTTGTGTGTGGTGAGCTCGATTCTAGTCACTGCATTCGGCTGGGTCATCATGATTTATCTCCTTCCACATTTTGTTGGGCCAAGTGTGAGGGGCTTAGAACGAGCGATTTCACCTTTTAGACTAATAAAAAAAATAGAATTTGTCTGAAAATATGTCATCAATCAACACGTCTATTAAATCGACCCCCCAGGAGTCAGGAGTCAGGACAATGTACTGTATGGAACGTGGATGGGTCAAAAGCACCGGTCATTCGAAGTTGGGACGCGCCTCTCGGCTGCATTCGCGGCCTAATTGCCGCAATCTCCTCCAGCAACAGTACTGAAAATGACGTTTAATCTGCTCTCGTGGTTTAGCTGCTTTAATGTATACCAAATAGAAATAGAAATAGAAATAGAGTTGGCACAAACAATTAAGAGTTACATTAATAAAAAATTAAGAAAATAAAGTAAGGGCATAAAATATGTAGAGATAATAATTAAAAAAATTGCACGTGACGGGGCCGTTACTGCTGGAGGCCATGTGCTTGAATTGCCCTTCTCTCTCTCCAATCCAATACAATTTCGTTAAGTCAGTCAAACCTCAGAATTTTTGACGTCGTTAACTCCCAGCTTGTCTACTAGTGTCGATGCCAATCATCCGATAAAAAGCAACGACAAGACAACTCTGTCTGTCTGTCTATAAGTAGGTAGGAGACGATCACAAAACAAAATGGAGTCTCCTCACTCCTCACGGCGACAACAAGCACCGCCCTTAAGTAACGCCGTTAAGTCTCTGCACCTCAAACTCAAAGCAGCCGCGTACCAGCAGAGCAACCATCCCTCCTCACGACAACGACAAGCTTCAATCACCTACCTTGCATACACAGAGAAGCATGGAATATAAAAGCATATAACCTCACTTGCAGAAGTTTCATGGCGTTTTCTGTTACACCGTTTCAATCTTTTCGGAGATACTGAGCATCAATTTCAACCTACAATATATCCACTCAAACCAGCTGTTCTTTTCAGTTGCGGCTTCAGTTTGACAATGCAATTTTGTACGTGTCCCTTGTGGGGCCGCCTTTCACCCTCTCAGAATTGACAGCCTCATCAACAGCTTGAAAATCGCCATTGAAGCTGCAGTTAAAAAGCCCCAGGCGATGAGTCTTCAACTTCTAATGCTGGCATTGCCTCCGCTTCATGTGGATTGTGAAAAGGATTGCCCATTGTATTCTGCTGATTTCGCAAGCATTTAGCTCCACCTTCTCGAGGTGAGATTACTGAATCACTCTGATCTTTCTCTCTCTTGTGTACTCCAGAAGCTTCGAATAGATCAACCTGTGGTCCGTGTTGCAGCGAGTTCTCATTTTCTTGTTTATGTAGGCAGTGTTTTAGAATTTAGACAGATCTGGTTGTTTCAATTTTGGGGTTTTTAGCTTATAGGATGAGTTTTGACCTGTTGCTTCTGCTACATTTAAAAATCAGGTGCTGTGTGGTCTACCGGTTTTTGTAATTTGTGTCTCACTAGAATAGTTCATGTTTCGTTGTGCTTAGGATTTGAGAAAATCTAGGATGATGTCTGGTCCTAAATTGGGGATTTACTAAACCTGTTTGTGATTTTGTTGTACTCAAGAGTTGAAGGCATTGGGCACATTGGCGGTCCGTGGTGTCTGTCTTTCTGAGGATTTTGATAGCTGAAAATGGTGAAGATGAGGTCAATGAAGGGGGAATCTCTGGTTCTAGCTATTTTTCTCTTTGGTTTTGTATTTCGTCAATCCTCTGCCTCATTCACCCCCGTTGATAACTACTTGATTGCTTGTGGCTCTTCGGAAAATTTTACCTTTCAAGGACAGAGTTACGTTCCTGATTCAGCTGAATCGTCAATGGCAATGAAAATTCAAGGCAATTCCGTTGTCGTTACCTCCCGTTCCAGTGTCCCTTTTCCAGTCTATCAATCTGCTCGAATATTCCCTAGTACAGGATCCTACAAATTTGATATCAAGCAAGAAGGAAGGCATTGGATTCGCCTCTATTTTTACCCACTTCCTAACTTGGGGCACGACTTAAAGTCTGCCTCAATAACAGTATTGACAGAAAATTTTGTGCTCTTGAACAACTTTACTTTCAAGAATTACGACGGTTCTTATCTATTTAAGGAGTATGCAGTCAATGTGACTGCAGACAACTTGATCCTCACTTTCATTCCTTCCAACAGTTCATCTGTGTTTGTTAATGCAATTGAAGTTGTCTCTATCCCAGATGAGTTGTTTCCTGATCAGGCATTGGCTTTATCCCCATCTGCCCCTTTCAGTGGACTTTCTGAGCATGCCCTTGAAACTGTTTACCGATTGAACATGGGTGGCCCATTGGTCACAGCTCAGAATGGTACGCTGGGTAGAACATGGGAAAATGATGTGAAATATCTGCATGTAAACAGCTCTGCAGTGAATGTTTCAGTTAACCCAGAAAACATAAGGTACAAAGGTGCTGTCACACCCGAAACAGCACCTAATTGGGTTTATGCTACCGCTGAAACCATGGGAGATGCTAACGTACCTGATATGAACTTCAACATTACTTGGGTCCTCCCAGTTGAACCAAACTTCACCTATTTCATCAGGGTGCATTTCTGCAACATAGTGAGCGAGTCTAATCTTGTATTCAGTCTATACATAAACTCTAATCTGGCTTCCCCAAGTCGGGATCTATCAACATTAGCAGGTGACTTGGAGGTACCTCTCTATAAAGATTTTGTTTCCAATTCTTTAGCTGATTCAGATACTTTGACCATTAGTGTGGGTCCAGATACAGCATCTGATATCACTAATGCAATCCTGAATGGTTTGGAAGTCATGAAGGTTAGTAATGAAGCCAGAAGTTTGGATGGGCTCTCCCCTGTTGAGCATCTGGTCCCTGTGTCGCCATCAGAAAACAACAAGGTGGGCATTGTAGTTGGCTCCATTGTGGGAGCTGTAGCTGCCATGGCTTTTATTGGTTTCTGTTACTGCTGCTTCGTATCCCGTAGGTCAAAGACTACTCAGCAGGGCCATACATGGCGTCCCCTGCCTTTATACGGAAACTCTCAAACAATGACAAAAATGTCCACTGCTTCTCGGAAGAGTGGAACTGCCAGCTGCATCTCATTAACTTCCACTGACCTTGGTCGGTTTTTCACATTCCAAGAAATTATGGATGCAACAAACAAATTTGACGAGGGCATGCTTCTTGGGGTTGGAGGTTTTGGTAGAGTCTACAATGGGATGCTGGAAGATGGGACTAAAGTGGCTGTGAAGAGAGGAAACCCAAGATCAGAACAAGGTCTTGCAGAATTCCGAACAGAGATTGAAATGTTGTCCAAGCTCCGTCACAGTCACCTGGTGTCTCTGATTGGTTATTGCGACGAACGGTCAGAAATGATACTGATATATGAGTACATGGCAAACGGGCCTCTAAGGAGCCATCTTTATGGAACAGATCGCACACCTCTCTCATGGAGGCAACGGCTTGAGATTTGCATTGGGGCTGCTAAGGGGCTTCATTATCTGCACACTGGTGCATCTCAAAGTATAATTCACCGTGATGTAAAGACAACGAACATACTCTTGGATGATAATTTTGTAGCCAAAGTTGCAGATTTTGGTCTCTCTAAAGCAGGACCATCTCTGGATCAGACCCATGTAAGCACTGCTGTGAAGGGTAGTTTCGGCTACCTTGATCCCGAGTACTTCAGAAGGCAGCAGCTTACTGAAAAGTCAGATGTGTATTCCTTTGGTGTTGTTCTAGTGGAAGTTCTCTGTGCCAGACCGGCTTTAAATCCCGTCCTCCCAAGAGACCAAGTTAACATTGCTGAATGGGCAATGTGTTGGCAAAAGAAAGGGATGTTGGATCAAATCATGGACCAAACATTGGTGGGAAAGGTTAGTCCAGCTTCTCTTAAGAAGTTTGGAGAGACAGCAGAGAAGTGCCTGGCTGAGCATGGAGTGGATAGGCCATCAATGGGGGATGTCTTGTGGAATCTCGAGTATGCTCTCCAGCTTGAGGAGACATCATCAGCTCTCATGGAGCCCGAAGATAACAGCACAAACCATATCACGGGCATTTCATTGACGACACTTGACAACAGTGTTAGCGTGGTAGATGGGGCGACTTCTGGCACTGATGATGATGCAGAAGATGGCACCACTAGTGCAGTTTTCTCCCAGCTGGTTAATCCTCGTGGAAGATGAGAAAAATAATTTCCATTCCTTCTTGATCTCAGCCTCTGGATGTCCTCAAAGAAGTGTGCTCTGTCCTGGGCTTGATGGTGATTCAATCTCTCCCTTGCGAGGGAAGGTATTCTTACAATTGTTGCTTCTCAGCTCTGGGTTTATACATCATTCTTTTACACAATATGATCAGATATGTCTTATAAATATAGTTGACTGCTGTAAGCCAATCGTTCCGACGAGGACCAAGTAAATCACCATTGAATCACTGAATTGTAATTTGTCTCAATTTCAATAAATATCAAGTGTTATCACTCCATATTGCATGTTATCTTCATGTGAGTAGAACAGACGACACACCATTCTCTACAAAGTAACTTTCATTTATTTGTGAAGAAAGGTTTTTAGATATTCCTTGAGATTTGAGAAATAACTTCTGAAGAATGATCCGTAATTACTTGTTGCGTAGGATGCTCATCACTATTCACTTTTTGATATTTGGTATGGTGCATAGGGGTGACTTCCACTTGGCACCTTCATTTAATACAAATCTGTCACTTCTCATAACAGGGGCAGATTGTTACTCCACCATCATTTATGACCTGTTTGTGGATATCAATCAAATAACAATAGAAGATACATAAATATCGAGATCTTAACGTTACAACTTACACATAATGTGGTATGTTTCGATTTCTAGTACATATTTGTGTAGGAGGTACTCTATATAGCTAGATATGCATTCATGGAGGGTAGGATTAGTTGGTATGTTAGTTTGGTTTCTGGTTTGCTTTGAATATGCATTGGTACGCTTATTAAAATTCAAAGGAAAAAAATTGTTATATTCATGAGATATTACAATGAAAATAAGGTTTAACTTAACAAAAAGCAATTCTAAAATAGCATAAAATCATGACAGCAGGACCAGAAACAGGGAAACAAAAAAAACTGAATGCTAACATAACAAATTTAAAGCTAGCAGTCATCTCAAAAGCTTAATGATAAGAGCAACTAAATCCCAAGAGTATGAAATATGGAAGAAATCAAAGGAAACTTAAGTTGTTTGCCTCAGCAGCAAAATGAGGTTGAGCTTGCTTTTCTCTCTTTTCTTACTCATTTTCATCTTCATATTAGATTTTTTGTGACTCCTTGCATGCCTCCTGTAAAACAGAATTATGCTGCTGTAATTTTTTTTTTTTATATTATATGTATTTAGATGTCTATTTATACATAAGCTAGGCTATGGATTACTCCTAAAATACAGGGATTGGATAAAATGCAAATTCAAATATGCTATGAACAGATAGGGAAGGATTTAAAACTCAAGTGGTAGTTTTTGTAACCACTTATCTCTTTTTCTTATCTTCATCTTTATCTTCTCATCTTTCTTATCTCAAATAATCTTTATCATCTCATCTTCTATTCAAGCTTGGTTTCTCCAACACTCCTCCTCAAGCTAGCGAGTAAATGTTGGCCATTCCCAGCTTGCATGTGATCTCTTGAAATCTTGCCAGTGGAAGACCTTTGGTTAGGATGTCAGCTAATTGATTTTCTGTTGGCATATAAGGAGTAGTGATTATGCCACTGTCCAGTTTTTCCTTGATAAAATGTCTATCGTCCTCTATGTGTTTGGTATGATCATGTTGGACTAGATTGTGAGTAATACTGATAGCAGATTTATTATCACTGTATACTTTCATCGTTCCTTCTAGTTTGATCACGAGGTTATTTAGGATAATCCTCAGCCACAGAAGTTTGCATACTCCATGAGCCATAACTTTGAATTTTGCCTCTGCATTTGATCTTGCAACTACATTTTGCTTTTTACTCCTCTATGTGATCAAGTTTCCTCCTAGAAACGTACAGTAGCCAGATGTGGATAGTCTATCCATAAGTGACCCTACACAGTCAGCATCAAAATAAGCTTCTAGAGTCATACTACTGTTGTTCCGAAACATGATTCCTTTCCCTGGAGTTGCCTTTAAGTAATGTAGGATACGGTTGATAGCCTGTTGATGTTTTTCCCTTGGGTCATGCATAAATTGGCTGACTATTCTAATGGAGTAAGCAATATCAGGGCTGGTATGAGATAGATATATTAGCTTACCAACTAACTTTTGGTACTTGTCTTTATTAATTGTGCCACCTTCATTTTTTGACCCTATTATGTGATTCGGATCAATGGGAGAGCTTGTTGCCTTGCTATTAAGTTTCTTTGTTTCCTTTAGTAAGTCCAAAATATACTTCTTTTGTGATAGGAATATGTTGGTTTTTAATAAGTTACTTCAATTCTAAGAAAGTACCTTAGCTTATCAAGGTCTTTAATTTCAAATTTTCGTGCTAGATGTTCTCTTAGAGCAAGTCTTTCAGTGACATCATTCCCTGTAATAATAATATCATCAACATAAACTAATAGGGTTGTGATCTTACCTTCTCCATTGTGCTTGATGAACAAGGTATGATCTCCCTAACTTTGTTTATATTTTAGTTCCCTCATTTCCTTTGTAAACCTTCCAAACCATGCCTTCGGAGACTGTTTTAGCCCATACAAGGCCTTTTTCAACTGACACACCTTGTTACCCCCAAATAATCCTTCGAACCCAGGAGGAGGCTCCATGTAAACTTCTTCTTCTAAATCACCATGTAAGAAGGCATTCTTAACATCAAATTGTAGCAATGGCCAATTAAAATAAGCAGCAAGGGAAATGAGTATTCTAACCGTATGCATCTTGCCTATTGGAGAAAATGTTTCTTGATAGTTGATGCCATATGTTTTTGTGTATCCTTTTGCTACCAATCTTGTTTTGTATCTTTCAAGTGTCTCATCAGATTTGTATTTTACTGAAGACACCTATTTACATCCCACTAGTTTCTTTTCCTTTGGGCTAGATATTACCTCCCAAGTTCTGTTCTTTTCAAGTGCTTTCATTTCCTCCTCTATAGCAAGTGTCCACTTCTTATCCTTTAATGCTTCATGAATGGATCTTGGGATTTCTATAGTGTCTAGTGAGGTAAGAAAGGCTTGATATTGTGAGGATAGTCTATGGTTAGATATAAATTGGGATATGGGGTAGATAGGACATTTGGTGCATTCTCGGGTGCCTTTTCTTAATGCAATAGGCAAATCAAGGTCACGAGACTCAGATTCTTCCACAAAGGTTGGAAAAGGGATAGTGGTATTACCTTCATCCGGGCATGAATCTTGAACTTGTGTGGGTCTAGGATGAGTTTCCTTCCTTCTTGTGTAGACTAGAGGTTCTCTTGGATTCAAGGTTGGTTGTTGCAATTCGGCTATGTGCTCATCACAATTAGTGTCTAACGGAATTGTAGAAGGTGGGAATGGAAGGGAACTAGTTGAAAGAGAAGGCTGGCTTAGTGGTTGAGACGATAAAGGAGGAGATAAACAGGTTTCACTCGAGTGCTCCCCAAAAAAATGAGGTGGGGAAAAGAAGAAAAAGGGAGTGGTTTCATGAAAGGTAACATATATGGAAATAAAGAATTTATGAGTAGATGGATGATAGCATTTATACCCTTTCTGAGTGTTTGAGTTCCCGAGAAATATACACTTGAGAGCTCAAGGGTCAAGCTTGTCACGGCTATGTGGATGAAGGTGGACATAGACTATGCACCTGAAAACTTTAGGAGATAAAGTGGAGGTAAAGGAGACAGACGGGAAGTGATGCATTAGAAGCCAAATAGGACTCTTGTTGTCAAGAGAGCGAGAGGGGACACGGTTAATTAAATGAGTGGCAGTGAGCACAGCTTCCCCCCCGAATTGTTTAAGTACACAAGACTAAAATAACAAGGGCTAAGTAACATTTAAGAGGTGGCGATTTTTCCTCTTAGCTACCCCGTTTTGTTGAGGGGTATCGACACAAGAAGGCTCGTGAAGAATGTCTTCTTTAAGAAAGAAGTTGTTTAAATAGTGGTTAAAGTAGTCCTTGGCATCATCCGAACGAAATCGTTTTATACACACCTCGAATTGGGTTTTGATCATGTGACAAAAATTGGAAGAATAGTGGCAACATCAGATTTGTCTCGCATGAAGTAAACCCAATTGACCTGAGTACAATCATCAATAAAGGAAACAAACCATTGAGCCCCAGTGCAATTACGAACTTGTGAAGGACCCCATACATCACTTTAATTAATGAAAAAGGAGAAACAACTCTTTTATTTACCAAGGGAAAAGAAGTCTTGTGATGTTTGGTAAGTTCACAAACTTCACAACGAAGATTGTCAAGAGATACATTGTGAAATAAGATAGGAACATAGTTTTTAAGAGACTAAAAGAAGGATGGTCAAACCGATAGTGTTGTAACAAGATCTTGGAAGTAGTAGAAGAGGGTTGACATTGTGATGAGAGAGCCAATTGGTGCACCAATCCATTCAAAGTACTTGTTTCAAGATGGTAAAGTTTGTCCTTAACCTTAGCAAGTCCAATTGTCCTCCCTAAAATCTTATCTTGAAAAATACAGTGTGTGTCAAAAAAGGTAATACTATTGTAGTTCAAAGACTTGGTAAGTTGGTTTATGGAAAAAAGGTTGGTAGATAGCTTGGGAACATGAAGAACATTAGTTAATGGGAGATGGGGAATGAGATTGATGTTGCCTTGACCAGCAATAGGAATATGAGAGCCATTTGCAACAACAATCCCTTTGTGGCCTGAAAGGGGTTTGTAGGTTGTAAAAAAAGTAGGACACGGTGTCATGTGATTAGTTGCACTTGAGTCTAGAAACCATGAAGAATGATGTGGGCTTGCATGAGCATTAAAGAAACAAGGAGAGAGACACTTACTAGAGGCGGCTAGAGAGTATGCGGAACTAGAGCCAAAAAGAGATTAGATGAAATCTCTCAACTTGTCACTTTCCTCTTTACTTAGTCCACCAAGTTCATCACTGCTAGCAGAAGCATCTTGAGACTGATATGTCATTTTGGCAGTGTTTACTGACTGTTGTGCACCAGTCTGACTTAGAACCTAAGCCTTTCCATGAAGCTTGAAACAATTTTCTCTCGTGTATTGTGGCTTCTTACAAAATGTGCACCAAAGACCATCCTTATTGGAGGGCTTAAGGCTGTCAATTTGACTCCCCATGGTTGTCCTTCCTCCATTAGGTTTCCTTGATACCATGGCAGACCTTTCAGTTTGCTGAGATTCAAGCATAACCAGGTGCCTGCTTTCCTTTTCCCGAACAATAGAAATGACTTCCCCCAATGGTGGCAACTTTCCTTTTCCAAGGATTTGAACTCAAACAAGATCAAATTCGGGATTTAGACCTACTAAGAACTCAAACACTTGATCTCGTTCAATGAACTCTTTCAGGATTTGGGAATCCTCGCTATTTTTCATCTTCAAATTATGATAGTGATTAAGTTCTAACCACAAGCCATTTAGTCAGTCACAAAAAAACTTGCTTGTTTCGTGGATGCGATTTTGGTTTTGATTTCAAACATCAAGGCTACATCCTGCATTTTTGAGTACGTCTTCCAAACAGTTTTCCATACCTCCTGGGTAGTGGATAAAAACATGCGGTTGTGGCTGATTTCAAGTTGCATGGAGTTCCATAACAATGACATAATTATCAAGTCATCCTCGTCAAGGTAGTTAAAATCGGGATTTTAAGTGAGATCGAAAAATGGTTCATAAAATCGGATCGTAAAATCGTAAAATTTTAGAGACAATTAAAAATACCCTTTAATTTTTATAAATATATGTTTATAATAACATAATTTTATAAAAAATAAATTAATATAATTTAATAACCTGATTATTCCTTATTATAATTCAAAAGATGATGCTTCCAAAATATAACTCAAAACTAACATGTTGGTATAGGCAATTTAGAGGCAAAATATAGCTTAAAATTCTTTAGAGGATGATTCCAATATTCTCCATTAGATTTAAGTTGCAATTTATACTTGAAGCGTAAAATCGTTTGGGGGTTTCTGAAGCGTAAAATCGTAAAATTGTACACCTAAAATCTAGATTTTATAGAATTTTACCCTAAATAAGATTTTACATGGGATTTAAATCGTTTGAGGGTCTCCAAAGCGCAAAATCGTACGAGTAAAATCAAGATTTTAACAACAATGATCCTCGTCTCATGCTGCAAATCTCGGGTCTGCTCTTGGTGGTCTTGTTCCATCAAGATGACTCAACTTTCCTTTACCTTTCAAGAATGTCCTCACCACTTGAGACCATTATAGGTAGTTTCTCCCATCTAACTGGTATGATGGGTTAAGATTCTGGAAGTTGCTCATTGTCGTGTTATGAATGACTCTAATCATCATGCTAGTGTTAGGATCAATCGAGGAACGACTAGGGTTGTTGGTTTCAGAGACTGAAGACATCTGAATCAAGGGTTGTCGGGGCAATAACGCTGCAATGCTAGAGAAGAGACCGACATCGAAGATGACAAGGCGAACGAACTAAGCAAGGAAGACTGAATAGCGGCCTGAGTAGCCTCCCGATCTGGGGTAGCAATGACGTTGACGAACGAGGAACGCCATAACTGGATGTGAGAGAGACAGTGGAAATGAAGGCTAACAAACTGGCTATAAAGACCAGAGAAATAACAACAGTTAACGATGGTCGCTAGAGATGAACTACCAAAGAACAACAAACTCCAAAGTACAAAGGGTTGACGGTGACAACGAACAGCGAAGGAGAGGGACTGATGCAACAATTGAAGAAGATGAAGGGTCACCCAGATTTGGCTGAAGAAGACGAACGGATGTAGTGGTAGAGCTCTTGCCAGTGACAAGCAAAGGCAATGGAGGCAAAATCAGGGCAAGGTGGGCCGTCGATTGACGATGATGGCTCGATCAGTGACGGTTGCGATCGATAAGAACAATGGCTGACGTCGACGAAGGACATAGACTAGACGATTGGCGACAACAAAGACAGCGAACACACTGACGACGAAGGCATGGTGGAGACGACTGCTGCGAAGGCGATGAAGGCCGAGATTTGAATAGTGGCAGTGGCTGGGGGCGGTCGACGATGGCCGTTCTAGAAGCTAAAGTTGAAGGCAGTGAGGAAACCAACAGTCGTGATCGATAGTGGCAGTCGATGAAAGTTGGGCAAGAATTAGAGGCAGTCAGAGACCGGTCGAAAAAAATGGATGACAATGAAGGTTGGAGGTACCTTAGGATGATGCTCTAATGCCATGTAAAACATAATTATACTACTGTAATTTTTTTATATTATATGTATTTAGATGTTTATATACATGAGCTAGGCTATGGATTACTCCTAAAATATAGGGATTGGATAAAATACAAATTCAAATGTGCTATGAATAGATAGGGAAGGATTTAAAACTCAAGTGGTAGTTTTTGTAATCACTTATCTCCTTATCTTATCTTCTTCTTTATCTTCTCATCTTTCTTATCTCAAATAATCTTTATCATCTCATCTTGTATTCAAACTTGGTTTCTCCAACACCTCCTCTAATTTTCCAAACCAACAAGCTCTCATTTTTCTGTTCTTCTAGTTGCTTTTTCTTGGTTACACCTAGATGAGCGCCTCTGTCTCCTTTGACTACATTGGCCGCAACTTTAACATGCAAAGATATGGCGAACTTTCTTCATCTCCTAACAATTTCTGAGTTTAGGCTTTTGAATTTGGGTTATCAAGTCACTTTAAATATCTATATTTGGGATTGTCGTTCGATCCAAATTGTGTCCCTTCCCATTCCAATATGTGTTTGTAGCGTGATCAGATATGCACAATTGAAAATACAGTTCACTTTGGGGGGTGGGAGGTGCTGCGAATTATGAAGCAGCTTCCCTTTCAGATATAGTTGAAAGAAAAACAAGCGAGCATGAGGCCAAAAACTAACATTTGGTGGATCATTTCAAGGGTCATAAGTTTTAAAACATTTTCAAAACCAAAATAACAGCGAAAGCAAAAATGACCCTTGTAAGACTCGGTATAAGTCATCCATATGCATAAAATAAAAAAACAACCATAAGGGGTTTCAAATATACCTCCACGGAAGATTTTGCTATAGCCGGTTGTCCATGAAATGAGCTCCAAGCTGCTCCTACGTACCTGCAAGCCAAGTGACTAGCCCACCTCCTCAAATGTGGAGGTCCTAGTTCGTCCATGCCCGATGTACATTCAAACCCTTCCCTGGAGCCGTGCTAGGACCCTCTCGAAGAAGGTGATACAAAGTTGGCTGGGTTCCAAAGGCTATACTATGCTGTCCGATAGCAAGAAGATCAAAAGGGAGATACAAGCTTACCAATACAAGGAGCAAAAACAAGTAATGGCATGCAAAACAAAAAGAGAGGATCAAACAATCAAATTGCAAGAGAAAACAACAATCGGTCGAGAGAGCTTCATGCAATCCTCTAGGGTCTTCTCCAAGCTTCTAAATTGCATAATGGTACCTTCATTATCTCCAATAATCATTATATAGGGCACTTCATGGAAGGTTGTGCTAGGCACTAACTACTGACTGCTTGATACGTGCGGTTGACCAATCCGGTTGGTCGACTGCCTCAAGTCCCAAACGATCAGTTCTGTCAGCAGCTACTATGAAATATTACACTTAGGCCCCATTATTAACACTTAATAGCCTTTCCACTAACACTTAATGGAACCAAGGACCTCGTTAACTCTTAACAATGTGCCCCACTAACTCTTAGCGGTCTCCCATACATCTTGATCTATTTGGTTAATACTTAACTGCAACCAGCATCATTAACTCTTTAATGAAAAGAAACACACTAACAACAATAGATCATTAATCGAACACATTACTCGGTATGCGTGTGACTTTCTAGGTCTACAGTCATGTAGCAATCAAGACACGCCAACTCCTTAACGCCGGTCAAATACTTCGACCTATTAAGAGGATCTCTCCAAATTCCTGGAGCATCTTGAAAGATCCTGAGTATCCTTTAGCCAAGACTTAAGACGATCCTAATGGTAATGAAGTCTGAACTTCGGATTAACCTATGAAGCCTCTTTGATTACCACACTATAATCCTTTCACTGACTAACATCATGACTGAGTGAGAGTCATAACTTAATTAAACTCACAGGACTCGATAACTATGCCAGATCCAGCACGATGTGATTGAGGTAGCATCTTGGAACTCCTTCCGATATCGGAAACTCTTTTCCTATCACGCTCACCTTGGTCAGGGGTTTACCAACCACAACCAATTGAGACCACATAGGATGTTCACTCCCATCTGATAGAGGGCAATGGATCCCATCAGTGAACATCTGCCTCCATACACCACTGCACAGAGATCACATAGAGAGCATCCCTACCTTTTATACTGGATGGTTCCATGAAGCGGTAAATCCCCACCATTAGTGCACAAGACAACTTTATTGCTTTTGGTCCGAGGACTAGATACACAATTGAAAACCAATAATAGATCATTAATCCTCAAAGCCATGTGATATGTTACAGGTGTCACATTCAGTAGATGTTCAACCAGCACCTACCCACATGTCTACTATCTACAACTCATGCAATGTGGCATGTGACTCACCACCCATACTCATTAGCATCTCATGCTAAATAATGGTAGTAGCTCATGTGTTGGTCCATGATGCATAAATCATATTCCTCTTCTGATAAATTTGAGGACTAGGAATACTTTTAAGAAATCATGAACTAAAGATCTTCATCACATCATTCTTAACACTTAAGAATAAGATCTCCACCAGAAAATCTAGAGACTCATTCATAAGGAAAAACGAAGAGTATAAATGAAGATATGGCCTTTTTATTTATGAACAAGATTACATCATTAGTGTCACACACATACATCTCATGTAGTGTAAATTTAGCATTTGGACACTAACACTAATTTTATTTATGAACAAGATTACATCATTAGTGCCACGCACATACATCTAATGTAATGTAAATCTAGCATTTGAACACTAACACTAACAATAGTTTCCCTTAAAAGTATTAAAATAGAAATATAGCTCAGTGTTAGTGAAAAATACAATAATATGGAGAATACCAAAAAAAAAAATCAAGCTAAGGCAAGGGTATCTTGCTTTCCTGAAGGAGATTCAAGCCCACTATGGTAAGAATTCCATTCTAACCGAAGCAATAAAACTTCTTTTGACTTGTCTCCTCCAAGATACAATAGTTCGACCAAAATATCATATGACTCAAGCGACTCAAGGCACGAAAGCTCGAGTCCCAAGCTCCACAAAAAGAACACCTTTCTCAAACTAGTAAACTCTTGTAGAAAGAAGATAGAAACTTTTGAATTTGATACAAATATGCTCCAAAAGATGCTCTATTTATAGGCTTTTGTGACTTCCAAGATTAAATAGAGAAATTATTGAAAAATAAAGGTTTCACATTCTTATAGGTGATGGTTACAAGAATTTAAAAATATAAATATAAATATAAATTTACATGTAACCCACCAAATGAATGTGAGATACAATGTTTGTAACTACCAAATTTTCATGAATGCTCTATATATTGCATAGGAGTTAATATATGAAATTCAAATATGTACATAACTCTCCATAAATACAAGAATAAGTTACAAACATTTAAAATTAAAATGCATAATTACCAACACTCAGCAAATTAAGACCAGTCTTACATAATTTGTTGAAAGTAAACCAAAATTTTGGGGCAAAAATAATTAATCAGAAAAAAAGAAAAAGAAAAGTCCTTAATTCCCAAGTTGAGGGTTAATTTATGACCCACTAAGTACCAAGGTGACGCAGCGTGTAGCGTGTGTGTGAAAAAAACACACCAAAATAACTCTTGGAAGAACAAACTTCAATGGCTGAAGCTTAGCTTTCAAGATGACACAAAAACAAGACTGTTTTGCTAAGAAAAACCCAAATAGGTTGTTGAAATTTGTATTGAGAAAATTTGATTACAATCCCTAACTTCTAAGTATATTTATAGTGTTTGGCTAATCCAAATCCATCTAATATTTGTAAATAAAATTCAACTAGAATTCTAATAGAGATAAATCCTAAGTAAAAGTCAACTAGAATTCTAATAGAAATAAATCTTAAATAAAATTTAACTAGAATTCTAATAAAAATAAAACTCTAATCAAACATGAAGTAGAATTCTAAATCAAGTAAAATTCTAAAACTTAAAAAGTATTAAAATATTATTCCGATGTGATCGGATCAGCCTTGGATCGGGTCTTGATCAGTGATCGCATCAGAAGGCTACTTAGACCTTGTGTTTCAAGTCAATCTCATGGGCGTGGGTGGTCATGATTACAATATATAACCCAAGGGAAGAGGAACGCCCAAGGCCAGGGCAGAGTCACATGCTCTGTGCAACATTAGTATTTCCCCAGAAAAGAAATCACCCTTATTGTATTTGAATATATTTTCAAACAGATAGCATTCCGAGCGCACGAGGCCCTTCACGTTGCGGGTGGAGAGAGGGTTGTTATTTGTCAGCTATAGAAAGTAACTGGTGTTAAACATCAAGAATTTTAGACATCAAAAAGCAAGGGCACAACAATCACATATTAGGTGGGAGAATACATATTTGAATTCTATCACAACAATTCTCAGTTAAAAAAAGAAAACAAAACTTGTTATTTCTTGGGCGCGGGGGCGGGGAGGAAAAAAGGAAAGAAAAGAAAAATTGCTAAAACGAACAACTGGTCAGTAGGCCTTCTGAGTTTGTGGCACGGTTGTAGCGGCTTCTGTTCTAACATCTCGGGAGCTGCTGCTTGAATCTGGATTTTTTGGGATTTGGTTTTTTGGGATTGCTTTTCTTGAGGCTTTTGGTGCGTCATTTGTGATTTTTTTACTTGCTTCGGCAATTTTTGTGGTCTTTTTTATGCAGTGCAGGTGGCTGTTTTGATTCTGGATCTTGGTAGTTGGTGCTTGTACTTTCCCTTCTGATTTTTTCAGTTATGTGAATTCTTTTTTGGTTTTACTTGGGGTTTTGAAGGCTTATTCTTCTTGGAGAATTTCTGATGTTGCAGATGGCGGTAAAGTTTTTGGGAGGTAGTCAGTCTGTTTTGTCTTTTGGTGATCTTTGTCTCCATTCATTTCTTGCGCTGAGCCAGACGGCACTTGCTTAGTTCGCGGTCTTCCAATTTTTGCTGCAATCTTAATTTGCTTTATTTGATTGGCTTTGCTGGGAGCTCAATTTCTTGGTTTCCAGCCTCTTTGGCAATATTGGTCTTTGCTCCCTACCTTTCTTCTTGACAGGAAATTGAGGAATGTTTCTGGTGCAATCTCGTGTTGGAGCTTGTACTTTTTTTTTTTTTTCTCAAATTTGCTTCGGGTGTGGGTTCTGATTTAATGTTTAAAAGGGCTTGCACTTCTTCTATTGGTTCCTGCTGGGTGGGTAATCGATATTCTAATCGAGCTTGTGCTGTTGTTTGCTTGCTTGTCTTCTTGGTTTCTGCCATGGCTTTCTTTTCTGATCTGGAGTATGTATGTTAGATTGGGTTTTGGCTGGGATGGCCTCTGTTGAGCTTGCTGGATTTTGTCTGAAAGAGGAATCATGTGTCTTTGCCTTCCGGTTTTGCTGGGTTTCAATTTGGTGTTACTTGGTTGATTATTTATCTGTTTTGGTGGTGGTGTTGCTTTGTCATGTGGATGCGCTCAGTTCTGCTTTGGTTTCTTCTTGTTGCTTTGTTTTTCTTGCTCTTGCTGGTTGCAATCTGGTTGTCAGGCTTGTTCTACGTTAGTTGTGAGTGTGGGGCAGGCTAACTCTTGTGCTCTTTGGCATTCTTGCTGCGTATATGTTTGGGGTTGTCTCTATTTCCCAATTCTTTGGTTGAAAATAAAACATATATCTGTCGGAAATAATTTAAATTCAAAGTCTTAGACATTAATTGATAAATCGTAGGAACTAATTCAGCTCATTCATTTCAAATTTAAATTCAAATATATATGTCAATTATATCAAACATCTATATATATCAGCTATGTAAATCTTGTATAGCAATTTAGAAAATACAAAATTATTTTCACACTCATTTTCTATAATATCTCACAAAAAAAAGAAAGAATTAAAACTATATTGGCAGATGAATAATTTAAACTTCAAAAATAATATTCCTTACAAGCAATGGCTTCCAATAATATATCTAGGAAACAAAGGAAGACCTAGTAATTTCTTCAATAAATAACATTCAGTCCTATTAATTAAAAAGGATATGGTTCTCAGAATATTGGTTGTTTCAGGAGTTAAAAAGGCTGGTTGGCTTTCATCCTGGAGCCAAGGAATCCGCCGCTTCATTCCAAGAAAGATTGGGTTAGTTTGATTATTTTTTACAGACAAGAAAAGATAGAAGTCTAGAAACTTGGCGAAAGTGGAAAATGTCCAATGTGACCTAATTAATAACCGAATTACTCAAAGAAGAAGCCAGGGCTAGCTGCTTCTGCTTGGTTGGAACTTGGAACATCTTGAGGATATATAGGGGCCAGGGCAGACTGGGGTAAAGAAGTTTCGAGGAACAAAAACCACCCTTTACAATTATGCCAAACCTGATATGGGTTGGGTTAATGGAGGATGCATGGAGGTACATAAACAAACTGGCATTCTTCCTATTTAGATATGAGATTCATCTCAAATATCATCAAAAGTAGGGCAGAACCATCACACATGCAGTGTGAGAGTACAATTAGGGAGTCTCACCTTCGAGGACCGCCTTTCATGCTGAGAATGCATACATATACATCTGCAATGAACCAAGTTAAAAAGAATAACAAGGGATCATAATTTTACTAATAAAAGTGAACCTGAATTTCCCTGTCTGCAATGGAAGCAACCTGCTACTTCCCTTATGATCCATACATTTGTGCCCACAAACTTAATTATAATTAATGTCAAACAAGCACATACGTTAATAATCAATTCACTAGCTAGGAAGAAACGTAGTTAATTTGGAGCATATTAACATAGTGAAGAAAAAAGAAACAAAAAAAGGTAAAGCTTTAGATATATTACACAAACCTCCCCTCCCGTACGTTTGAAAAATGACACTAAAGTTAAAAAGGAGGTCAAACTTTAAACCTTTTAGTAATGTCTTCATCTGCCATTAGAAGCATCAAGTATATAAAATCAATCAAATTACACTTAAAAAAACTTCAATACATAGCATTATCATTTTCTTACTCTAGAACCCTATCTTCTCCTGGAACCAAAATTTTCATGCTGGTATAGCCAGTAGGCTGTGTGATGCGAGTATGTTTGTTTTCAGCCAAAGAATAAAAAGAAAAAAAACCAGTCTTCCCAATGATCCCATATATACAAAGATTACCAGTCAATTCACTAGCAAGTTACATATGTGTCAGCATTTTGTTAATTTATGTATTGAGAAGAATGAGGATTGTAAAAATATTTAACAAAAAATTATGAAAATATAATGTAGATGAAGTCTTGTGATTATTCTGTTTACTTGGGATTATATATTTGTTAGGAACCTAGGTATATAAGGGACAAATGGGGCTATAACTAACAAAGGGTTGTGTTGTAAGCGGTTAGGGGGTTAGGAGTTAGCTGAATGATTGTTAGGGAGAGTTAGGAGAGAGCCTATAAGAAGGCTTGTGTAATAGCTGAAGGGATTATCAAATAATACATGAATGTTTTCCATATTCTCTCTCTCTAGTCTATCTTTCTCCAATTTTTCATACATCTCTCTCTATTATTTTCTCTCTCGTTCTCCATGTTTCTGTTCTGTTTCCCTCCCGATTCTGTTCTTCTTCTTCTTCTAAATTCCTATTCAAACCCTAGGGTCTTAACAAATAGTATTAGAGTCGATGTTCTTGGTAGTCGGCAAGATGGGTCAGGTACGGGAGTTCGATGGAAGCAACACGGGCAGACCAAGGGTATGAGGTTGGTACGAAAGTCCGACGATGGATTTTGGTTGCAGTTGAATTCCGACACTCTTGGGGGTTAGTGTGTCCGACGATATTGGATCGGAATTGGAGTAGGAGCCCGGTAGGAATTGGAAGGCGAATTTTGGGTGTGAGTCAGGCGGTCAGTGAAGGTTCAAGATTCAGTCTTGATTGAATCTCAAGACCGATGTTTCTTGTCTGAGAAGTTCGACCATTTCTAAAGTAAATTCCAACTTGGGTCAGAATTGAACGCAAAATTGGAACAAAAATTTTCGTAGGTGGGATTGAACTCAAGCCAACAGTGGCAGGCAGAAGCCATCACAGTGTTGGGCTTCTTGGAATTTGTAGCGATTGGAAATTGAAGGATAGTGATCAGTGATTGGGTGGTTGGTGTTGGGTTTCTTGAATCAGTAGTGATTGGAAATTGAAGGCGAATTCAAGCGATCAAAGACTGAAGCCAGAGTAGACTCAGATTGCGACCAATTCCATTACAGACAATTGGCCGACTTGGGAGGCGAGCAACGACTTTCGGTCAAGTCCATAAATCTTGAAGCCGTAAAGAACCGCACACTAAGCAGGAGGTAATCTCTGGGAAGCGAAGCAGGTGGTACTCCCGCAACTTGGAATTTCGTTAATTCTAAGTCCGGATTTGGGATTTAAGAAGCAATTTTGTTAAAAGATTCAGATTTCGGTTGATTTCGGCGGATTCCAATTGAGGCAGAATTAGTTGGCAGAATTGAACTTGAAGCCGCTAAAAAGGAAAATTAGGTTTATAGGAAACAATTCCAGTTGCCAAGGGGATCCGTAAAAGCTAATCAAGAAGCTATGACAGGGGTTGAATGAGTACAAGAGGCGGTCTTGATTAAAGCTTACGGACGGACACAAAGCTGGTAAAACAATCCGAGTTTGGGGTGGAATTGAACGAGTTGCATGAAGATAATTCAAGAAGTAGCAAGATTCGATGATTCCAAAAATTGGACAGTGATTGGGCAATTCTTGGGGCCAATTGTTAAGTACTTAGGTAGGTTTTTGGTGTAATAGAATTCCAACGCTTCTTGGGAGTCAATTGCGTTTAACACCCATGTAAAATCCAACGAGATTGAGTCGAAATTGAAGTCGTGACGAATTACCTTCACTGCATGTGACCAAGGCGTGAAGGTAGGTACGTCTTGGAAGTTGAAGTCGACTGGGCAAGTGTCTCTGATCAATTCTTGAGAGTCAGAATTGAAAAAAGAAGCAGCTTCAGGCGACTTCTGACACAAGGCGAGCGACTCTCTAGGGTGACTATTGTGTGGTGATTGTCGCCTATGAATTGTGGCACTTTTGTTCGGAAGTTGAAGGTGAACAAGAAGCAAGCCTATGCAATCTTGAATTGGTAGTGGTTGCAAGCAGATTTCGAGCGATTGCAATTGGAACAAAATTCCGACGATGAGAAGTGGACTCAAGTCCAAAGTGGTGCGGGCAGACCAGGGCGGTAGCAATTAGGGCAGGAGTTTCGATGAATTCAATGCGGTACTGTTCAAGGCGAGTGACAGGTTGTTGTTTCAGAAGCAAATTTTCAAGGATGGGGTTTGGGGAGATGGAGAAAGGAATCAAAGGGAAAGATGATATTCTCAGTCAAAAATTAGATGCATTAATGATGTTGATTTCAATGAAATTCCAGATCCCTTTAGCAAAGGAATTTTTTTCGAGATCTACGGTGGAAATGATTCCAGCAAAAAATGGAATCCTACCCAAAACCTCTGACTTGCAAGAAGTGGATGAACTACTTGCAAAGGATTGGATAGGAATCGAGAATTGTAATGAAGAATTCAATACTTCTAATTTTCAACAAAAAGTCGATAAATCAGCAGAAGAGAATCGAGCAAGTTCGAATGCCAAGGAAGGAATGGTATATACTGGAGACAGCAATGTGACACCCTTAAAATAGGTAATTGTGGTAGAAGAACCTGGGATTGATGCCAGAAATCAAGAAGCCAGAGAGGTAGCAAAGTCAGATTTTGAAGATCTTAAATTTGTTTCTCTTGAAGCAACAAAACTGGAAGACATTAATTCCTTAGGAAAAGTAACTGTGACACCAATGACGGAGAAGCTTGCTGAAGAAGAACTATTGGTGAATGGGAGCAAGTAGGAAAAAGCTATGAAGGAGCAAAGGAAACAATTGAAGTGAGTTAATACTGCTCAATTGTTGCATCTGGGGGAAATTACTAATATTGTGGCAATGGAACTGGTCTTAGCAGAGGTTAAGGAAACTACTGGAACTAACAAATCAAGGGAAGAAGAGATACTTGGCATGGAGATCTTCGAGATATACATTTTATGTTTGCAGAAAAAATAAAAGAAAAAAAAGGTCAGAGGAAAAAGGAAAAGGTTGAAGAAGAGAAAGAAAGAAAGAACGAAACAACTAGTGAAAGTTGGGATTGGATGACAAACAAGGCAAGTCAATGTGAGTTCTTGAGGACAAGAACTCTTTGAAGGGGTGGGGATTGTTAGGAACCTAGGGGTATAAAAGAAAAATGGGGTTATAACTAATAAAGGGTTGTGTTGTAAGCGGTTAAGTGGTTAGGAGTTAGCCGAATGATTGTTAAGGAGTTAGGAGAGAGCTTATAAGAAGGCTTGTGTAATAGCTGAAGGGATTATCGAATAATACATGAATGTTTTCCATATTCTTTTTCTTTAGTCTATCTTTCTCCAATTCTCCATACATCTCTCTCTATTATTTTTTCTCTCTCATTCTCCTTCTTTCTATTCTGTTTTCCTCCCCATTCTGTTCTTCTTATTCTAAATTCCTATTCAAACCTGTTCTGTTTCCCTCCCTATTCTATTCTTTTTCTAAATTCCTATTCAAACCCTAGGGTCTTAACAATATTCTCCAAAGTTTGGGTGAAACAAGAAGTTCAAACAGACCAATATATAAATCTTTTTGATAGACATGATTGATTACATAAATATATAATTAGAACAATAGCTCGGAAGAAACTACTGAACAAGACATGGAATTTTCTGGCAGCCAAACCAGTTATTCTTTTGTATTCGGGCCATGCCTTCGCTTATTCGCTGAACAAATTAATGACGCCATAGTATGTCCATGAGAGCGAACCCTCATTTCTTGCAAACTATTCTGTTCCCCCCAGAAAACTTGCCGGTGCAGTCCAGGGGCTCCATAATCAACGAGCTCTCTTTCTCTGTAGCCTCCGCCAGAGAGAAGATGCAGAAATTACATTCCCGAGAGACAAGCGACGAGGTCCGGTACTTATCTTCCCTGCCCACCATCGGCATCGCCACGTCGGGCTTTGTCGGGTTCTCGAAATCAGGCTGGTAAGTCCTCCCAAGCACTCCTTCAACCTTGGAAGATAGCATGTAGAATCTGAACTGCACTTCCAAGTGGGAAAAATAGTCATCAAAAGGTATTATTAGGGATACAAAGAGTATAGATGCGTACGTTATACAAAAATAACTTACTTGATACAAGGATATATATCAGTTCTAACCCGTTACAGTACAAGAAACATAAACTATATACTTGACTATTATTATAACAGCTGATATTAACGGCAACGAGAGCTTATAACAAATGAACAATAACAGAGGTTACCAGACTAAAACAGCAAATCAGAGAAGATGGTTGAACAACAACGCTTGCAGCTAGAACAGCAAGGAATTAGGAACAAAATCTCTGGAACGTGAAGAAGCAGGAACAAAAGTAGGTCGAGTCGCGCTTTGCGCTGTCCTGAAGACAGTTAGCGCCCTGCACCAGCAACAAGCAAACTACGGTGACTGTCTCAGCAGGATGAAACGACATCTCCGGTGAACGGCAGCCACGAACAGCTAAAGGTAGCAGAACTCAAGACGGGCTTGCTCTCAATGGAGAAGACTCAAGATGGGAGGCAAAATTTGAGAGGAGAGAAAACCATGAAAGCTTATGATGGAATTAAAAACTTCACACACACAAAATAAGCCAACACATCTAATATATAATGGCACCCCATAAACTTAGCAATGAAGGAAACTTGGAGACCAAGCCAATCTAAAAGAACTTGGGGGCCAAGTATTTCTAGAAGACCTTGGGGGCTAAGAAAATCTAGAACACCTTGGGGACCAAGCAAGAAAAGAAAATAAAAATAAAGATAAAAACCACACACACACACACACTCTCACTTCCAACAATCCCCTACATGAGTGTGTGTGCTCAAAAATTATCAAAACGACATGGAGTCATTGAGAGCAAATAGACAAGTTATGCATCAACAAGGTGTCTTTTGGACTTGAACCTTCCTTAGTGAATGTTTATCGAATTTACCAAAGAAATAATGAGACTAGCTCTTGAACTATCATTCTGAAGGTAAATCGAGACAATAAACATCACACACAACATGTCTTGACCCACTGAGTTCTATACAATTGTGTCCATTTTGGTATTGGACAGCATCCTGGGTTTCATGAGAGCTTTAGAGAACCCAAGCCATTGAATAGTTCTCATAGAAGCGACCCCACTTCTAATCTCATATAGGGAAGCATTGACTAAGAGTACCCTATCACTACTCATATTATATCAAGATATCAACCTTCCCTTTAACATTGACAGGACACGCTCTTCAATTTCTAAGACATAGGGAGAAACTAAAAGTTTCATAGTGTGTCAACTATGACTTATTCTAGCCAGTTGGTCAATTTAACCTAGATCTTGGGATCTCCAGTCAACTAGGTTTGATTACCACCAGAAAAGTCATTTTAAAGGCTTTAATCCCATTCCCTTTGATGTAAATTTGACTTGCTCACGAGTCACTCATTTCGTCAAAGGATCAGCTAGATTTTCTTTCGACTTCACATAGTTAATGGAGATTATTCCATTTGTGAGCAACTCTCTGACAGTGTTATGCTTGCGCCTAATGTGTCTTGACTTTCCATTGTAAACACTATTCTTAACCCTCATTGAGGCAGCTAAGTTGTCACAGTATATGCAAATGGCGTTAACAGGCTTTGGCCATAATGGAATGTCTTCGAGGAAATGGCAAAGCCACTCAACTTCTTTGCCTGCTTTGTCAAGAGCTATAAACTCTGACTCCATGGTTGATCGTGTTATACACGTCTGCTTTGAAGACTTCCACGACACAGCAGCACCACCTAGGGTGAACACATACCCATTGGTTGATTTAGTCTCTAAGCTATCGGAGATACAATTAGCATCACTAAATCCTTCCAGTACATGTGGATATTTTGTATAGTGCAATCCATAGTTCAGGATGTACTTCAAGTACCTAAGTACCCTGACCAATGCACCCCAATGGTCATGCCCAGGATTACTCGTGTATCTCGCTAGCCTGCCTACAAAGTAAGCAATGTCAGGTCTAGTACAATTCATGATGTACATCAGACTCCTAATAACTCTGGCATATTCCAGAGAAGATACACCTTCATCATGATTTTTCTTCAACTTTGAATTTGGGTCAAACGGAGTAGCTACTGGCTTACTCTCGAAGTGACCAAATCTTCTCAACACTTTCTCTATGTAATGCGACTAAGAAAGAGCATACCCTTTGGAATTCCTTATTATTCGAATTCCAAGAATGACATCAGCAAGACCAAGGTCTTTCATGTCAAAATGAGATTTCAACATCTGCTTTGTGGATTGTATGACACTTCGATTCGTGCCTATTATCAGCATATCATCCACATACAGGCATACAATGACACATTCTTGGTTTATGTTTTTCACATAAACACATTTATCACACTCATTTATCTTAAATCCATTTGACAACATTGTGTGATCAAACTTCTCATGCCATTGTTTAGGCGCTTGTTTCAACCCGTAAAGAGATTTTATTAATTTACAAATCTTCATTTCATGTCCCTTTACGACAAACCCTTCAGGTTGTTCCATATAGACTTCTTCTTCTAAATCTCCATTCAGGAATGCTGTTTTTACATCCATTTGATGTATCTCCAAATTGTATAATGCTGCAGTAGCAATCAGCATCCTGATAGACGTGATTCTTGTCACCAAAGAATACGTGTCAAAGAAGTCTTGTCCTTCTTTTTGACGATAGCCTTTAACTACCAGTCGAGCTTTGTACTTATCAATAGTACCATCGGCCTTTAATTTCTTCCTGAAAATCCATCTGCACCCAACTAGTTTACACCCAGGTAGAAAATTGACCAATACCCAAGTATTGTTTTGCAAGATGGAATCCATTTCACTATTAATAGCCTCTTTCCAATAAGGAGCATCAGGAGATGACATTGCATCACCATATGTTTGCGGCTCATCTTCTAACACAAAGGTTAGAAAATCTAGGCCAAAGGAAGAGGCCTTCTTGCCCTTTTGCTTCTTCAAGGCTCGATGTCAATTTCCTGCCCATCTTGGCCTTTTGAAGAACTTGCTTCATGAGTTCTCTTGGAACCACTTGCACTGGATTTATCTCCCTTAAAAGGGAAGATGTTTTCAAAGAACTCCACTTCTATAGATTCTAGAACCGTATTGACATTAATGTCAGGAATTTCTGACTTCGTTACCAAGAACCTATAGGTAGCACTATGCGAGGCATAGCCTATAAAGACACAATTAATAGTTTTTGGACCAAGTTTAGTTCTCTTAGGTAAAGGAACCTGCACCTTGGCCAAACACCCCCACACTTTCAGGATTTTGTAAGAGGGTTGTCTACTATTCCACACTTCATAAGGCGACTTGCCAGACTTCTTATGTGGAATTCTATTTAGTATAAGATTTGCAGTAAGCAACGCTTCCCCCCACAAATTATGGGGTAAACCCGAACTATTTAACATACAATTTATCATGTCCTTCAAAGTTCGGTTCTTCCTTTCAGCTACACCACTTTATTGTGGTGTATAAGGTGCTGTCGTCTGATGGATTATACCATGAGATTCACAAAACTCAGACATAGCTGATGATTCGTACTCACCACCCCTATCTGATCTGAGCACCTTAATTTTCTTTCCCAGTTGATTTTCAACTTCTGCCTTAAATGTTTTAAAAACATCAAAGGTCTCATCTTTACTGCGTAGTAAATATACATAGCAATATTTACTGCAGTCGTCAATAAATGTGACAGAAATAATTCTTTCCATCTCTAGTGGGAGTACTTTTCATGTCACAAACATCACTGTGAATTAGGTCGAGTAATTCACTATTCCTTTCCACAGATGGAAACGACTTTCTTGTAAACTTTGATTCAACACAAACCTCACATTTGTGTCCCTTATCAATGTTAAAACTAGGTAATAACCCTAGATTAACCATTCTTTGGAGGGAACGATAATTGACATGTCCTAATCTTCAATGCCAAACATCACATGACTTAACAGTATAAGCAGAAGAATCATTTTTATTATTTTTCTTAGGCACTTGGGCCTGTACATTCAACTTGAACATGCCATTATCTAAATATCCTCGACCCACATACATTTCTCCCTTGGTAAGAGTAAACTTATCAGACTCAAAAACGAGTTTAAACCCATTTTTATTCAGCAGGGTTCCAGATACCAGATTCTTGTGAATCTCGGGCACATGCCATACATCTGTGAGGGTCAGGATCTTCCCAGATGTCCACTTTAGCAATACCTTGCCCTTACCTTCAACAGTCGAGGATGCAGCATTTCCCATGTACACCTTTTGGGTGCCATCCATTTTCTCATAGGTTGAGAACAAGGATCTATCATTGAAAATATGCCTTGAAGCACCCGTATCAATGCACCAGCCTTTGGCGTTATCAACCATGCAGACTTTAGTGATGACTGCAACGAGTTCATCATCTTCCACCACATTGCCATAAGAAGGCTTAGACTTGCGTTGGTTGCTACCAGAGCTCTGACCTTTCTTGTGTCTGCAATCCACAGCCCTATGGCTTTTCTTACTGCACACCCAACAGGTGCCTTGAATGCGTTTGTTGGCAGTAGTCTTCTTTGGTCCCAGTGACCCGGTTACTTTCTTGCTTTGCTGCTTCTTAGGTTGAGATTTGAGAGCCTCAGCTAAGTGAGCCTTTGCTTCAAATTTGTCTGAGACTTTATCTCCTTTGCAGTTGTCTTCTTCAATACGAAGACGAAGAGCTAGATCTTCCATAGACAGATCCTTGCGCTTGTGCTTGAGATAGTTTTTGAAATCCTTCCAAGAAGGCGGAAGCTTCTCAATCACAACAGCAACTTGGAATGGCTCATTGATGACCAAACCCTCGCCATGCAAATCACTAATGATGATTTGCAGTTCCTCCATCCGGTTGACTACCAATTTGGTATCAACCATCTTGTAATCCAGGAACTTGCCCACTAGAAATTTCTTGGTGCTAGCATCCTCAAGCTTATATTTCTTTTCCAAGGCCTCCCACAATTGCTTGGAAGTAGCATACGCTGTGCAGTAAACATTATACAGCGGGTCGGCCAAGCCACTCAGAATATAATTTTTACAAAGGAAATCTGAGTGCATCCATGCCTTCCTCGCAGCCACAGTTTCTGTGGTCATATTCTCTTTTGAGACAACGGGACAATCCTCTTTGAGAATGTGGGTCAGATTCAACGTGGTCAGATAGAATAACATCTTCTGTTGTCACCTTTTAAAATCTTCACCGTTAAATGGTGGTGGCTTCTCCACATGTGGGGTTGGCTTGGCCACGGCTGAACCGAGCCCTTGCATAGAAACTGTTGCAGAAACAACGGTAGTTGGCGGGCGAAGACCCGAGACATCAACAGGGGGCAAGTTTGAACCCGAGGCAACACCGACAGCAGTGACACCGGAACCATCAACAGGAACATGGGCATCCATCTTTTCTAGACTCTCTTACTAGATGTCTTCAGAATGTTAGGGATACAGAGAGTATAGATGCGTATGTTATACAGAAATAACTTGCTTGATACAAGGATATATATCAGTTCTAACCCGTTACAATACAAGAAACATAAACTATATACTTGACCACTATTATAACAGTTGATATTAACGACAATGGGAGCTTATAACAAATGAACAATAACAGAAGTTACCAGACTAAAACAGCAAATCAGAGAAGATGGTTGAACAGCAACGCTTGCAGCTAGAGCATCAAGGAATCAAGAACAAAATCTCTGGAACGTGAAGAAGTAGGAACAAAAGTAGGTCTTGTCGCACTTTGCGCTGTCCTGAAGACAGTTAGCGCCCTACACCGGCAACAAGCAGACTACGGCGACTGTCTCAACAAGATGAAACGACATCTCCGATGAACGGCAGCCACGAACAACTGAAGCTATCAGAACTCAAGATAGGCTTGCTCTCAATGAAGAAGACTCAAGATGGGAGGCAAAATTTGAGAGGAGAGAAAACCATGAAAGCTTATAAAGGAATTAAAAACTTCACACACACAAAATAAGCCAACACATCTAATATATAAAGACACCCCATAAACTTAGCAATGAAGGAAACTTGGAGACCAAGCCAATCTAAAAGAACTTGGGGGCCAAGTATTTCTAGAAGACCTTGGGGACTAAGGAAATCTAGAACACCTTGGGGACTAAGCAAGAAAATAAAATAAAAATAAAGATAAAAACCACACACACACTCTCACTTCCAACAGGTATCTGATAATTGTGAACCTTATCATCTTCCTTTGTCACTGGCACTGCATTCACAGCTATCTCTGCAACTTCGGGAATGGAGATCACAACACTATTCTTGCTGGATACTCTCTCTACCTTCACACTATTTTCTGGAGAGTTCCAAATTGCGAGAGCGCCTTCCGCCAAGCTGATCTCTTGGTCGTCGTAAGAGAAGCTGAGATGGTCGGTTTCGTCGTCCCATTTGGCTGCCTTGGCAGCCTCGACGGAGAAAGAATGGGAGCCGAAGGTGACGCCGAGCGCTTGGATCCAGGTAAAGTCCTTGGTTCTTCCGGCGGGCCGGTGGCCGATGAAGCGGGCGTTGATCTGGAGGTTGTGGTCGAAGACTAAGCTGAAGTGCTGGTTGCTTTTATCGTGGAAGTAGAAGACGACGCCGTTGGCACTGATGAACCGCGGATCGTAGCATGCGGATCCGAAGCCATCGCAGTTTGGCTTACGATCTGGTATAAGATTAGAATAATTAAGATCAAATTCATTTGAATTAAATGATATTAATTATTATAAAATTATATCATTCCTCACTCCACACTCGTATAGATTTACGTACGACTTCGACTTTTACAACTTAATTCCTATATAAATAAAAAAGACAACCACTCACGCTTTCACTTGGGAGAGTGGCAGTTGATTTGGCAGACTTTGGCTTTGGGATCATTCGAATAAGTGTATGGGCACTCGTCAGGACAAGTGATGGCCTTGTCGGAGCATCTCCTCGCATTGTGGCACCTGTAAGAATATGCGGTGCCGTTCGCTCGAGTCGTGCCGGAAACCAGCACAGCTAGCAGAAGGAGAAACACGCAACTGCTTCGAATGGCCTCCATTAATTAATTGTTTGTTGAAGACGAAAGCGATTGATGAAGTGAAGTGAAGTGAAGAGCAACAGGGCGAGCTCTAGCTATATTTATAGAGGGAGTAGAGTATACATGTGATGGGACCAAGAATTGCAAGTCATCGCTTTAATTATGTGTTTGATAAGTTTTTAATCGTGCAATGAATCAATATGAATGTATGTTGTATGAATTAATCTTAAAGGTGATGTATTATGAACATGGGGCTTAATTTGGCGGGACGCCACTTTTTGTGGGGATATTCTTCTTTGGGTTGAACTATTTGTACAGAAAGAGGCTTACAGATTGCTTTACAAGAGCGTTAAAATGACCAATTTGTCCCTCTAAAAATTACCCAAATGCCCCAATCCCAAAAGACCCGATCCCTCTCTCTTTCTTTCTCCCTAAACCCAATCAATCAATCAGGCAATAATTAATTTAAGTAAGATCGATCTAGTAATGAAAACCCTTAATAATAAAACAAGGCGTATATTTGAATACTGGAATGACTTGGTTTTATGATTCCAACTGAATTGAGTTTTCCTTCATATAAACACGGCGGCATTCACTGATACACCACCATACAACCAAGAATTTAATTAATATTATTGACCTCCATCGCCATCGCCATTTTCATTTTGGGCTCAAGCTCCTGTCTTTTCGGGGAAAGCCGATACAAGGGGAATCCGGAGGCTCTGCTTCCCCTTCTTCTTGAATCTCTGGTGACGACCATCCTTCTCGTTCCTCTACACGCACACATGTCCATTGCAGACCAATTGGGCGGGCCTTGAAGACGAAGAAGACTCAGACTCAGAGAAGTAGCTCAAGAAACTCAGAAACAAGGCCATTTCGACGGCAACACTAAGAAGCTAAGAGGAAATGCTTCTGCGCTCTGCCAAATGGGTTCTTTTCCTATCTGTTGAAGATGATGTGAAAACATTATATACATACATATATATGTATATGTAGAGAGAGAGAGAGAGAGATCGTTGTGAGAAGGCATTGAATCTCTCTTTCATTTAGATGGGTGAGATATTGCGATAAATTGATCTGCTTTACACAATCTATCGCGATATCTCACCCCTGTAAGGCAATTTGTAAGTCTCCATCTATACGAATAGCGCGACTCATTCTTCTTTACTTCTTGGGCTTGCAAAAGGTTAGAAGGTGTTTATGCTAAACCCGCTGTGTGTGTATAGCACTAGTATTCATATTATTCAAGGCTTTTGTTTTCCAAGCTATATATGTTCATAAATATTTGAATTTGATAACATAAAATAAAAAATATATATTATTTATACAAACAACTGGGTCATCAAGAGAATGATCAAAAGCATCAAATGACAAAAATGCCCTCACCTAATTTGTCACTGTCGTTTCTGGATGAAATCTTAAGCTTCATTCTGGATGAAGCCCAAGCAGACTTCATGAAGCAAGCCTGATCGGTTTTTTTTCGTCTGTAGTGCTTTGATGATCGATGATAAAATTTGAACTATAAAGTCCAATTTAGCCATTGAATTTATCATTTCGTTGATATATGTAACATGATTCAAATAAAAATAGCCCTTTAAATATTATTGTTGCCAATAGTAGTGGACATTGCTGTTTATGTGAACCAATTTGGTTCACTTGTCTGTTTATTTACTTTTGGCTTTGATTTGAAGTATATTGTGTAGGGAGGGAGAAAGAAAGTTGGGGGGACAGACTTATTTTACACGGGTCTTCCATCACACTATTCTTAACTCTTTTACTAAAAATAAAATTATTTTTGGCCCAAAAAATAATAATACCCATATCATTGTCAATGCTAACCAAATTGTATCATTTAATGCTAAAGTGTCCCTTTTATTAGTAAGTACGTTAATTGAACTTCGATTAAAGAAAAATTAAACTTAATCTTCCTAGTTAAAGGCTCAGTAGCCAGAACCCAAATGGGATTATGGTCGACACGATGGTTGTTAGCCATGGTCAACACTCATTTGCTGCTTGAACCTTTAGAGGCTGTTTGGCTTAGCGGTTTGACCGTGCATAAGCTATTTTGTAGCTGATAAGCTGTATAGCGTTTGATGCTTAAGTGTTTGGGATCAATAATAAGCATAAAAGCTACCTCACTTATACGTTGTTGTAACAGCGTTTAGCAAAAGCTAATAACCCCCAACTTTGCCAAAAAACGCTACTGTGTTGACCAAGAAAAATACCAAAATGCCATCGAAGCTCTCTTCTCCCATCATTTTCTCCGAAGCTCTGCTCTGCCATAATCGCCGCTGCAGCCGTCGCCCCTCCTCCATACCGTCGCCTTCGTCCAGCTGGGCCGCAACAAGCAGCCTCGTTACAGATCCAGGTCGCGCCATCACTTACCGCCTCCTTCTTTTCCAGATCCGCCGCCGCAAGATGTCGGGCTTCCTCTCCAGATCCGGAATCGTCGTTGTCGTTGCTGGTGGGTCTCCTCCTTGTCGTGCCAGCGCCGCCTCTGCTTCCATTGCCGCCTCTTTCTTCTCCAGGTCAAGTATGGTTTTAATGAAGAAATGTTTGATGCGTGTGTAATTATTAATTTTATTATTGTATTGTATTATTATTTTTTAATAATTATGTATAATATATTAACTTATAATTGCAAGTATTTTATTAATTAGAAATTAATTTATAATTTTTTGATAAAAAATAATATTTTATGTTTTTTAATTATATTATTTAACATTATGTCTATTTTAGTCTTTTTGTCAGGTTCTAACAACTTATCAACTTTTACAAACCAAACATATAACTATTAACAAATAGTTTAAAAGCATATTTATCCAAACTCATTATCAACTTAAACACTATACAACTTTTATATTAACCGCTAACTAACTTAAAAGCTCTAATAAAAAACGCTAAGCCGAACAACCTCTTACTCATCCAAAAAGCTTTATTAGTCAAATTGTCTGGACAAAAGACCTTTTGCCTTCACAATCGATTGAAACACTAAAGTAGTAGTACCTGACCAGTCATTCTCTGGTCTGATTGTTGACCCTCACTAGATAGAGCTTAGTCGTCATCGCTAGATTATCAGTGCCCATCACTTAAAATTGATGAGTCCCTTTCTGAGTCTCATCCGTCAATGCTTTGTTTCATCATCGAGATCCATCTCCAAGCTTTTTGTTAAGTAAATATCTCACAAAACCTATAAATTAGACCGAAGAAAATTACACAAAATAGTGAGTTAAAAATAAAATGAGAAACCAAAAAGATCAAAACAAAACTTGTTGTTGTGCTCCGATGAATCGCCAGTAATGGAGGAGATGAAAATGGGGTTTCAAGATTCAGATTGATCGGTCCAAGACCCACTAAGGTAAAGTCAAGAATCGGTCTCAAGGAAAACCCAAATCAATCTTAGATCGAACCCAAATCTGCCCAGTCAGAAGAAAACCTCAACCCAAGAATGAAAAGCACACAAGGTCAAAAAACCTCGTACAGGAGAAAACCAACGGCCACTCTTTTTCTTCTCATCTCACTTTCGACTATCTCTATCATTCTTTCTCTTTCCTTTCACTCATGTAAAACCACCCCTAGATACACAATATATAGATAACCATCGAAGAATCAGATAACATTTCACCAAGATGAGGATAAGCTCCCTAAGTATCCAGAAGAGATAAGATGAGGGTGAAGAAAAAGGGGAGAACAAATCTAGGAGTTGAATGGTTTGGACGATCGAGTCTTCAACTTTTTCATCAAATAGACTAGATCAAGATAAAATGGATAATGGGCTTTAGATAAGGTAGTTAATGAGCTCAGACCAAAATGGGTTGGGTTTGATTCTTATTTGATCAATTGAGTTAAGTCCGCTTTCCTCAAAGACTAGATAAATTTATTTGGGTCTTTTTCTTGTCGAGTTTTTTATAAGTGAATTTGGATTTTTTTTTTTTAAATCTATCAATTACGGGACAGAGTTTATAATAATTTTATATTTACCCGATCTTATCATTATTGCCTTAAACTTATTGGGTATCACACCCCAGCACTTTTGCTTAGAGCTCCTCTGTTGTTGTCTCTTGCCGCTACCATTTCTTCTCCATTGGTGTTGGAAGAAGACGATCCAATCTATACTCTTTGATCTCACCCTAAACCGCAACCACAAATCCCTTAAACCTTATTGACCCTTGGTTACTGCTGTTCATTCTTCTCTCCATGTAGAGATCTTTTGACCCAATAATGGATTTCAACAAGGCTTCCCACGTTGGAACCTATATGGGATCCAACCCTCCATAGTCTATTTTTTTTTTTTTTTTTGTAATTTTTAGTTTTTCTTTTCTAACTAAAGATATTAAGTTTAATTTTTCTTTAATTGCAGTTTAATTAATATCCTTACTAGAAAGGAGCTTTGACGAGTTAAACAAAGTATAGGAACTAATTGATGTTACATTTTTTAATTTTCTCTATTTGAGTCGGACACCTTTTCAATTTTAAAATTGGCCCGATTAATGCTTAATTTTTTTAAAAATTAGCCTCGAACTCTTTTTTCTTACTGATAATGTTAATATATAAATGGAATATCCCATAAATTTTGGGTTTTATCCTAATACCCTTTGAGTTTTTATTTTTTGTCAAATCAATCATTGAATTTTTTTTCAAAATACCATGATTGATTCAGTAAAAAAACAAAAGTTTTAAGAGGTGTCCAGACCAAAAACTTAAAGTTTAAGAAGTATTCAGTCAATTTAATTAAGGCTATTAATAATGAAGAAAATGTTGTGATTAATTTTAAAAAATCTAAGAATTTAATTAAGTTCATTTTAAGGTAAAAAATATTCAAGTCAAATCTAAATGAAAGTAACCAGCTGATTGACATTCTGATTGATAAATCACGTGTTGCTCACATGCATGGGATTAAGCATTTGATCTTGGAAAGAAAGGGAGGGGAAAGTACCTTAAAACGAGTTGACTTTACCATTCGATTATGTTCCCTTAAGCAGAAAGTATAAAGTTGCTGAAGGAGGAAATAAAATAATAATAACAATAATCACATTAAAGAGTGTAATATATTAAGGGCAGGGCAATGGCACATTACCAAAAACAGGGGGCCAATTACTTTGGTGAGTGAGCTAATTTATTTTTTTGCCTTTATATGAAAATCTGAGTCAGGATGACAGTCAACTACGGTTTGATAATTTTAAAAATTGTTAAAAATTAGTTTAATTTCTATCATCTCAATATAAGTATGTTGTTTTATAGTCTAAATTTTCTATTTAATAATAAAATCTTAAACTTTTATTGATTGTTAAGTAGAGGAATAATTTCATAAGTTTTGATTTAGGGCTTGTTCGGCCTTGGAAAAGAGGTGAGTGAGTTGGGTTGAGATAAATTAGATAAGATGTGGTGATCTGAGTTTAATTATGTATAAATATTTGATAAGTATTTGAAGTGAGTGAGTTACAATTTTAAAGGACTAAAAGATATGAAGAATAATAATGAATAATATATTATTTTTTAATTTTTTTAACAAAAATTAAAATTCAAATATGATACTAAAATACATGACATTTGAGACAACCCAATACAACATTGGGCAGCCTCAAGGCACCCTAACTAGGGTGCATTGACGTAGCTAACGTGTCACCGAAGTAGGGTCACAAATTAGCTGAGTTAGTTGTGAGCGGCTCGGTATTCGACTTGATAAAATCTTGTTCGAGTTCGTTCGGTAAAGTAAACAAGCCAAACTTGAGTGTAACTTTGAAACTCGATTTGTAAACGAGTCAAACTTAAGCTCAATAAAACTCAACTTGTTAACTCACAAGTTAGCTCGATTAGAGGCTCACGAGTAGAGTTGATTAAAAGTTCACGATTAACTTGTGAAAACATGCTTGTTTATAAATACATTAATAAATTTATTTATAATTTTATATATATTATTTAATATAACTACAAACGCATTTCATCATTATATCTATATATAATATAAAGATATATCATCATTATAATATATATCATCATTAGTTGGGGATTTTCAAGAAGCCCATTTTCTTTCTTCCTCATCTTTCATCTCCTCTCCGCTTTCCTTCACCTCCCGCCACCTATTCCTCTCTTTCTTATTTCTCCAACAACAAGTGTAGCAGTAGTAGTAAAAGACAACATTTGCCTATTTGTTTTCTTCTCTTTCTAGCCTAGGGACTACTAGAGTTGGAAAATGGGCAGGCCGGGCTGGGCCGACTTGCCTCCCACTTAGCCCAACTGTAACACCCCGCTTTTCTCTTACAGAGCATGTCACTATGCTAGGGCTCAAAATATACATAAATTATATTTTTGTTTTCTTTCTCAATACATAACTTAAACATTAAATACCAAATTCCAAACAAAACCCCCAACAAATCATTCACAATATGCAGAAGCGAAACCTGATATGGTACATACCTGAATTCACCTTATATTATATCATAAAGAATTCGTACCATATTTTACATCATATTCTCAAATATAAAATACCTGGAGATTCCATAAATATTCTAACAAGACTAATCATCAATAAAGCATAAGGTAAAACATATCCAAATTAGCTCGTTGAGTCCATCGGCCACGCCATCACGTGACGTCTCATCTCAACCTGCTCCTTGCCTAAACTGCAAGTCTAAACTAGAACGTTGAATATTCCAGGGGCATAACCCATTAGAAGATGAAACTTCTAGTGAGGGTCCAAAATATATATATAAAAATGCACGATGCATAACATGATCAATATGTGCCCTTAATGTAATTTCCCAGGCCCACAAGCCCGACACGGAATCCTAGGCAAATCCCGAACCTCCTTCATGCAATATGACAAAATGAATATTGCATTCATAACAACATGCATATATAACAAACATATCATGAATATAAGTTCTTGTGAAAAAATCACTCACAAAACCATAGTTAGGATAGGAAAACTCACCTTTACCCAAAGATCAATACACCTCGAAAAGCGCGCATCGCCTCGATATGCATGCTCGACCTTGATTCTCGTGCCAACTCTCAAAAGTTGCACCAATCACATCATCTCGATCACCTCAATCATAAAAATAATATTTAATCACTAAATATCCTCAATATTCCATTTATTTTATTTTTCCTCAATTTTCTCTCATTTTTCCTTTTAAAAATTTCAATAAATACCATCAAGACTTTTTATCAAATCTAATTCCACAAAAATTCATAATATCATATGAACTTCAAAGGAAAAATATGGAACTTACCCGGATGTTGCGTTTTTACGCAAAATGAGCCTCTTTGATGCTAAAATCGAGATATTAGGAATTCCAAACCCAAATATTTTTGCACAGACCTCCATAAAATATTTTTTTGGATTTTTCAAGATTTTTCCCAGATTTTTAGACCAACCCACGCGCCTAGGAAGAGTGGTGGCACGTGGAGACCCGCGCGTGACCGACGCGCGCCAGTCGTCTTCTCCGGCGACAGCCGTGCCGGCGATCTGAGTTGACTTCACCCCTTGAAAGCCCTCCTTCATTCGATCCTTTTGGCACCCCTTAGAGCATGAAAGGAGTACCGGAGCTTGTCCAACCGGAGGCTTAAAGCCTCGGATCAACCGTCCGCCCCCCATCTCCGGCGAACTCAATTACCCCCTCAAACCATCACCAAAATGCTTGAAAATCTCCAGAATGGATCTTTAGGCTATGGGAAAAAAAAGCCCCTTATTTTGAAGGCTCAATTCGTTTGATTTTGGCCTTAATTTGAAGCTTCTTCTCCCCCATTTTTAGCCATCTATGAACGCCTATTTATAGGCATTTTCGAGCGACAAATGCCCGAGATCGACCAACCCATTGCCTTAGGAGCTAAAACCTATCTTAGAACGACCTCCAATCGACCTTTCTTGACCACAAAAGCGAGTTGCAGGCTCGCAATAACCTGACCAAATTTTTGGTCGATTTTCTTATTTTATTTGGCAACCCATGGGTCGTTGTCGGCCAAGCTTTTACAAAAGATACTCCCTGACCATCCCTCGTGCCATCCCTGTGGTCGAGATCGGCCATGGTTGACCAGCCATGTGCTGGTCAGATTTGCCCATGCTGTCATTTTTGAGTTTTTGCACTTTTACCCCCATTGATTTTGGTTTTCTCATTTTGGCCCTCTTTCACTAAGCCCCTCGACTTTTGATAATTGCCTATAAATCCCTCAAGTCCTAAAACGTCCATTTGACCCTTGAAGATTCTGAAAAACCTTTGTTTCGGCCTCCCTCTGACAATTTTAGAAAACTACACTTAGGCCTGAATCTTCGTTTTGGCCCTCAACCTTTTTGTTTCTTCCTAAAATCACTGAAGGGTTGTTCCTTATGAAAAATCGAAATCCCCTTAAGTTTCTGTTGACTTCCGGGAAGTCTCCTATAATGATTCGGTTTTGCACCCTAATTGGCAACTGCCATTTTGCTGTACCGAAAACTGTTCCCAATCCGACTTCTTTCGGCACCATAAATCCTATCTTGGGGTGCTTGTTAATGCCACATCATTTTCCTTTGGTATCTCAGCTCCAGGACACTCCCAGCAGTTGATTCGATCATCTATGTGGTAATAAATTACCGTTATACCCTTCATTTATTCTTAAATTCCATTTTTTCCCCCAAGACAATTTACCCTTGAGTCCTTTAGAATTTCTCGGGTATTACACACCCATTTCTTGGGTCGAGCCTAATTTAGCTCGCGAGGGAGACGGGCAGGGCAATGGGAAATTGGGGCCCGGCGCAACCCTATGGCCTTTAATAAACGAGCCAAGGCAGGTCGAGCCTAGCCGTGGGTTCGTAAGCAGGGCCATGCCATCTTCGTAGGCTAAATCTCCTATTTTGATTTTTCTTTTAATTTGTTGTATCCATTCCTTCTTCCTGTTCAAATCTCCTTTTTATTTTTCTTGCTCCGGTTTCCTGCTCAAATTTTTTAATAATTACAGGGCGTATTCCCTTTAAGAGGAAAGATCATTGTGTTGTGGATGGCCCTACACTATCATTATGCTCTGATTCACTAAATTCATCGTACAAATCTATCCATTGTTTGTCAAATTCAACATCCAACCAATCCTTAAAACATATACACATTTCTAGTGTCGTATGTTGCAACCTTGATCTCTTTGGGTTGAGCACCCTATTTCCTATAGAAAAAGTCGACTCCGATGGCACTGTGGACACCGGGAGGGTTAGTAGATCTAGAGCCATAGCGGCCAACACTAGATATGTGTGTTGATTTTGATACCACCATGACAAAAGAGTCATGCTACTCTTACACCATTGTGTACACCTTGGGCTACACAATGGTATAAAAATGTTCAAAATACCTTGCACCTCAATGCACCTCATTGTGCCTCACATTGAGGCTCGGGGGTATTTTAAACATTCTTACACCATTGTGTAGCCCAAGGTGTACACAATGGTGTAAGAGTAGCATTTTTCATGACAAAATATTAAATGTATTAATTTGGTCGTCAGAAAATAAAGATCTTCTATTTAAATAGAATTCAAGTTCGTTAAATTCACTAGATGTTTGTGGACCGCCTTTTGGTTTTTTTCGATTTGAGGTATGTGGACCACCCCCATTTTAAGAATCCCTTTGACTTCCTTTGTGAAGAAAAATTTTCACTACTTGATTTATTATCAAAATGAGACTCAAATAAATTATACATTTCAAAAATTAAATTTTGAACTTTTATTTTTATTTCTTGTGTGTCAACCCCCATAATTGCTTCATAAAACTCCAAAAATTATTCAACACCTTTCCACTTTTGTGTGGGATCTAATACAACTGCCATAAGATATAATAGTAGTATATTAGTCTAATATTTTTAAATTTTTTTCCATAGGGGCTATAAATTGTCCACATATATTTGAATCCTTATGTTCTGCAAAACAACTAACAATAGAAAATATTTCACGAATAAAAATGTGTTGTAGGATATTTACAACCATAAAATATTTTTGTTGCACTATAAAATATTTCTAATATATACATAATAACATCTAGTTGTTCTCAATCACTATCCCTTAGTTTCCATACTTCTACCATTTTCCTATTCCAAAATAATTCAAGTTGTTTTCTATATGGTTTAGTTTTTTGTAACAACAAATAAATTGAATTCCACATAGTTTGAACATCTATTGAAAATCTTCTATATGGTAAGCCAAATCCATTAACAAGATCTTTCCATTCTCAAGAACGGGATTCACCACTTCGAATTAAAGCCAAAACACTCTTTATTTTAGCTAATGCCTCATTATATACTTGTAGACCATCCTGTACACATAAGTTTAAAATATAGCATGCACATCTATTATGAAACAGTTGTCCATCTAAAATTAATGAAAGTTCGCGTTTTAATCGTTCAATGGTAGAGCCATTGTTACTCGCATTATCAAATGAGATTGTCATTATTTTATCACTAATATTGTAATTATAATTGATCTCTCTAATTTTACTTGCAATTAAATTATCTCTATGTTGTTCTACTAATTCTGTGAATCCAATTATTCTTTTTTGAATTTTCCATTCTTCATCAATCCAATGTATAGTAACGCACATATAATGGTTATTTGTCAAAACATCATACCAAATATCTGACATTAATGACACCCTTCCATTAAATGCATTAAATGTATTTCTCAATTGTTCTAAATATTTTATATATAAGCTCATTGCTTTATTTTTTTATAGTCTTTCATGAGAAACCCCTAGCTAAAACAATTGAGAAATCAAACTCTTACCTTGTTGCAATTGTGTCTGCGTTGCATCTAGGCCGCCATCATCATGTTTCAAGGCATGTCTCATCAAGTGTCCAGTCCATCCCCTAATTGGCATGGGTAGTCTTTTTTGCAAAATTTATATAGAGCTCTTTGCCTTTTCCGACTATATTAATTATCTCGAACACCTGCTAGACATTACTAGTTCTTTGTCGCTTGGAGTTGCGTTGTGAGCTGGACGGCTCCTCATTTGGTTGTTTTAAGAAGGTCTGACCCTTATTTGGAGAGGGTTGCTCGGTTGCTAGAGTTGGGGGGTTAACAAACATTTGTATATCAGGATCTTATGATTCAGGAGGTTGTGTTTATGATTCAATAAATGATGAGTGTGACCATGCCCATTGACTTCCACTCCAATTGTTACAAAAATCATGGGGGAGTGGTCTTATTGGGGATGGAATAGAAGGCTGCTGGGGGTTTACAAAAGATGTACTGGCTCAAGGAGACTCCATGGAAGAAGCACTACGAGGATCATTTCTACGAGTAGTGAGGGAGCGACGAAGGGAAGACATGATTGTAAATGTAGAGTAATGAAAACAATCAAAACTATTGAGACACTAGAAAGTATAGTAATTAACAACATAGTAACAAAGCATGACAACTTATAAAATAGTGTATAAGCAAAATAGTAAGATAGTGAAAACAATTTTTGTAACTAATAACTTCAACAATCGCTTCTAATAGTGAAAGCAATTAGAATTTGAGATTTCAATTTGATTTGATTGCTTCCTTGCAATGATTCCTTGTAATACTGAAAGCAATTTGAAATTCAATTTTGTCTGATTACTTCCCTGCCATGATTCCTTGTAATAATGAAAGCAATTTGAAATTCAATTTGGTCTGATAACCATGATTCCTGCAATTTGCCATGATTCCTTACAATTTGAAATTCAATTTGGTTTGATTATCAAACCAAATTTCCATGATTTCCTGGGTCGTGAGTTGTACCGGTGTGGAGGGCCGTGTTGGGCCATGGGCTGGGCCATTTTGGTGGGCAGGGTCATGGGCCACAAAGCACTGGCACAGCATGACCTGCATTCTTGGGGCCATCCTGACCCAGCTCGTTTTCTATAGTATCGGTGATTAGTGGTTAATTATGTCAAATATTATCTTGTTTTAATCCTTTTCCTATCAAATAAATGAGATAATTTGGCATTTATATTTATTTTGCAAGCATTTATCAAAATTGTGCGCGAGGCATGCAAATTGGCGAAATTGATCAAACCATATTTGGGTGTCTGGAGAGAGAACATCTAGATGTTACTCAGCACATCCGAATGATCGTCCAAGGCCATCCGGATATGAAGATGTCGCATCCAAATGTATGAAGACACATCCGGATGACCATCCAAGGCCATCCAGATATGAAGATACTACATCCGGATGTTATTCAGCACATCTGAATATGAATGAAGAAGCTGCCAAGAGAGATATTTGGATACCTCACAACATATCTGGATATGAAGAAAATATATCCAAATGTATCTCAACACATCCGGATACAAGAGCAAAATACAAAGAAGCCATATCTGAATATCATGCAGTATATCCGAATGTGAATGAAGCCTCATCCGGATGAGTCATTGTAGCATCCGGATACAAGACACAAGACTCGCGCAACACATCTGAATACCCCGAAGCGTATCAGGATATCAAAGAGAATATCCAAAAAGTTACATTCGAATATCTCATAATATATCCGAATATTAATGAAGATACATTCGGATATCACATTACACATCTGGATACATGAGGAATGATTGCAGCAGAACACGCCTTGGCACGATGGGGACAAATTAATTTTACATCTGTATTCCACCTGAAAAGAGAGCACAATGGAATGACTTTTACAGGAGCATGGGCAGAAGGATTATGCAGGAGAATGATGAGAAATGATGAAGAATTGTAGGGAGATTTGAAAATTGAGAGTTCCGTTAGTAGAAAAAAAAATATAAAGGGACTAAGGCTGCTTAGAGAAGGGAGGTTTTTTGTTGGGAGTTTTCCAGATTGTTGTTGTCATCAAATTTTCTTGCCAGTTTCTTCGGAGTAAAGACGCGGTTATTATCATTATTTTCCCTTGTCGTATATTTCTTTTATTCATTTTTTTTCCTATATTGTTTTTCTCTTCCATTTTCAATTAAACAGATTCATCTTGTCTTTTCTTCAAGAAACTCCATCTTAAGCACTTTTAGTTACGTAAATTCATTCGCGCATTTGATTTTCAAAGTTCAGTTCTTGGCATTTTAAACTCTGCTAGTTACACACTGCAAATTTTCATTCTATAAGTTTATTTTTTCTTTCATAGTGTAATTTCTTGCCTGTAATAATGAAGATGTGTGGCTAAACAGTGCTTAGGTCAAGGCAAGGATAATGTCCAGTGCCATAGACTGCCCATAATAACCGAAGTTCATATACATGAGCAGAAATCTGGTTAATTTGAGTGTTGTGCGTGCATCGAATCTTTGGATCTAGATTATAAGCATGAGCCTAGCCTAGAGTCTCCATATCATGTATGGAGGTTACTAGAACTGGAGATGCTATTATTCCCAGATCCAAATGAATAATTTGTTATCCATTATGCATATTGACTGTATCTTAATTTAGAATTTCTCATATTGTAACACCCGGTGTTACCGGTGTTAAGAGAATGAGAAAGAAAGTAAGAAAACTTCCAAAAATGCCCTTGAGAAGGTGTTAGATCATTGGGAATATTAGTGCCCTATGAGAGGGGCATTTTGGTAATTTGGATAGTGATGTCCAATAAAGGGTATTTTGGTAAATTGAAAATAATTCCTATGTGGAATTAGGTGTGTAAGTGAATTTAATCCCAATTTTGTATTTATGTGGAGATATATGGGGTTAATAAATTCACAAAGGATATTTTGGGAACTTTGGAATTAATTCCATAAAGGAATTTAATTATGGAATATTGGAAAAATGGTGGATATTCTATTATTTATGAAAATAATTATTTTTTCCTAAATTGGTGGATAATTGTGGTGATGCCACATAGATGGTGGAGATGGAAGCTTGGAAGCCAAGGTTAATGTCTAAAGGTGACACTTGGCAAGCTCTTGTCCAAGTTAATGGGAGATTTAAATAAATGCAAAAGAAATGATAATTGGTCTTGTAAGCATTTAATGAGAGGCATGATGGTGTTGGATTAAAGGAAAATCCAAAAAGAAATGAAATTAGTCATGCATTAATGGTGAAAAATAGTCTCATGATTTAAATAAGAAAGAAATAAAAATTCAAGGGATGAGATTAATTCTTGGATTTTGAAAGTGATCAAAGGGCCACCATTAAATCTTAGAAGTTGGCATGGATTGCCAAATGGGTGGAGAGATTTTAAAGAGAGATGATTGGAAGGTGGAGATTTAATCTCCAAAATAAATCAAAGGCTAGGATTAAAACCTAGCAAAGCACATGGATTGTGCTTCCTTTGGATGGCTAAGATCTTGTCTTGTAAAGTGAAATAAAATCCAATGGTGGATATTAAGCAAGACCAAATGCCATGGATTGTTGTTAGTTTGGAGGGTAAGGATTTATTCTCACCAAATAAATCCAATGGCTAGGATTTATTCTTGAAGTGAGAAAATTGGGTATAAATTGGGACGAGTAACTAGGAAATTGGGTATAAACTAGGGCGTTTCGTCTTGAAACATGGTCTATCCTTCACCAAAGGCCGGGCAGGTGGACAATTAGGGTAATTGTTCACGAGTAACACCCGTAAGTGGGAGCGGGGCGTTACACATATCATGTATGGAAATTGCTAAACCTAGAACTATCATCATCTTAGAATACATTTTAATAGCGTAACCTTAAAATTTGTCCAAATTTGTGCTTCAATTATCTAACTATTGGGAAGTCATGAGATTGGTACTGAAATTGCTTTGACTCAAGGTTCTCTACACTTAGTTACAATTTACTTCATTTTGTAACTCTTAGCTTAGTCAAACACACTATTGTTCAAACCCAAAAATTCTGGTATAATTATTTACTTCCATAGACAATATCCTAGTGAATCGACCTGGACTCATCCAAAAATTAAATTTGCGCTACATGTTTACTCATACACTGACGAGTATAAACACCTCACTCTTATTTTTGATAAATAGCGTACTAATTGTTGAGTTAGTGTTGCATCCAATCAGGCTGGGATGGCTGGGAGGTGGGTCGGCGGGGTAGGCCCATGGGCTGCCTGGCCCATTTGCCAACTCTAGGGACCACCAACAACACCAACTTCTCTTTCCTTTCACTGATTGGGACGATTGATAGTCTATTGTCCATCTTCTCCAACCGATTGGAGTGCAACCTCCTATCGTTTCGCGGCCTTCTTTGACCGCTAAAGGCCTGTAACATTGACTCGTCGCCTGCAACTCCGAGCCCTTGCTGAGCTTCTTAACGAGTGGAGCTCAAGCTTGTGCTTGAGCTGGGCTTTAAGGCTCAAGCCCATACAGTTACTCATTGAGTCGAGCTTGAGCTCACTGAAGCTCAGCCCGACTCGATTCGATTGCAACCCTACACTGAAGTCTTAAACTCAAGGCCAAATAACTCTTTAATGATTTTAAGTGTTTATAAGGATTAAAATGCTATTGACTTTTTTAAGTCTCCCTTTTAACAATGTTGTTGAGCTAATATATTAATAATGTGTTGATAATATAATATCTCGACAGAACTTTAATTAATAATGCATAAAATAATTGAATGAGCCCTTATGACTACATCAAGAATTTAAATAATTTACTTGAGTAGAGTCTTTTGTTAACTGAGTGAATGAAATGCAAAAGTTAGTCTTATCAAACTTTCAAACTATCACTTGAGTGCTCATGATTAGTTATCGAGTAGAAAAATAGTTGGGCTTACTGTAATCGAGTATCCAAATAAGGTTGGTAAGACTTAATCGAGTATCAACTTATTTATCTCAATTGTCTCTCTAAAAATTTTCCAATTAGGTGTTCAAATTGTTTTCGGATATCCAAGTCATCAATCAAGGAAATAATATGCTAAAGTATCAAGCTTGTATGCTTGCATTTTCAATCAATTAAAATATTCTTTCAATCGAGTGATAGATAAACTGTAGAAGTGTTAAGTCTTTGAACTATAACAGTAATCGACTAAAGTATATGCTAAATTTAGTATCTTGATTCATTCAGTCGAATAGAATCAATACCATAGTCGAATACTTTGAAAAAAATAGAGAACAGGTTGACTATCAAAAACTTGACTCTAGTGATAACATGACCAATCAAGTACAAAAAAATATTCAAGTGAGTGTTCATTCTAAAAGTATATTTGTTAATTGATTGTATGCAATATGATATTTGAATAATGTTATTCTAACAATTGAGTATGGAGAGTGACTTAGTTGAATGAATTAGCTTAGATAGATAATGGGTCGCTACAATCTAAAAAGTAATTGACTGAACATTTCATGCAATCGAGTGCAACCTATGCTCAATCAACTGCTTATTAGGAGCACTCGAGTAGCACCAAATTCAATCGAGTATCATCATTTTTCACTCAAATATCTGTGTAATGAAATTCAAAAATATAGCTATTAACTAACTATTACACAGAGTAATCAAATGTGATAGTTTCAATTGTTTGAGGTTTCTTTCATTATTTTATGTGGTCTAATTGCTCTCTCTTAAGATAGAGAGAAAAATATGCTTATATATGTTGTACAAAATGTTTTATCCTTAATATATGCATATTTTTTATAATTAATTTGACTATTAGTCAAATCAAAGAAGCAATTGACATGTGGAGATAACAAATATTCAAGAACTCAAAACTTCTATATAATGAGCTGCACAATATCAGATTCATCGCCGACTTAAGTTAAGCTTGTTCCCAAGCCACACCAAGTTGAGATATAACCAATACTAGTCTATGGCCTCTTGAGCAATTCTTATAATCATATTATTCTTCTTGCTCAAGTCATTATCTAGTTGTTCTTCTTAAGGATTCCTTAGAAATATAAATTATCAAAAGAGTGGAGTGATTCAAATTGTTATTCTTTACATTTCTCTTGTATAATTCCTCGTCAGCTATAACTCTTATTCCTTGAGGGTCATCTTGTTATGAGCTTTCCTTTGATTTCTTCTTTCAACAAGTGGTTGTAAAGGTTTTATTTGATCCCATGCAAATGTATGTAAGGTTGTTGGTTTCTCCATAAAAGTAGAGGTTACTATTAAACTAGAAATTGTGGAGAGTCCAATTTACACTTGAAAAGTTGAGATTCCAACTTAGTCTTTAAAAATTGAGATTTTAGTTTAATCTACAAAAATCGAGATTCCAATTGAGCCTGTAAAAGTTGTGTAAGGGTTATAATTGATCCCTTGAAAAACTACTCATTTTAGTGGAGTGTTTAAATTATTGATGTGTAAGTCAAGGTAATGGATGTAGGTCTTTTGACTGAACCACTATAAATGTTATGTCTCATGTCTACTTCTTGTATTTGATTTTCACCTTCTGTATATTTTCATACCCTGACTTAAACTTTGTTTTTACATTTTAAGCATAAATATTTTCTCATGAAATATGAAGTTTATAATCATAAATGCTTAACATGGTTATTTATTATACTCAACAACTGTTTTTTGTTTAGATGTAAATTCACTAAAAGTCGATGTTTATGTATAAAATTTCAATTTCAAAAATACCAAAAGTTATGAAAATACTCAATTCACCCTCTCTTGATTGCACACTCCTAAAGGTAACTTACAAATGCTAATTAATAACTTAGGTATATTTGTTTAATTGGAAATTCTCAAGGTTGTCTTTTCAATTTTTCATTTTAAAAATAAAAAAAAATCACAATTATCACTATATTTCTTTATTTTTCTTTGTTACTTGTTACTAATTATTATGGTTCATACTATCTAAACTATTAGCATATAGTTCAAATAGTTTCAAACACATGATATACTAGTTGTGATTTAAAAGGTAGACAAATTACATATGAGAATTTTATTTTAAAAACATTTTAATACCACTCACAACATACCCTTTGGTATACATTATTTCATACTGTCCAAACCACTAAGTCGTCTTTTGTATAATTTCAAGCATATGAGATGGTAGTTATGATTTCAAAGGTAAGCAATTGGGCTAGAGGAGTTTGGTTTAAAAAAAAAAAAATCTATAAAATCTTTAGGGTACCATAGAACATGATAGTTATCCAATTAATAGCTGCCGCATGTACCAAATTAGAAATTATAAGTAGCAGCCGACTACCATTATTTTACATAACTAGTGATATTCATATCATAACATACGGGTATCCCTAGTATAACGTTGGTACAACTAGAGATATATATGGTACAACCTTTGTATTAGGGGTATAATTGGTAAAACTTAAGGGTATTTCTAAAATAACGTAGAGGTATCCATTGTAAAAGGGATATCTATTATTCATCGTTGATATAACTCGGGTTGTTCATGCTATAATGTAGGTTATCTATGGTATAATATAGTGGTATAGTGTATGAATTTTTGTGATATAATAATTGGATATCCTTAGATGAATATAGGGATATCCATGATATACATTGAAACAATTGGGGTTACCCATGATATAATGTAATTAATGATTATTGTTTATAACATTGAGGCTTTGTGCTAGGGGTGTTCGTGGTTCGGTTTGGCCAGTTTTGTACCAAATCAAACTGAGCGGTTTGATTTGGTGTGGAAAATCGAACCGAACTGCAGTTTGCGGTTCAGTTTCTGTGGGTTCATTTTTTTGCATTTAGCCTGGTCTGAGTCGATTTGGTCCTGTCTGGGCTGGTTTGGTTCGATTCGGTTCGAACCGAACCGGTACTAAATTTGTGTTTTTGCTGCAAATTCCTTGTTTACACTGATCTGACCTAATTTAATCCATATAGTCAACGTGAGTAACTTATAATGCAGTTAAAAATAGAATTTAACTCCTAATTTAATCCTTGTTTACTAGCAACAAATTCCTAATTTACAAACAGCACTCTTCGTACCAGCAACAAAATGGACAACTCATTCTAACACCAATAGAATTTAATGGAACAGAATGCAGGCTTTCCCTAGAACCAATAGCACAACTCATAATCAAACATCAGCAAACGGAACAAAGGAAAGACATCCATAACAGTAATCAAAAGCCTGAAAAAAAAGCTTGAAACTATCTCTAACACATTAGTAATCAAAGTTCAAACTTCTAGTTTGGTGCAAGATAGCTCTAACACCAAACTATCACGTCCAACTTTATCTCTAAGCAGCCAATTGAAACAAAAGCCTGCACAATGAAGAGATTAGGAACAAAAGAAATAATGAGTATAAGTATAGCATGAAGAGATTAGGAACAAAGGAAATGGAGCACACACACAGTTCAAAGTTTACAAGCATGCTCCAAAGTCTTCAACTTCATCACTAATCAAAGCTGAGAAATTTTTTTTCCATAACGGACTTATCTGCAATATTAAGGAGAACAATAAAGTTAGAAAATTAAAATGTTAAAGTTAATAGTTAATACAAATAAAATAATAAACATGTTTGATGAGTAGATAAAAAATTACCAGATTCAACTAATTCATAAGTAGCATGCTCTTCTAATACTGGGCTCATATCCAATGGTAAAGATATAGCTCTCAACCAATTCTGGCAACAAATCAACGCTTCTACCATAGATGGACTCAACGAACTTCGAAAGCAATCAAGCACCCTACCTCCAGTGCTAAAAGCTGACTCAGAAGCTACTGTTGACACTTGAATGGCAAGAACATCTCTAGCAATCAGTGATAGGACATGGAACTTTGTCGAAGATACCTTCCACCATGCCAATATATCAAAAGTTTTGTTTCTTATATCCTCATTTGGCTCAGCTAGGTACCTTTCAAGCTCATTTTTCATTTTAGTAGCATTATTTTGAAAACATTCTTTCTCAAAATCGGATTTAAACATGTTAACGGTATCATCTTCATCAGGATCCACAACTGAAAACCTTGGTCTAGAAGTTGTCCCACCTTGTTCATCTGATTCAATTGATGCATAAAAATTCACGAACTTCCCTAGAGTGCTCTTGATAGAATCCATAATGGTTTGAACTTCATCTTCAAAATAAAGTTTGTGCAAACAAAATGCCACATATTTCATTTTGTACCTAGGATCAAGTACAACCGCCACATAAAGAATCATATTTTGATTTTCAATGTTGCCCCCAATACTCATCAAATTTTCTCTTCATGCTAGAAGCCATATCTTTCAAGATTAATTCGTAACACGAACTCCATTTGTTTAGTCTACCAAGCACATTACAAATTTCATGGAAATAATTATTTGCAGTAACATTCAAGGAAGCACTAAACGTGAGGGTAGCATCATAAAAAGTCTTCAAAAACTTACAAAATATTGCACAATTCTCCCAATCTGTAGAATTTGGTGGCCCAATATGTTTTTTTCCATTTCTATCCTCTTCACAAAAATATTGAGAATAAAGCAAATCTTCTTCTTCCAACAAGTTAAATGCATCAACATATTTTAGTGCATGATCCAACATTAAATAGGTGGAGTTCCACCTTGTTGGCACATCCAAACACACAAAAGCCTTCTCTTCTTTACATGTATTCTTCACACAAGTTTTGAATCTTTCCAATCTTGAAGGAGAAGCTCTAACATACCTAACTGCATTACGTACAACCATAATAGAGTAATCCAGTTCCTTTAAGCCATCACCCACTATCAAATTCAAAATATGAGCCGAACACCTCACGTGTAAAAATTCCTCATCACAAACAGCATTCTTCCAAATCTGTAATCTTTTTCTCATGTGCCCAATAGCCCCATTGTTAGAAGCAGCATTGTCAACTGTGATTGTAAAAACCTTCTCAATCCCCCATTTTTTCAAACATGCCTCAATTGTTTTACCAATTGTCTCTCCCTTATGATTTGAAATTTGACAAAAATTCAATATTCTTTTTTTCATTTTCCATTCAAAATCTATAAAATGAGCTGTAAGCACCATATAATTAACATTTTGAATGGAGGTCCGTGTATCAGTGGTAAGAGAGTCTCTTTGTGAATTCTTAACAAAAAATGACTTCAATTTTTTCTTTTCTTCATTGTAAAGACTAATTATATCCCTAGCAATTGTAATACGTGAAGGAGGATCAAACTTAGGGCATGCAATACTACAAAATAATCTAAACCCTTCCTGCTCCACAAATCGAAATGGCAATTCATCAATGACAATCATTTTGGCGCATGCCATCCTACAAGCTGCCTAACTAAATTCTGTAGCTACAAGATTACTACCTGATCCACTTCCATCCTTACTGTCACTCTTCTTTAGATAATGTAAAATCTTTTGCTTCTTATCTTCTGATTGTTTATATGGTTCCAGAGAGTACTTGTCCCATTTCTTCTAGTATCACTTGCATAATCTTTGCCACAATAGTTTCACACAGCTCTAGGCTCAGAATAATCATCCTCATTTTTTGTAAAATGTTCCCATATTTCAAATTGCTACCTAGGTTTCCTTTTTACAGCTTTGTCCTTAGAGTCCTTAGGTGGCAACGAAGGTTTACAGCCACTACTTGATTCAATGGTCATATTAGTCATTTGATTTTCATTGATGTTTCTCACACATTCAGGATCGGTATTACTATCTGATTCCATCTGCCATTGAAGCAATAAAAAATTTGAGATATTTTCTTGAAAATGAATTATTTGGAATTCACATTAACTAAACCCTAGCTAGCTACAAGTCAACTAAGCAACTTGGATTCATTGATCGACTAAGCAACTCTCCGAACTCAACTATTAGAGATAAAGGAACAATTGAGATAAGTAGATAAGTCTCTATTGATCTCATGAGAGTAGAGACTTCTTCTTACTAGGGTATGCATGTATTCAAAAATCAAGAACTTAAGAGAAAATTAGTTACTCTAGAAATTGAATTTAAATAAGGCATTGGACATTCAACACAACAACATGCAGCTTCATAAAGGATTTGCAAGGAAAAAATAAAGGATTAAGTTGGTTGTATAATATTTTAGTCGGCAAACAGAGTGAATGTGGAGATTGAAATTTTTGAAAGGTATATTAATTTTAACCTTTTTCTTCTTCAATTCATTTTTCTTTCAAAGTCACTGCATATAGCTAGGACCATTTCTGATCACAAAATCCAAACTCCTCTCTGTTCAAATAAATTAGGTAGGATGAGGAGATAATAGTAGAAAAAAATTGTCTACTATAATCTCTGAATCAACTGACATTTTAGAGAAAATACAACTCACTGAAAGAGGTAAATAAATCAACACATTTGTCTTTCCACCGCCAAATCAACAGACATTTGTGACTAAAAATAGGTAAATAAATCAACATAAACAATTGTGAGAGAGAGAGAGAGAGAGAGAGAGTGAGAGTCTACCTCAACTGGCAAATCAGCGATCGAAAAGGGGGAAGAAGGCGACGGGACTGCTGCGAGGCAACGGTGGTGTCAAGAGGTGAAACCAGCAACTGGCAAATCGGCTATCGGAAATGATGGAGGAAGAAGGAGATGCAACGCTCAAAGTCGAACTGCTGCAAGGCAACGGTGGCGGTGTCAAGATGAGCGTCTGTTGTGAAGTGCGACCAGAGCCTGCGACGTGGGGGCCGCCGGTGGGTTGGCGCTGATCGCCGGTGATCCGAAGGTCCAAGGGGAGAGAGACTGCGGTGGGTGGGTTGGCGCTGATCGCCAATGGCGCCCTAAGCCATTTTATATTTTATATTTTTAATTTATAATTTTTTTAATTTTATTATATATATATGCGAGCGATTCGATTTTGAACCAAACCGCGAAATCGCGGTCCGTTGGTTTTTTTAACACTCCTACTTTGTGCTATAAATCAGTGATATTTTTGTTTCATGGTATAATATAGGTGTATCTATAGTCAAACATAGATAAATCCATAGTATAACATAATATTCATAGAATAACATATAAATTTTTATAATATAATATAAGAGTATTTTGGGTATAACATAGTAATTAATATTAACAGTATAACATAGGTACAGGGGCAGATTTATCGTGTGGGCTGGGGAGACGACTGCTGTAATACCTCATGTTTGTATGAGGTTGTCACGTAATTTTAATAAGTTTAGAATACCAAAAAATTGAATTGATAGCAGTTATATGTATCGAATCAACTGCAGGGAATGCCTCGGAGTGAAATTGTCTAAGAAAAATGATATGGTCTCGATGAGCGTTCCAAAATAAGATTTATGATATAGAAAGAAATTGGATCGGGAAATATAGCTGTCATTTAGGCTGCAAAATCGAATTGTCATAGGGGACTCCCGAAAAATCAACAGAACCCTAGGGAGGCTCCGATTTTGCGTAAGGATCAATCCTACAGTGCTTTCGGGATCAGTCGATGGCCCAACGAGGACACTGGGGCAAAATCATCCAAATCGAGTAACCTTAAAGCTATTAATTTTGGATTTTAGTATTAAAATGTAAATTAATTTGAGGTTTGAGGGCATGGTTGCAACAAAGAAATTGCCAAGTGATATTAAGATGAATTATGGGGATTAAAAGTGTAATTTTCCTTATGTTGGTGTATTATATAATAGTTATATAAATATATATATATGCATCGTGCGTGTGTGCAAGATGGCTTCGTGAAGCTTCTGTAAAGCTTTAATGGCCGAGATTTAGGCTGCAAAATGGAAGATTGTGGCAGCGTGAATTGAGGAAAGAGTCTGTAAGAGGTATGGAGTGGGTAATGAAGCAATTAATATGATGTACAATGGAGTAGTGGCCAAGGCAGTGGAGGCTATAAATTGGGATGCATCTTGGTCGATTGAGAAGCAGCAAGGGAGATCAAAATGAGAGTTGTGGCCGAGAGCATCAAAGCAAGGGGGGAGAGAGAGAGAGAGAGAGAGAGAGAAAGAGAAAGAGAGAGAGAGAGCTAGAAGGAAGGTGGGTCGTGGCCATGGCAGCCGCAGCAGTGAGTTGGGCAATGCGAGCAAGGGAGTAGGGCAGCAGCGGGGAGGCCAGTTGCGGAGGCTAGCGACGGCCATTGGTTAGGCCAAATGTGGCCGAGGTTGGCCGCACAACAAGCGGCCATAGTCACGAGCTCCAGCAACTGGGCGGCATGGCGGCGAAGCAGAGGAAGCTGGCGGTGGTGGTTCACAACGAAGAGCGGCCTGCTAGTGGTGGCGTGGCGATCGACGGAGGTCGTGGAGGCACTAAATGGCTGAGGTCGGCCATGGCAGCACGTGCTGGTGCAGCTACAGATAGCCATGGCCGACGAGAGTTGGAGCTTTAGCTCGCGGAAGCGAGCATGGAGCAGCCGGCGACGTCAATAAGAGCTGTTAGGATGACCGCGATGGCCGGGCAGGAGGCTATGCGCGCGCAGGGGCTACGCGAGGAAGAAGGTGAACAGGGAGAAGGAAGAAAGAAAAGAAAAAAAAGAAAAAGAAAAGAAAAGAAAATAGGAAAATGATAGGGGAAAAATCCTAGAAAAATTCTGAAAAATAAGAAATTATATTTCGATAATATCCCGGAGATTTTTGGTGAGAAAAACAGTTCGGGCACGCATTTTGGGAATATGGCACCAATACTGAGGAAGATGGAGAGGCTAAGTTAAGGTAAGTAAAATTCTCTAGAAAATTTCAGAAATGCAAGAATATTATTTTATGAATGGTCGTAGTAAAATATTTGAGAAAATATTTAGTTTGGATTTATTGAGGAAAAATAGGAAAAATATAGAGAAAAATAAAGAAATGCAAGAAATTATGGAAAATAGGTTTTGAATGCTTATTTAAATAATTATGGTGATTAGGATGCTTTGAGGCTTAAGTTGAAATGACTTATGCAAATTTTGAGGTTGACACGCAAATAGAGGCGATGTACGTATTTTGAGACAAGGCGCAAATATCGAGATAGCCCGATAAGTTTGATAAGGTAAGTGGTACTTTTCAACTGAATTTAGCTTTATGAAAAATGGTTGATTGTTGGTAATTTATGTTTCAAACCTCAATCCTCGGGGATGTTTTCATCATATTGACATGCTCTAATATGAATCTATCACGTAGACTGCATACATGACATGACTATGAAATGCATAAATACACGTTGATATCATTGATCACGCGCATTGTGGCCGTAGGGAGTACGAACTGGCACCGCTGCTCTACCAAGGATGCACCCATACACCCTGGCTTCAAAAGAGGTGGCCGCAAAAATAGTGAGTAGCATGAAGGGTACAATTGACACCCATGATGAGTAAGACATTGCATACAGGCACGAAATATGTTTTATATACTCTTACTTAGATGATTCATCATCTAACTTGGGCTTTGCCCCTAGAATATTCAAATGTTACAGATGGAGATTTTAGCAGATACGAGGATGAATGGGGCATGAAATGGTACTTAGCAAGATGCATGATAAATGAAATATATGTTATGTAGTCCATGAATTTATGTTCTGCTATTTTGAATTCTGAACGTTTTGAGAAATGTTGAAGATGTAAAAATTTATGATCAATGTTAAGATATCAGGTTTTGATCTTTGCTTTCGCATTTGATGTGTATAATGATTCTCTTTCGAGATAAAATGTATAGAAAGTCTAGGACAAATTCGAGGAATGATGTGATTTAGCATTAAGTTTGAAAGGGAAAAAAATTTATTATTCCGGAATTGTCCCAAGTTATAACACGCCCGGGAAAGTGGGGTGTTACAACTGCCTTCTCAAGCTCAGACAAAATTAAGAATATATAATTATATTTATTTTAAATATATATTTTTCCATCCCAATATCTCTCCTCCCCCTGTAATATTCCAAATTTTTTAAAGGGTTCAAGAGTAATTTTAACTTGGGCTATAGGTGAAATTATCAAAAGATTAGTGGCTTAAGTATAATTTCTTACAGTTATCAATACCAAATCAACTACAGGGAATGCCCCAAAGTGTAAATTTCTAAGGAAAATGATATGCTCTAGCATTCTGAGATAAGATTTATGGTATTAAAAGAAATCAAAATCGAAACAGTTTTCGATACAGCTATGATTTAGGCTGAAAAATCGA